>NW_017728911.1:11170040-11183983 GCF_001723895.1 Crocodylus porosus | reverse complement strand
CCCGATTTCTACAAAACAACAAAAGCCTTAAACACATGCTGTTGCTAGGCAGAGGAGCATCAATATTGTTCCAAAAACAAATGGAACCAAATGATGAAAGAGAAGGGTTTGGGTAATTTTGATAAATACAAAGAAAAAAGTGAAATATTTAATATTTAAATGTTATTTAAAGCCACGAGTTTAACGGGATTTGAGAAAAAATTAGACTTTGATATACTATAGCTGAAATTTCAAAGGAACCCAAGAATTTCTGATGCCCAATTGCTGCTAAATATTGACATAACATTATAAACACCAAAAATGATTACTGAGCAGGGAATAATATTTCACATATGTTGGATCTTAAAGAATTTGTTTTACCATTTAATTCCATTCATTTTCTTGGAACAGCACTGTTGCTATTTTGCTGATCAGGAGGACATGGTTTAGGGACTTAGAGTAGAACACACACGTATATAAAGAAAATACTATAAACAGTTTAATACTACAAATTGTTGTGTCGTCCCCCACTCCCTGCTTCCAGGCACATAAAAGTTATAGGCCCTAAGTTTTAGGAAATAGACTCCATTCATTTTTGTCACATTACTCAGAACCAGGGTGCAGCTTCCAATTTAATTAGTCTCCATCAGCCCCTAGCAACAATAGTTGGAAATCTTGTCTTTTACTATGAAGACCTTGCTTACCATGCTTTACATTGTGTCATACTTAATTTGCCCAAGAGTTAAAGCTGAGAAAAGGGGGGCGGATGGGGCTGGGGGTTTCTGGGCAAGCAGAAGGTATTTCTACCTTTCTGTTCCTTTTAGCTACTGAAATTACTTGCAGTAAAATTTCCCTGTTGATAATTTAAACTGACAAAACACAAATGCCCTCAAACACTGCTCTAAGACTGACTTAGAGGTCCTAAGGCTGCTTTATGCACAAGAGAGAGGAATTACACCATGGTCACACTGAATTAGCAGTTGTCATAGGGATGTTCGAGCCCATTCTTCTCTGTGCACAGGTGTAACTCCTACTAACATTAATGGGGTTTACCAAAAGCACTGAGAGGAAAACTAGACCCATTATGTGAGCGTTGTTGAGAAAGATGAACTAATTTTCATGCTAGATGGATGCAATGGAAGTTTTAAATGCATCAGTTCACTGAAGTATATGTGGTGTGCATTGCTACAAAACAGATGGATAGCAGGAAGACATCTGCATCAAAAACTGGGGGTCTGCACATATGAGCCCCCAATCTTGTGAATCCAAGGAATCCTTTTCCATTGAGGTCTTTTGGGCAGACTCTATACTCTGTTACTGAAGCCCTGTATAACCTTAGACAAGTCACCTTACCTCCATGTGACTAAGTTTCCCCAACTAAGAAATTTTAACTACACTGTTTTGCAAGCCTAAATGAAAGGCACTGCATAACTGTGAAAAAAACAACAGGCTACCATCACTCAAGTCACAGCAAAACTTCCCTTATTGCACTGTGAGCCTGCCTGGTCCAAATGTTGCCCCAGGTCATCCTCTTTGATGGGGGAAGTAGATTTCTGGGACATCACATTGTGTTGATGTGAAAGCAAGGGATGTAGCAGAAATAGGCCACAGGGCCTGCCCTCCCACCTAATAGATCAGACTGGACCTGAAGAATCCCAGAAGATACATGGAGAAATCTGTGCTTCTATATGTACTTCAGGAGATTCCTCTGGTTCTCTGGCAAGCTCCACTACAGTTACTCTATCTGAGCTCCCCGTAGCTTCAACTCCATTATCTTCTTTGGGGAATTTCTGTAGATTTAGAGCCAGAAAAAATTTGGCCCCTTTTCATTCCACCACACTTCACCCTGGCTTACTAGTTTCTGCCTGCACTGACAGCAGTGGTGGCAAGGGGGGGGGGAGGGGGTCCGCTTCCAATGCCTGCTCCTAGGCAGTGGGGACCACTGGGGGAGGGAGGGGGACAGCAAGGAGCAGGTGCAGGAAGAGGAAACCTACCTGTGGCAGAAGGAGGGTAGAAGCGGTTTTAAAGATCCCCCCATGCCTAGGCAGGTGGAGACAGTAGCAGCAACAGACAGGTTCCCTCCACCCCCTCCTGTGTCTGCTCCCTGTCCAGCCTCCTTGTGTCCCCCACTGGCTTAGGGGCTCCAGCTGCAGGGAGAAGATGATCCTGGTGCCAGGCTTTGGCTAGAGTCAGCGGTGGCGGCGGGGGGTGTGACCACTCTATCACAGCCCCCTGGAATCTTGCCCTGTAGTAGCACCTTTCACATCAGTATCTCAAAGTCCCACTAACTGCCAGCTCTATTTCTGCACACATATGCAGTTGTCCAGCCAAAGTGGCTCAGCACCTACTTTTTGGCAGGCTAAGTGAGCCTATACCAAGCTTCATGTGAAACTGCTTTAGTTACCCCAGCTGGTTCCTTTACAGCTAGCTCAGGTGTCTCTGCTCCATGAAGCAATCTGCAATATAGACATACACAAAGGTAAAGGACCAGATATTCTGGTCCAGCCAAAACGTAATCTGGCACACAGCTGAGGGAAGGAGGCAGTAAAGGTGGCTTTTTCTCCCCTGCAGGAGGCTGATCTAATTTTCACTCACCCCTTATAAACAAAGCAATCAGTCCAGCAACAGAGAATCAGCCAGATGAAGCTCAGTGAGGGTTTGGGAGTAGGGTACAACAGCCCTGCAACTACAAATTCCACAAGTGACCAGCTACCAGTGCTCAAGTCTTAACCTAAGCTGTTGACTACATTTGCTTGGCCTTCCCTGACAGCACATGGTCTACGAAGGAAAAACAGGAGATACTGCTGGTTTACTAAGAGAGAGATGCTTTGTAGTTACAGACAACAAGGAGGCCAAGATGGCTCAGCAAGGGCTGCATGGGCCAAAGCGACAGTATAAGAACTATAATCAGATAATATGGGCTGAAAAAGGGGGGGAAATGGTGTTTTCCTATTATTTGGGTTCCCCACAACAACGTCATTTGTAATCAGCATAACAGAGGTCAGTTGGCATCTGCATCAATAGTGCATATTCAAAACAAGAAACAAACAAACATTATGCAAGTATGAAACCTCTCACCTAATGGGAAGGTGCAAGGAAGAAGAACATAGCAGTTCTAGAATAGGTTGCCTTTGTCCTGCACAAGTCTACTACACTTCTGTCCGTTGCATCACATGTACCAAAGGTGCCCATCAGCTGATGCAGTATTGTAGTACCTTTGTTAGGTGCTACAATAGCGGTAAAACAAGAAAGGGAGGAGAAATAGATTTATGTTGCTAGAATCTAATTCCCCATAAGTACTCCATGGGGAAAATGGGATGCTTTTTTGGCTTTGCTGGTATCAGGACTAAAACTGTTCAAACCCTTTTTCAGCTCAAGTTACTCACTCCCAAGGCACTGTGTACATGCTGGAAAATAGACTCTGTGATTGGTGACCCAAAGGACAGACTAGTTTTCTTGGGTACTACTCATGCAACGTATTTTTAACATGTCACGAGAGGTAGGGAAATATTTATTCCCCTGATTTTCCTTGGAAGAAAGGAGACTTTTAATGTCACAGCCTCTGCACAAACACTATAGTGTGATGCCTGCATCTTTTTTGTGTCCATATCAACGAGAAATCCATGACCAGGAATGCAGTATTTAATTATATGTTTTTGACTTGTTTGTCCAATTTATTAGTTTTGAATGTTTGTCTGTCTGGTCAATCTTATCAGCCTTAAATCCAACCAAATTTTGAGATGCAACCCAGTGAAGGGGGACCCCTCCAACCCCCCCCCCGCGCGCAACTACAGTGAGTCAGGCAGTCAGCCATGCAGCTCAACAGTGCATTTCCCCCTACTCCTGGTGTGGATTCTAAAACTTTTATTTGTGTGGGACTCAACCCTAAAGATCATCTTCACCCTTCAATTAGCCTTCAGTGAACCATTAAACTACTTTGACATATGAGGTAAAATACTAACAAAATTTTTCATCCTATTAAATAATTTCAAGGATAATTAATAGGAGTGAAATTAAGTCCAAAAAACTGATGCCTAAATATTAAGCCTCAAAAAAAGCGCAACTGAATTTCAATTTCCATAAAATAGGGATATGCAGTTATCTATCTATAGCTATAGTTCTTTTATAATAAGAATCTAAAATATGCAGGCTTTAAACTGGGGAATTTCTGCAAAAAAGAAAATGCATTTAAATATTTAATGAATTTACTCTGAATGCTTCCACACTCCTTCACTTTCACTCAGCAAATAAGGATACTGGTAGGGATGTCCACTGAAACCCAACATTTTAAATAAGTATTGCAAGCAGCCAATTCCAAATTCAGAATCATGGGAATTTGTATTTCAGTGTATATTTAAGACTTAAGTTTACCCAGCAAAAAAACTTCAACATACCACATGAGCTGTATATCCAGACAAAATAAATCAAATTTCAGATAATCTGTTAACTGCTCTCATGGACCACAGAATACAAATTATTTGGTCAAGTTATCAAAAAAGGTATTAGTTCTCATAAATATCAGCTCAATGTGCAGCAGCAACCAAAAAAGCCAATAAACCATTGGGCTTCATTAAGAAGAGAATTGGAAACAAAATAAAGAACATCATGTTACTATTAAAATCCATGGTGCACTCGTATCTTGAGTACTGTGTGCAGTTCAGGTCCCCACATCTCAAAAAGGATGTAGTAGAATTGGAAAAGGTACAGAGAACAACAACCAAAATTATTAGGGGTATGAAGCAGTTGCCATACCAGGAAAAACTAAAGAGGGTAGTATTCCTCAGTCTGGAAAAAGAAAAGTCTCAGAGGGGATAGGATTGAGGCCAATAAAATTATGAAAGGCACGGACAAAATTAATATGGAACTTTTATTCACCAAGTCCCAAATTACTGGAAGTAGGGGAACATTAGGGCTGTGCAAAGCTTTTGTCCCCGATTTGATTCGGCAGAGATTTGGCCCGATTTGTTGGCCAAATCTCTAAATCTGAATCAAATCATAGGACACTTTAATCTCTCCAAATCAGTTTGGACAGATTCAGTGATTTGGACATAGATACAGCTTGAAATGATTTTTCTCATGCCTCTAGGCAGCAGGGGCTCTGAATGCTGCGATGCTGGGGCACATGGAGCATCCCACAGAAGCACGGGGGCGGGGGCGCTCTGCAGTGCGCTCAGCAGCAGACCCAGAAGTGGACCAGAAGCACTTCGGTCCTGTACTGGGTCCACCAGGGAGTGCATGGGGGGGGCCTCCCCCACACCCCCTGGCTGGGCAACTGGTGCCTCCTGGGTCTGGGGGGGCACCCGTGGTCCCCCTGTGGATGATCACTGAGCTGGGGGGGGGGCTCCCCATTACAATCCCCGTCAGACCCAGAAGTGGACCAGAAGTACTTCCGGGTTGACTGCCAAGCATGCTAGAAAGCCCCCGCCATGCTCCTGTGGGATGCTCCATCCACCCTAGCACCGCAGCGATCACTAGCTGTGCTGGTACCTTAAGGTATGTAGGAAAAACTTTTAAAGCTGTGCCTGTGTCCAAATTCCTGATTTGCTGAATCAGCATCTAATCTTCAGATTTGGATTTGGCTGAATTGTATCAGAGACAGTAATCCAAATCAATGGATCAAATCACTGTCCCCCATTTGGGCCGAATCTGAATTGAATGGAGCCCATTTCACATACATCAAGGGGACATCCACTGAAATGAGTAGCAGACAGGTTTAAAACAAGAGAAGGTACTTTTTATGCAGAGTGTAGTTAACCTGTGGAATTCATTGCCACAGGAGATTGTAAAGGCAGGTAGTTTAGGCAGATTCAAAAGAGGGACTAAATCAGTGGTGCTCAGCCTTTTTGACCAGCAGGCCAGATGGGCAGCGTTCGATCTCTCTGTGGGCAAAGCCATACATCACTTAGTTGCCCAGTCACAGCACAGCACAGGGGAAGCCCCTTGCTACCAAATGCCACCTGGACCCCAGCTCCACGGATCAAATCCAGTGGTTCCATGAGCCACATCCGATTTGTAGACTATTGGTTACCACCCCCAGCAAAATAGGCTTCCTTTCCCTGTAGTGGTGAGGTGGAATAATAGCAGCCTATAGTCTTGAGTTATTCCAGGATAAGCTGCATGTCTGTCTGTTACATGCCCTGGTGTAATTTATCCTAGGGCACAAAACTGTTGCCAGTTTCATAGACATTAGGGCTGGGAGAGACCTCAGAAGATCATAGAGTCCAGCCCCCTGACGCAGGGGCAAGAAGTCAGCAGGGATCATAGGATCCCAGCAAGATAAGCATCCAAATTTCTCTTGAAGGTGTTCAAAGTAGGTGCTTGAACCACTTCTGGTGGCAGTCTATTCCAAACCTTGGGGGCTTGGACAGTAAAGAAGTTCTTGCTTATGTCCAGCCTGAAACGGTCACGGAGGAGTTTGTGACTGTTTGACCTTGTCAACCCTTAGGGCGCTCTGGTGAACAGACGTTCCCCAGATCCTCATGAGCAACCCAGATAAACTTATAGGTGGCCACCAGATCGCCCCTGAACCTGTGCTTTTCCAGGCTGAAAAGTTCTATGGCCAGAGTATGATAACCAATGCCTTCAGTCACTATTAGTAAAGGAATAAATTGTATGGTAAGAAACATGTTGTTAATGTGATTTTGCTCTGTCAAGAGGCAACTCAAGTGAGGAGACCTGCAGAATCAGGACCACATGGAGCTTACAAAGCATGACATTCATTCAAGAGAGTAATCTAGTGCTGGAAACAGAGGCAGATAGTGGAAGAGTCTCACAGGAGAAAGACAGACCTGCAAGGAAAGAACTGTAGGCCTAGGAGGTATGCCCATGCATAGAAAATAGAGTCCTTGCATCCCAAAGGCTTTGATGTAGAGAAAAAGTGATGCAAAGAAATTCACTATGCTTGTAGACTAAAGGGAGCAGGTAGACAGAGGATTTTCCATGCTGTTCTGAAAAGATAAGATAACAAAATACATGAAGCTGAAGGACCCAGTTCAACAGAGAGAATTATGCATCATTTTGGTAGGCTGGATACCGATTTCCTTTCAAGTCTCCAAACTCAGATTAATTTTGCAGTTTTTTTAATTATGAAGATTTCCCTCATGCCCAAGTAACTATGTATTCTTGGAACTAAAGGGATGTGCAATCCAAAGAAATGGACAAACCTAAATTAAATGCTTTTCTTGCTTGCATGAACTACATACATTATCTTGAAAAACACAGGTGCAAAATTAACCTGCTTGATCTGTGCGGGAGTCATCTTGAGTCAGTTCATGCTTGGAACCTTACATCCTTGAAGCCCAAAAATCAAGCACAGCAATTGGCTGGGATGTGGTTGCAAGAAAGAAAGCATGCCTTGGATGGATTTTCATTTTTTTGAAATACATAAAAGCCCACTACATTAAGGCTGTTGTATACTTTTCTGCCTGTTCAAAGCTGCCGTAATCTTGGCTCATATCAGGTACACTCCTTGGAATTCCCCAATTAGTCCTAGTCTCTAACAGGAGGAAAAATACAGAGCATCTTTGTACCCTGCTGTTATCCTCTCGCCCCGCAAGCATCAAGCGCTGAGAAAGCATCATACAGCTATATCAGGTTCTCAATCTTGGGCATGCTTGCTGCTGTATGCCCAGCAGTGTGCTAACACTGGTTACATTGCATTTTGTGCCATTCTCAGGGCAGGCCAGCAGGGAGCCAGTACTTTCCCTCAGAGGAGCAGGGAGAGGGAGGGACTGAGATACAGGTTTCCTTCACTTTATCCTGTACATGCATTTCTGGAAAATTGTGCATAACTCAAATTTGCATAAAGGGAACCCACTTTACAGTGTAACAGGTGGGGCTATGTTCCAAGACCCTGACTGTACTGACCCCCCAGACCCATTCCAACACTTTTACAAGACAGTTTTGGTACTCTCCAATAGCAGACAGTACACACAAGCACAGGATGGTAGTGAATGTTACCATAATGGGGATGGCAACTACAGAAACATGTGTCACAGACAACAAGTGAGGAGCACAAATCTACACAGGAGACTATATTTTGGTGTGCAATGCACCTCACAAAGCAGCTGACTGCAGGCTTCCACCACACTGATTGCATAAGACTAAATTTACATCACATATAACTAATTTTTGGTATAAAAAGGGTCATCGCATAAGAGTGAATTTACACATACAGAACCTGCATAAAGTGAGGGAAACCTGCAGTACGGCTCCTCAGAACAGAGAAGCATACAGACAATTCAAGCTGGCATTAGAAAACTTCTAAGGGAAAGAGCTTGCTGGTTAAATTGTTTTCTCTCTCTCTCTCTTTTTCTTTTTTTGTGGAAGAGCCAGTTTCTTTCCACAGAAAACCTTCAAATGCCTCTACACTAACTTTTTGGGCTGGAAGAAAGGTATTACCCAAATATAGCATGAAATGTTTAGCAATCCTGTTTCCAAAATACATAGGATATTCAAACTTTTACATTTCAGGGGTACGATGCAATGCTTGAAACAGCATTTACACTCGTTTATTATTCATCAAAGGTTTTGACAATGTTCACCATTTCCACCTGAGCATTCGTGGATTATAAACTAACTTGAAGTGTCTACAGAGTGTGTCCAAGCTAATAATTAGCATGAAACAAACTGCATTCCTTGTGTCAGAGACATCTGATATGTGCATCAGTGCAACTTGAAGGTCTGCTAGTATGGTGCACTTCTGCCAAATTCCAAAGCCTTTTCCCAGTTTTTACTGAGGGAGGGTCATACTTGAATGAAGACTAAAGTTCAGTAGTAGTATAGTCAAAAAAGACCCAATGTCAGTACTAGTTAGCCTTCTATTACAGAGGGCATGAGTGAATTGTCTTTTACAGGAATGTCTTTTAGTATCTTCAGTTTCCCAAGGAAAATGTGCTTAACAGGATCCAGTAAAAAGACCATTTATTTAAAAAGAGAGCAATGCTGGGACTTCGATACTAGCCAGTTGTGCTCACATCTGTAAAATTAGACTAATTATTTAAAAGAGCCATGGCTCTCTGAATCAGAGATTAGATCCTGGGCCTTGAATATATGCCACACCACAGATATCATTATTTTATGCAGCACTTCTCAAAATGTTGGGGGTAGGGAAAGCTGCATCAGTTGGATTTATACTACTCTCTGCTGCAAACTTGCTCCTGTAGCTATAAAGAGCGGCAGGGTAATTGAGCATGAGTCTACCTACCTTCTTTACCACTGCTGTCCCCCTGCTTCTATCCAGGTGAACACCACCTCTGCAGAGGGCTTCAGGAGCCAGCAGCAGTACGATGACATATCTACCTCTTTGTATTCCTGCAGTACTTGGGTAATCCACAAAACTGTCTCTGGCCTAACCCCTCTGTAGCCACAGATTGTGTTTATGATCTTTGGAAAAATCAGTGAATCATTCTGTGACCCCATGATATCATCTATAAAGGCTATGAGGCTTCCTTATTTTGCAGAATGCACAAAAAAACTGGACCCCAAAATGAAAGACAATGGCAACTGTTCTAGGACATGGCACAATAATGGAACTCCTCAAGTGCTAACTGTGCCACCCAAGAGATAGAAGGGAAGCAGTGATTTAAAGATCTGTCACATCACCTATCAATTAATTTGATTCTGTGTCAGTGACAATTTTATACATCGCAATAGCAACAGCAAAGCTTCCACTGACTCCAACAGCAGAAGACTAAGCTCTAAATGAGCCAAACATTTGCATATTAATTTAGGATTCAATTTATTAATTTTTAAAAATCCCTACGAGACACAAGCTGTCCCCCATTTTCTATTTATGTGCGCCTCAACATAATTCAGGGGGAATTGTTTTGGTGGATCAACAGAAGTAGCTGCTAAAATATGATGCCATTTCCATGAAATATAATTGTACGTGCATTTTTTAGATGGTTCAAGCCTTTTTATAGCTGTATAGATGGCTACTCTTTTTTTTTTTTTAACTAATCTTCCTTTTGGCTGATACAAGCTTGCCTTTTTACTAAGGTCCTATTACAAAACAGTTACTATCAATATTTCTAACCATAATTTAACTTGGCAAGCCTGAAAATGTCTGAAATAAAACCAAAACATTGTGTTGTAACAGGTACATGATATCCAACAATTTAAATACAGCACACACCAAATAACCCTATTCATTTTTTACCCAGTTATCTGAACAAAGATGTTACTCTAGTAAGTAACAAGCATACAGAGCAATTTAGATCAGCAATCACATTCTGTCCCTGGATTTGCATCCTAGGCAGGAACCATCCTAGATGAAGGATACAGCTAGTAAACATGAACAGTGTGAAAGAGAAAACAGCCAATGCTCTGAGTAGAATCAAAGCATCCTGTTTCCTTGGGAGACCCTATGATGTGGCAATTCTCTCTCCAAAACAGATTCTACTAAAACCATTTGTGTTGTAAAATATATTTAAACAGCATATATAACATAAGAACAAGCCATCAACAATCTACCTTCAGCCTAGCTCATGCCCTTCATAAAGTTTGCTATCGCCAGTAAAACACCTTACAAGCAATAAAACCATCAACCTTAGTATTACTGCATGAATCCACATTGCTTTCCATGCTGGCTGACAGTGCCACTGATTCTCAAGACACAAAACCCATGGGAATTCAAATTTGATCCTAGATCCCAGAACTCTACGGGCTTCCAACAGATATACCTCAATGTGCTCTGTGAACAAGGTCCAGAATGCTGTGCATTTATTTTTTTCTTTATAATGTTTAGTGTGGCCTTGACCCCATTAAGAACCATACCCCATTAAGGACTCTCAGAAAGAGGGAGGTGCAACCTTAGTGCTTGGGAGCTAAGGAGCCAGGATCTGGGGCTAGGAGAAGAAACAGTATGATCTTGAGGTTGCCCACATCCCCTGCATGCTCAGCAGCAGCACCCTCTTGGCTGTCTGGAGACTTTGCTGCTGAGCATGCCCCATGTCCCATGGACCTAAGCATAGCTCAGACTTCTGAGCCCACGTGACCAGTGACATGGCTTCAGAGGTTCAGACTTGCAGGATTCAGAATGGAAAGCCAAGTCCTCAGTTTTGGGTTTTGCCTCAGTCCAAGAGGCCAGAGTGTCTGTGTTTATGGTTGGCTGTGCCTGGCCTAAATCCAAATGGGGCAATGAGGAGCATCTGAGGCCTGCCCACAGCCCAGCCCATTTCCCTGCAAGGCTGCAAAGCCAGCAAGGGGTAGTATTCAGGGGAAACAGAGCAGGGATCAAAAGGTCCACAGCTGAAGGCCCAGTGATCAGCTTGCTAGCCTCCCAGCAGGCCCTCAGTTATGGAGACCCACAGCTGCCTTGGCCAAGCAGAGCCTCCTGGCTTGATGTGACTCTTTTTCCCTAAATGGAGAGCTTGACCCTTGTCAGAGTCAAGCCAACAGGGTTTACTGGGGGGGGAGAAGTGTCCTTTAATGTCAATTTTTTTTTATAATTGAAGTAAATGTTAGATCTCTCACTGACACCTGTAAGATCAAAATTTGGACTTAGTTGAACAAGACCTTCCCAAATCTCCATCTCCTTTGGGCTCCTTTACCTGAAGAGCTTGCTTGTTCCACTGAACTTTTAGGTCCCCAAATTCTATTGTGGTGAAATCTGAATAGCTGATAGTCTCCATCTTAGCAGTGGGCCATAGATGGGAAAGGGGTGACTGCACCGATACTGCTTCTACTGTTGACTCTTCTTCCAAGCCACGAAAAATGAACATCTCTTCAGTTCTCCTTTCCAAAAGGGATTGCATTCATATATACTGATATTTTAAGTTTAGCCATTACATTTTATATGTAAATGGTAAGTCACAGAGACAGCACTCTTTACTTTAATTCATGCAGCAGAGCTAATACTATGACTTACCTGAGTATGGATATGCACTGAGAAACTAGAACTTTTGCTGACGATAGTATGCCATTTTCCGAGCAACAGATAGCCACAGACAATCAATTATTCTGTAAGACTCAGTCAACAGTGAAAAGAGTCCACACAAGGAGACCACACAACCACTACACTAGTTAATGTCCTTCTCTTTCTTCTGAATTATCCCTCATTAGTTATACTATACACAAGTGGCAAATATTTGTTTACTGGTTTTTACTTACCTTAGGAATGCAGAGCTATGAAACTGGTCAAAAATGTCTTTTAAACAATAAAAGGAGTCTTGTGCCTTTTTAAAAGTATCCTGCTCTTCTTATATATCTTTAAAGGTTTTGTTCCACAAAACCTTTCACAATTGGGTTGTCACAGCTCAACTGCTTCACATATATGACTGCTCTTACTATAGTCTGTTCACATTCCTAACCTGTCTCTGCTTCACTATTTTACATATAACAACCTATTCATTTCTACATAAAGTCAATAACTTTGCATTTTAAAGCAGAAAAAAAAATAGTTTGGGGGCATTTTAGACAACCAGCATTATAGTCCAGAATATAGTAATCCTTGCAGTCACCACTCCTAAGGTTAATACCCAGAAAAGATGCTATATACTAGTAAAATACTGTCACTTCTGTAGCCACAACCAAGTTTTATTTCATAATTCCCCTAGTTACTGAATCATGTACATAAAGGCAGGAAATGGAAACTAACAGGACTCAACCCACTGATGAACTCCAACAGGTAAAATGTATTTCTTTATCTGTTGTACGTTATCTTGCAAGTGCGTTTTATCACCTAAAAATGTAGAAAAAAATCTAATTAATTTTTAAAAAGCAGCTAAGCTGAAGGGGAACAATGGGCACCTTGCTTAGTTTAGGTGCTTTGTAAATCTCCTTAGTGTCTTTTGGCATCTTTTATGTGCCTAAATACATATACTTTTGTAACAATGGCCCTTCGACTAGATATTTGATGTGATCTTTGTATTAATTCTCCATAAGTATTGCTAACTGCAAGATCACCAATGAGACAAAACATGGGACTGGGAGAAACTTATTAGCTCAGTTATAAGTTAACCAGAGACCTTTATTTAAGATCATGAAGATACAGATTTCCAGTCCACAACAATTACTAATGATATACCATGCTAGAGTTTCATTTCAGTGTAGGCATGAAGGTGACAGATTTCAGTTTTGGGTGGTATTTAGAGGAACCAAATTTTTCTGGTCTTCATCTTCTTTCCTTTAAAACATTAAGTCAAAGATACATCGGCATGGGCTACCCTTATTAACCTACTGAGTAGGAGTAACAGATGCTTTCAAAATTTTGGCACTATATGATTTCACTGATGTAGAACAAAACCATACAGTATTAAGGTAAAATACAATATATATGACATACATTAAAGCATTCATACTGACCATGTGATCACCATACTGCCGTACTCTGAGTTGGTTGTGTGCCTCCAGAATCAAATCTGCTCATTTCAGTGACCAAGTGACACTCCTCCTGCTCCTTTCTCCAGTCAGCCCTGTTCCAGCGATGGGAAGCAGAGCTGGATTCTCCTTGTGTTTATGCATTGTCACAGACCTGCTAGATGAATTCAAACTAATGGAATAAGTTCTGCTCTCATTTGTCCTAGAAGAGATTGCACAGGACTGAGAACTAACCCTAATTATATTTCAAAGCAGTCAAGTGGCAAAGGTCAGAATGTGGTTGGCAGAATCTCTCTAATGTGATGGTTTATGAGCTGAGGGAAAAGAAAAAACACCCACATCTCAGCTCCCCAGTGTCATGTAGCATTGGCAGGGCTGACAGTTTTAAAAATAAATCTTTACATTTATAAACAACAAGCGTGGCCCTCCACAATGCCATTCTAAATGACAGTTGTGTTTTGAAAAGTCCTAATTGAGTAAAAGAAAATAACCCACTTTACAGAGTATAGCAGTGTTGAAGGAAAAAAATCGTGGTTCGTTTCTCGGGAGGTGGAAAAAAAACTTTCAGCTTCAGACACACTTTATTAGTAATACAAAAGGTATATATTTGCAAATAGGGTCAGAGGGAGAAGACAAAAGATCAA
>NW_017728911.1:11166519-11169700 GCF_001723895.1 Crocodylus porosus | reverse complement strand
CCTTAGTACAAAGGGGTCTTTGGTGGTTTTTCCCTTCAATTTCCACCCCCCCCTTCCCTCTCCCATTAAGGAGACAAGGATGGGTAGCAGCTGTGTTTTTTGTTTTGTTTTTTTTTTCTAAATCTGCTATTGATAATGCATTTTTAATAATATTTCTAACAGCAGGAAGGGAAGGAACTCTTCTGATTTATACCTCCTGGATTCTCATGCAGAAACAATCCTCCTGCTTTTGCCTATGAAGTAATCTTATAGAATGAAGACTCCCAAAGGGTTTTTGAATTGTTTCTCTGAAACGTCCTTCTGTGGAAAGGACTCTGGTAAACAAGGCTGATTACTTGGAAAAATTTCAGCGTCAGCTTGATAGACTAAAGGCTGGAAACAG
This sequence comes from Crocodylus porosus, assembly GCF_001723895.1. Lineage (NCBI taxonomy): Eukaryota > Metazoa > Chordata > Crocodylia > Crocodylidae > Crocodylus > Crocodylus porosus. The sequence goes on along the minus strand of NW_017728911.1, from coordinate 11,169,318 downwards.
ACATCATCTGTGGAGCATGATCAGCTGTGCCACAGTATGTCATGGCACAGATGATCACACTCCACAGACATCTACAGGCATTGCTGGTTGCCACACCCTGAGTTGGGGTGAATCTGCAAATGGGGAAAAATCTCCATTTGCAAATGTGCCCCGACACCTAGGGGAGCAGTGGAATCCTCTATAGGGGATTTCTCTGCCATATATCTGCAAGCACAAACAGGGGAAACCCCACAGGAGTTCCCCCTCCTGCAGAGACATACCTCATGTTAGTAGAGGAGATACCTGCACTGGGAGGGATCCACTGCAAGGGATCCCTTCCATGCATCTAAGCACAGAGAGAGGAAAGTCCCACAGAAGGTGTCCCCTCCAAGCTTCCTGCCTGTACCCTGTGCTACTATCAGAAATACACACTAGGCCACATCAGGTTGAAAGTCCAAATTTTCCCCTCTTACCAGATGTGCCTCAGAGACCAAGGAATGCATCTGGGTATACAGAAAACCCCAGCTTTCCTTGCTTACCCAGACATTTCCCCAGAGATCCCTGGCTGGGTAAGCAGGGAAAGCGAGGCTGGTGCTCCCAAGGCTTGAAGGCCCCACAAGCCTGTGGAGCCCCTACTCCTGGTGGCTGAAGACCATGGGTAGCTTTAGGCTGCTGGTGGTCTCCTGCTTATGGCGTGAACAAGCATAAGAAAGACCCAGCTCAGTTTTAGGTGGCTTAATTTGAGCTGCCTAAACCCAAGTGTGCAACCATTCACCATTTGCTGAGAAGAGGCTCAGGCAGCCAGAGGGGAGTCAGTTGGGAGGGAGTGGCTGGTGAGTCCTCAGGGGGTTGAAGTAGAGGGGAAGGGGCAGGGGCTGGACAGGGAGCAAAACAGCACAGCCCCAGGACTGTGGAGAGTGGCTGGGCTGTGAACACATGCAGGCCAGGATAACGCTCACTAAATTAGGTTAACACAAAATCACTGGATGCAGGTGTCACGGTGGATGTAGTCTTTCTGGACTTCAGAAAGGCCTTTGACACTGTCTCCCACCCCATTCTCATTAAAAAACTAGGTGACTGCGGCATTGATGCCTATACAGTCAGATGGATTGCAGATTGGCTGAGGGGTCGTACTCAGAGAGTGGTGGTGGACGGGTCATTTTTGACCTGGAGGGAAGTGGGGTCTGCACTGTTCAATTTCTTTCTTAGCGACTTGGATGATGGGGTGAAGAGCAGCCTGTTTAAATTCGCAGGCGACACCAAGAGTTGGGGTGAGGTAGGCACACTAGAAGGGAAGGACCAATGCCCTTTTGAAAATGGGGACCATATTGGCCCTTTTCCAGTCCTCTGGCACCTTGCCAGAGCACTGTAAGTGTTCGTAAAGCTGTGCCAGGGTCCCGCAATGACCTCTACCAGTTCCCTCAGCACTTTGGGTTGGAGATCGTCGGGACTTTCTGATTTGAACACGTCTAGTCAAGGTCCCCAACTAGGTCCTCACTGACTCTGGGCCTGGGTGTGCCTCCCCTGGGTCCGTCCGGATTCCCAGTGGGGAGGATGTCCCTGTCCCTGCTCAGAAAAATGGAAGAAAAGAAACTGTTAAAGAGATTAGCTTTGTCGCCTGATGCTACCACCAGATTACCAAGCATGTCCTGCAGAGGCCCCACGTTACTTGGTACCTTCTTTTTACTCCCTACATATTTAGAAAAGGACTTCTTGTTGTCCTTGATCCGGGTTGCTAGTCCCAGTTCCATCTCTGCCTTAGCCTTCCTAACAGCCCCCCTATGATCTCGAGCAATGGAGGTATAGTCCTCCTTGGTGGGGGCCCCTCCCTTCCATTGGGTGCATGCCTCCTTTTTGGCTTTGTGACATTCCTGGATGCTTTTGGTTAGCTATGGGGGCTTTTGACTGCTCTTGCACCCTTTGATCTGCATGGGGATTGTCACCCTTTGGGCTTAGAGGATCATCTCTTTAAGGAACGACCACTCCTCTTGGACTCACCTCTGATCAGAACTAACCTTAGATCAGGTCCATCATTTAAGGTGACTCAAGCCCTGTAAATGCTTGCATATCCAGTCATTTAGATTGTCCTAACCATATTTAAGATTAGATTGCCCTAACTATATTTAAGGCAATCTAAACATAATGCTTGTACACTTCTAAAAGTGCTTATGAGAGACAGGATTGATTATGGGAGGAATTCAAGGGAACATGATGTTAAAAAGAAGAGAAGTTTAGAAAATCTAATTTTTAGGGAGAAAATACAGCTGCAATATTTCCCCTATCCTGAACTCTGTATTCTAGGGCATCATATGGAACTCATTGCCCCCTCAAGGTGTGAGCTGATAAACAGAACTGCTCTAAATGTATACAGCAAAACTTAGAAACCACATGAAGCTAGCTTAAGTTTGGGTTCATTCAAACCTGGACTGATTTAAGCGTTTGCATCAACATCATAACATCTGCTGTTTTTCACGCTTCTAACGTAGGATTGGATAGGACTCCACCGAGTTATCCTTTGAGATTCTAAATATATTCAAACCCACAAATCAAAGCTAAGCTCTTGGGGAAAATATGATAAATACTAGGGCTGTGTGAAGCTTCGGGTGGTGATTCTATTCAGAGGAGATTCGGCCCAATTTGGTGGCCAAATCTCCGAATCCAAATTGAGTCGGGGACCAATTCAAAGGTCTGAATCGATTCAAAGCTCTCCAAATCTTAGGAAAGATTCAGAGAACTTCGATGATACGAGCAGGCCCTGGTAGCTGCAGCAGGGAGCTGCAGCCTTACTCCGAGCTGGTAAGTACTAGGGGCAGGGAAGGG
>NW_017728911.1:11151422-11166339 GCF_001723895.1 Crocodylus porosus | reverse complement strand
CAGCCCCTCCATGGGTGCCCTGCCCAGGCCAGCTCCTTTTACCAAACAAACAACCAAGAAAAACCCTGGGGCTCACTGCTCTTGCAGCAGCCTCAGGCCTTCAGAGGGCTTGTGGAAGAGCCCACCACATGGCAGGGAGCAGCGAGTCCGGGGGCTTTTCTGCAGGGGGGTTGGTTCTTAAAGGGCTGGAGCTGGCCCAGGCAAGGCACCCATGGGGGGCCTGGGGGAGCAAAGCAGGATTGGTGGGGCTCATACAGAGCCCCCCCCACAGTGTGGGGCTGCATGGATCACTCCCCACCAGCACTGGGTGAGCTGGGGCTTTTTTTTTCAAAGAGCGGGGAGCTGGGGTGGGCGAGGCAGCCATTGCCAGGCTGGGTGGGGATGGGCCTAGCTGATTCAGAAATTCAGAGATTCAGCAGCAGCTGAATCTCTAAATCAAATTCAGCTGAATCGATTTGGGACAGTGATTCAAATCATCAAATTGAATCACTGTCCCCCAAATCAGCCGAATCCGAAACCGAAGCAAATACTAGCCACTTTGCACAGACCTAATAACTACCACCCTTACGTGAGCTTCCCAGAACTGTAAGGGCAAGAAGAATTAGAGAATGCAAATAAGATCTGTTAGTAACATTTGTCATTACTATTGCCATCACGCTTAGAGGAATATAATGCTTTCCTACTACAATCAGTACCCTCACCCCCCTAGCCTGAGAAATGAATTGTTGCATGGAAGACAGTTTTTTGAAAGGCTATACCATGAAAAACTGTTTCACGGAAATAGTTTGATTGGGTGGCTCTATTTCGTTGGAAGTTCATGATGCTGTGAAGAACAGAAAATTAAAAATAAACATAAAACACATTTGCCCATTATGAAGGTCAAAGTGGTAGTTTTACTACCAGCTTTCATGGAATACCTTGGCACTATAGCAATTTTAAAGTCTCATTCTCAAGCAAAGTTTATAATGAGATTTGAGAAGGTGAATTAGATTTTCTTACAATTGCTACAATAAAGACATCTGGTTTATATGTATTCAGACTTGCAATAAGCAGCTCTTTATATGTCAACAAGATTTTACCTACTCATTGTAGCCTTAGTTTAACTCACTGTCTGAAAAATACATCCTTTTAGGTGCCTGGATCAACCACCTTCTTCCTGAGTGACCCAAGAAGTCTCCCTAGGATAACTACAGCCATGAATGAAACATCTAGGTGGCAGCATTCATACTGAAACAAAGGTAAGCACAAAAAAGGAACTGTTCATCATATCTTAAGATAGGATTTATTGCCATAAATTGCAATATTTTTCATATTAATAAATGCAACATGCTGCTGATACATTTGTATTGGGGTAGAACACAATGGTTCATGTTGTATATAACTGCTGAGGAAAGCAAAGTTGCCTTGCTTTCAGCAAGCCCATGGAGGCCTTAGTAATTCATTCCTTCCCCAATTGTAGTTCAGCTGTAAATAGAAAATAAAAACATTTCACTGATCTACAAATAAAGACTAAGAATTCTTTAAGATGCTTGCATGACTAGAAGCACAAGACCTATTCAATGAGTTCTCTACACCTTTGGCTCCCTGTACACATACAGGTAAAGGCGCAATGAGATCTAATGCATGACCCCAAAGTTGCATCTCAAAGCAAGGGGAGCCAGATACTGGGCTCCCCCTGCACCGGCAAGAAGCTCCTGCAACTGGAACCCCCTCAGCTAGGGGCTCTCAGCCATGGGGAACCCCACACATCCCCTGCAGTGGGGAGGTCACCTCTCCCACAATCCCTCCACCCCAGGGTTTCACACATGCCCGGGACCAGGAAACCATAGCTGTGCCGTGCAACTGTTAGGACCTAGTGGGGACCCAGTGTCCACAGCTATGGTTGTGGGACGCACAGCCCTGGCAAGGTATACCCTTCTGGCTGGGAGCCCACAGTCACAGGGTAGACCCTGCTACATGTGCAAATTAAAGCTTGATAGAAACCAGCTATAAAGTTAGTACACATTTTCAAAGCCTAATTTTATAGCTGGTTGGAGTTTTCTATCATATGATAAGTACTTTGCATGTATAGGTGGTCTCTAGGTAATTGTGCGATTAACCAATTTATTGTGCATACCTGTAGCGTGTACAGGGGGTCTAAGTCACTGAATTGCTTTGGAAAATCATACCTAGAACAGAGAAACAGACCCTAAATAGTCTATCGTGTATCACCAGGAAAGGGAGTTATTTCCTAACATTGCACACAAGGGGAAATGCAAAGAGCAGATTATAATGTAATTTTTGGAGAGAGCTGGAATGCTTCTATAATTAAAAATACTAGTTCACAAGATTTATCCTCCAAAATCAAAGTTCACTGCTCAGAGTGGGCTACTCAGGCTACATGTTGAGACCACTGTGTTAGAGAGAAACTTGTTAAAAATCTCTTTAGGACAAAAGGTGCAACTCAGTTTAATGCATCTTGATACACTGGAGAAAACAGTATGTGCTCAGGTGAACCAAAATTTATTAAACTACCTGAAAATCATTAAAAAGGCAGCAGATTTCTCTATTTTGTATTTTCACAGTCATAAATGTGAAATTTCACCCTTATGATGCATCCTGTCAAATCTGTTTTGAACCATCAGCTCTTGATTGTGTCTCCTGTCTCTCTGGAAAGGTTTTAATGCAATCAAACAATAAGTTCTCGGTTAATAAAATGCTGTGATTTCAATTGGCTCCATCAACAGTGTGGTTTCCTGCTTCTCCCAGCAGGGCTGAGTTCTCCACTGTAAAATAACTGTATGCTTTCTTCTCTCTGATTTCTTAAGCTGGGCCGAAATACCTCCGGTGTTTGAAAGTGTGAGTTTGGATCTGAATTTCACAGCTCAACACTCTTTTGACCTCACCAGAGCTTTTTACTGATCACGTCACCAAGCCATTATTTCACAGGACATGTTCCATTTGCTTTTACAGATATTTTCTGGAGATGCTGCATATTCCACAACACTGCAAAATTGACAGGTAACAACACAGCCCCTAGCACCAAAAACCTTGTGCCATAATTAAGGGGTGAGATAATTTAAGGAAGCATCACTGCTATGCCATTAATATAAAGGGGATAAATTAATGGAAAAATGTATGGGGTGGAATTATTTCTGGTTTATACCAGAAGTCTAATTCTTAAGAAAACTCATGTGGGAGTGTGTGAAGGACCAGACAGGGAATATGGCGTTTCCCTTTTATTCCCATCCATACATAGACTGGATGCAATCACAGCTCTTGTGCTCATTTGAGCCAGAAGCTGGGCAGTGAACCTCTAAAGCCAGTTTCAGGGAAGACTTGCCAGGTGTATCTGTGGTGTCAATGCTATCAGGCCTCACACCCCAGGGAAGGTAACAGTACAGCTCTCAACATGGCTACTGCATAATCCCTAGTAAATTTGCAATAGGCAGAATGGAGGATAGCTGTTAATTATATGCCTTGCCTCATTTAGTTCTTTTCCTCGATAAATGCAATGTCTACATTGAACACTGTCCTGCACCACCAGATTCATTTATAATTAATTTCTTCAAATATGTTGAGAAATGTTCCTTGGATTGCAATACCTGTGGGAGATGCAGCAATTACTGTATCAAGTGTCAGAGTAGTGGAGAAGATTTCTTCAAACCAGTGTTGTCTGTGCACCTGTCCTGCCTGAAACAGTCTAAGGCTTCTCACAAACAGTGATTAACTAGGTTACGTTTGGTGTAAATGCAATTCCCAGGGTACCTATTATAATAGAGGTTTACATTTGAGAAGCTACTCTAAAGGAATATTATTAAGGATACAAACTCATTCTCTCAACAATTACAAATGTCCATGGAGCCTTAATTCTGTCCCCTTGAACATATACGCCAGTGATTCTCAACCAGGGTAGCATGGTGTGCGAGAGAGAGGATGCAGTCTGATACCTAGTGAATTTTATACTAAATGAAAGAAGATAATGAAAAGCATAGAGATCAGATTCCATATGAAGAATGTTGTTTTTCTAAAGCATGGAAATTGCACTCTAGGAAAGGTAAGAGTCTCAGGGACCCATCTTTTCATGAAAACAGCCCTCGTTCAACAGGCTTTTCACATTTTGGTTTCCTTTGTAGGAGTTACTTTGAAAGGACTGGAGGCTTTGATGGAGCCTGTGATAGTTTTTGTCAGATCTGTGATGAAAACAGAATGAAGTGCCTGTCACATGCAAGAAGCCTATACCTTGAGAACAGACTGTCTAAGTGCTCCCTGGAGTGTTATCTGCACATGAAGGATATCTGCAAGCTTGTCTCATCCCAATGCAAGAGCTGGTCCACTGCAAAGTGCTGCAGAGGTGCTACTCCCACTTTTTCATTTTTCTTCTGGAGCTCTCTGTTTCCTGTTACCAATTCTTATTATCAAAAATGTGAGTAGGATTAGTTTAGGCAACTAAGTAAATCTGCCAATAAAACTCCATAGACAATTCATACAAAAGGGCTATGAGGAGGATAAAATTAGTTCATTTATAAATAAATGGATCTTCAAGAAAGATAGTTTGTATTAATTGTCCTGCTTGAGCAAGTTCTGAACCTTTTATAAACTAATTCTATTCTCATTAGTCAGGCTTCTTCACATCTGAGTTCCATTAGATAGAAACAGTACAAAACAGTGCAGACCTTAAAGATGTGGGTAAAATCTTCATTATTCTATACTGATCTTTGGATGGTATTTTGAATAACAAGCGTATAGTACATTAACCCAATCTTTCCAGTGCTATACCCATGTGACTGATGCATCAATGATGCCCTCATTACTTTATGTAAGCCAATTCTCAGAACTCCTACTGAGGCCACTCTTATCACTGTGTCCATCCCTTTGAAAAAAACACTAAATTCTTGGCTATGGGAAGCACTGCTTGATGGAGAGAGAAGAAAAAGAACTACACACTCCGTAAGTGTGCTATAAGCACCTCTGCCATAATGGTATCTCTGTCAAGGTAGCACCTGAAAGGTTCTCAAGTTTTTAATGGTGCCAGTCATCAGCAGAACACCCAGAATAAATGGATATTTACCAAGCCTAAGATTTTTTTTCCTATGATTTGTAGCTATAGTTTAGACACTGTAAGTCTGTCTGAAGACTAGTACTTGGTATGGCTAATCATCTGCCATGATCTTAGAGATAAGGAGTTTTCTTTTCCTTCCCTAACTCAAAATCCAAGATGTATGGCTTATTTTTTATGGAGTTTGATTCGATTTTTAAATAAAGGAAGAATCCAAGCTGGTATTCTTATGTGCTAATGCTTCAGGGTGGCAGAAAGAAAAAAACCCTGAGAATAGGGTTTGTACTGGAAGCATTTCCAGATGCACATAAATCAGGCAACAGAGAACAAGCAAGCTTGAGCATTTTCAGATAGAGAGCCTCATATGCCTTTCCCATGGTGATAATTATAGGGAACTACCTGCTATGTCCCCAAAGTACTAATTTTTGCATTTTTTTTCTTTTGATCTGCAGATTTTTCTTTGACAATAGCAAACTACATCTAGTTCAGTCTTCCAGGGTAATAAGAAGCAGTCTTTCAAGAGACAGTTTAAAACATCTGTGGTAAGTAGATGAAATCCACTACTTGCATAAAAACACCACCGCTTATTAGCTGAAGAGATTGGATGTGAAGTCTCTGCACTGCAGCAGGCAAAGAGGTTACCTACGAATAACTGATGCCCAGGAAAATGGGTCCAGACCAACAAGTCTATCTTACTTCTGTTTAGCTCAAGCCTGCATTCCCATACCACTAAAACTGATTCCCTCCATAAGCAAGTGGTGGTCCTTTAAATTGACAGCAGTGCTGTTACTCAGTGACCTATCTTAGTGTGTCAGAGATGCATCTTAGCAGTAACATATGCTAAAACTTTCCTTTGATCCATGTATAAAGTGTCCTGAAAAATCATTTAATATTCTGCCATTTCTGTGAAGTGTAGCACTTGAAGGTATGGGAAAGGGGACTTATGTCCCTTGTATGCTAGAGAAGGACTGTGCTAATACTTTATTAGTGACTGTTTGTAGAAAAGTAGGACTTGGAGCTAATCAGGCTGCAATCATATGGATCCAGAGCTTTAAAAGTCTTCAATAGGGGTGTTGAGGGTTGTGACAGAGGATTAATGGAAGCCAAATGGAGGAAGTGTATAGCTGCTCTATGGCTTGCTGGCAGGCTTGGGAGCAGATTCCAACACTTGAGCTTTGAGCTGGGAACTTTGAGCAGGGCCCACAGAATTTCTGCACTGACTTAATTGTAGGCAAAATATTTATCCCTACAAGGAAGGGCAAGTGCAAGGATGCAAAGAATACCTAGCCTAGTCTTTTGTAAGAGGTCTAATTTTAGCTTTTGTCATCAAATAAAAAGTCATTGTATTGCACTAGCATCTTTTTATGACCACTTTTAGGCAGGAGGGTGGCACTTCTCTTTTCTCAAGAATCAAGTTCAGGTGAGTCTGGATAAATGGTTGGTACCAACCAAGGACAACTGCAGCTATTTAGCTACAGACTTCAAGGCTAGGGACAGACATTACACACAAACTGATTTAAGTGATCAGAAACTAGTTTAAACCTGTTACAGAACAGACATTCAGTGCACATAAACCAGTTTCAAAATGGCTGAAACCAGTTTGAGATAAATCTGGTTGAAGGTGGTATTAGACTTATAGTACCCCACTGCTGCAGCAGCAGCGATGGGGGAGCACCCGGCAGACCCGGCTTGGGTTCCGGCTGGTGGGATAAAGAGGGAGGAATTAAACCCTCTCTGGCCAGTTCAGCCTGGACTGGCCACAACCCCCCAGTACAGCTTCCCTGCAGCCAAGGGCACGCTCTAGCCCGAACCCCCTCGCCAGCTCCTGGCCTGAGCAACTGCAGTCATGTGCCTGCATTGCCCCAGTCCAGAGGGAATGTTTGTCCTGTTACAAACGAGTTCAGCCTAGGCAGGTTAAACTAACCTGCAAAGGTTGAATCAATTCAGGCTCCGCCTTTTTAAATGTCCGTCCCTAGCCCAATAGGCCAGGCTTCCATGTCTTCCATATTATTTTTACCCAAAATAACCTTCTGCTGAATTGAGAAATGGGAACAAGGGATAAGCTTTTACAGAGAAGCCAACACTTGCAAATTCTCAATGGAGTATTTTTCCTACTAGAATGGCAGGGACAGTTTGTAATCGCTTTCTAAAATAAATGATAATGAACCCACATGAATCCGATTGAATATTTCTTATAGAAATGGAGGTCAATTGCAACAAAATGAACAAGTTATACCCTGTCAAGTTGTCATTTCTTAAAAGAATGTTACAGGTTGAAAAACTAATATTTTTCCTCACTGGGAAAGCACTGTGTCCTCAAAAGTATTTTATTCTTCAAATTACACTTCAAATTGAGCCAGCTGCTTTATAAACTCAAAATATATTAGATCCCTATTCTAAGAACTTGAAATTGATGCTGCTTACAGATGTTACAAAAAGCAACAAAACAACAACAAAAACCAACCACCCCATGCTTTACTGGAAGCAGCAGCGTGTTAGTTCAACCCACCTCTGCAGCATGTGTATAGTTTAGGCGCTTCAATCAGCTATTAAATAAAAGTGCTAAAAAGCCCCACTACAGCATTTGATCTATATAGATGTTGGGCAAGCCAGGTCCAACTAAAACCAATGCCTCGTCTGGGCATGGCATAAGAGTGCACCAAATTTAAAGTAAAGCACTGGGGGTTTTTTGAGTTTTCTTTTTTAACATCTGTAAGTAGCCTACGTGATGTTCACCAGGGATAATGTTAATGTGCAAGTAAAAAGAGGACATATCTATGTAATTATAGTTGCAGTGCAGTGTAGATACCTGCAACAGCATGGAACTAAGTGCAGGCTACAAAACCTATCCAATAAGCCGGGCTATCCAGTGACTATTTGCTCACGTTAGAGGGATTGCTGCCAGCACCCAAGGCAGGAAGTTTAAAGCTAGCTTAGATATAGCTGCACCGTACTTCACTGTCATACCTTAAAGTTACTCCAGAAATCAAGTAGAAATGCATCTACCACAGACTAGTATTCATGTACCTAGAGAAAGTGTTCCAAAACAACATTTTGAAGGTCAGATGTAAGTTCATATACAGTTTTTTATTCATTGTCCTAGCTAAGCCCAAAATAAAATAAAAAAAGAAAATGCCTTCTCTACATGCCTGAGTGTGACAACTGCATAGATATCGCCAAGGCTTACCATGAAAGACTTTCTCTCATAAGTTAATAGCACCTTAAGAATCATGTACCAAGCCCAGTGGCTATTAGGAAAGGAGCTGTCTCAGTCAAACTGAACATTTTTCCAAATCTAAATGTGCTGATTCACCAAAACACACTGGTTTCAGTGCAAAGTTTTTTCAGGTTCAGTGTGGAAGTCTGGGCAAAACTAGTGTGTGCAAGAGCTCCCCCGGCACCCACAAGCAGGGACCTGAACATGGAGTCTCCCACACCACAGCTATGTCCCCTGCCCACCAGACCATAGAGTGAGTTTCTCTCTCAACAAATATTTAAAAAACTCACACAAAATGAAACCACTTTAGTAGTAGGAGAGAATGAAAAAGAACAAACACCCCTGTTACTCGGTGTTCAGGGCACTGCTGTGAAGGCTGGGTCATAGGTGGCCTGCCTTAGTGGAAAGGCTAGAAACAGGAGAGGAGGAACCCATAGGGCAGGAACCACTCGGAGTCACCAGGTCTTCAGAGGGAATACCAGACGTGAAGGCCAAGTCAGTGTTCTCGAGTCAGGAACCAAGTTAGCAAAGCCAAGTGGAGTTCCCAAAAGCCAGAGTCCAGAAGCCAAGCAAGCAGAGCCAGAAACCAGGAAACCAAAGCACACAAGATCCAGACAGGCTTACTACAGCTGACTTCTAGGCAGAACTGTTGGCTGGCCTCCATGCTGCTGCCACTTAAATAGGAAGACTGCTATCCCAACAGCCCACCAGGAGGCCCCAACAGTGGCCAGCGGAAGGTGTAGCATGTTATAATTTATCCCATGTTTAACAGTAGCCTCTGTCAGGGCTCTTCTACAAACAGCTATGTTGTTCTTTTAGATGTGTTGCTTTGTTAAAGTATTAAAAACAGAGGATGCAGCAGCTTACTAGGAAACATTGGGAAGTTAAGATACTTAACCTGCTTCACAAAACAAACAACCACCCTAGTTCCCAGTGTTTTTATACTCCAGCACCTAGTTAAAACTATGCCATTTGTTTCTTTTCCAAATAAGGTATCCTAATTTATTTTCAGCCAACCCCTACTTTGCTTGCTTTTATTCCAGACTTTGGCAGCTTATACCGTTATTTTTCCTACTCTTCATTTGGAAACATTGGTGTAAATCCAGAGTAGCCAAATGAACTCATATGAGTTGCTCTGGATTCATGCTTATCAAAGTAATGAGAATCTGTACCACTTTGACTGGATTGTTGACAGTCATCTTCTCACTACTTAAGATTTCATGTAATTTTCGAGATTGTTTGCTTGCTTGCAGACAGCTTCTTCCAGAATACTATAGACTACCTACTTCCTTGCATAGCTTTTTTCTTTCTAAACTGTGTATACATCCATGCCCAGTAAGGTCTCTTCAGAGCTTATGACTTTCTAGGTTGCTGCACTGTCCCTTTTTGTTTATGCAGGGTTGACTTGTTTAACACACCAGCAAGAACTGTACTGGTTTTTCAGTGTACATTCCTGTGCATGTCACAGTTCCACAGTAACTTTTCATAATAAATGTATTTCAACTCAACGTTTGTATCATTCATGGGTTTGTCTTGATACTTAATTTTAGTACAGCTAAACAGATTTTTTTTTTTGGTAAAAGTCCCAAAAATCACGTAATCAGTTTTATGGAGCTTATTTGTTTAAACAAGAACCCCAAGTCCCTTAGCTCACAGCCTTTGAATCCTGCTACAGCAAATTACATGAATCACTTATATGAATTCTCTGCTCAGCAGCATTAAACATTTTGGAGATAGTGAACAGAATGTTAAAGTGTACTTTTTAAGATATTCAAAAATTAGCATTAGATTCACCCTGTGCTAAAATGTTTACTCTTCCTAAAAGGAAAGAGTCTTTACTCCTTTGTGCGTGATCCATCATGCCACTCTGAAGACAAGCTCTAGCACAATCGTGAACACCTGCTGTCAGCATGAGATAATCATGGGCATATTTCAGCTGACAATGCATATTTCAGGCAGAAAGCTGAACAGAAATGAATGCACATCTTTAGCAGTAGTAAGCTTCCCTCTCCATGATTCCCAAGTAGAGCTGTGTTGCTCAGCAAAGGAAGGGAAAACCAGAAAGTGTCTCCAAAACCATGGAACCTTATTTCTGTGCAAATTTAAGTTCTCAGCATTTGGAAGCTGCTAAAGCAGAATAATTTGTCCAGCACCATACCTTAAGCCAGGGGTGCTTAATCCCCAGCCAGTTGAGGACCATGCAGTGCCTGAGCCCAAACAGCTGCACCACTCATCTGACCTGCAGACCCAAAACATTGAGCATCACTGCTTTAAACTAAAAAGGTTTATTCATTTGCCATATAGTCCACAATACGAAACAGTAGTTCCTTTTATTAGGAAAAATGAAAATTAGAACCCAAATTTGTAAAATCAGTTATCATACAATGTAGAACACTATGTTAGGAGAAGAAAAACAAGTTCTAATTGTTCATTAGAAATGTGGAGAGCAGAAAAAGTCAACAGTATCTCCAGTGAATTCAATCCCTTTCTGCTTACAGAATATCAACAAGTGTGGGTCTTCACTTCATTTGTTATTCAACATTCTTATGTATCATTTACTAAATATGATAAATGGGAAGGTTGAGAGTAAGTGGGTAGAAAGGGAGTGGTTAGCCAGATGGCAAAAAGTACATGAGTGGCCTATAGGGGGAACTACACAGCATACAAGGGGGCATTACATAGATAGCTGGAAGAGGACTACACAGGAGAAGTAAAAACACTTTACATACTTCCAAGTTATTGTTCCTCATCCTACTCCTGCTGGGATTTGTCATCTCTCTTTGTAAAACCTGATTTACAAAATATATAGAATAAAAAATTGTGTTTCTTTGAAAAATGGCACAAATTAATTCTAGTACAGCATCATGCGAAGAAGACTACTGCTTCCATTACTGAACTAGCTCATTCAGAGCTAGCTGGAGTATCTGTGCAGAACACTGCTTTGTGCCTCTTAGACAAACCCATTGTGAAGATTCAGGCATTTTTAACATGAGTCCAAATAGCCCCTTTTGAGTTTTTTAAATTGTAATATTTCCTTAAGCTTCTTTCAGCAAACAAACAAAACTATTGTTTTATACTTATGAAATTAGTTAGGTTCTGAACATTGCAGACAATTCATGAAAGGGCACTGGTTAACAAACTCTGTGTACATATCTTCTCTGTTACAGATTTTTAATTACAACTCATTTAATGGATTCTCTTTTAAAGGACCTGACAAGACTCCGGCCCTTCCCCTCCCCACTTTGCATGCCTGTTAGCACAGTTTTTGATCCAGTATTCTCCATTGGGCAACAGCTCTTCCACTCCTTCCTCAAGCCATCCTGCAGAAACTGGAGCTAGAATCCATTTCAGTCCTCACTAGACAGGGGCATGAGAGGGAAAGTGTTTCTCATGCTCCTGTGCAAAATGCCTGTATCAATGTGCACATGACAAGTGTACCTACCAAGAAACCTGCATGTCCAACAGGAAGCACTGTCACTGCATATACTGTATTAAGCATCAAAAACCTGCAAACATCTCTCAGCCTCACCCAAGCCTAGAGAAATGCTCAGAGAGACAACAAATCTAGTGTCTGGCAGACTGCAGAAAGGAAGGAAATGCCTACCTTTCTTCTAAACGGGAGGAAGAAGAGGGGAGGAGGTGCTACCAAGAGTGCCTCACCTTCACACATGGAGCCATAGTATCTAAAGCAATCAGAACCAGGGCCCTTGTGGACATTAGGACTGGAGTCACCTTAAATTACATATAAGAATCAATTAGCAGCCAAAATAGATAACACAAATAGATAAGCAGATCCTTCTAGGAAACCTCTGTTAACAAGTAAAAGCTTACTACATAAGGAGACATGGTTCATTGAGTAAATGTGATATCTTTTATTAGACCAAATACATAGTTGGGAACGCTTTTGGGCCTTTCTTCAGGCCTTTCTTCAGGCATAGGATGAATCTGCAGGTGTTTGTATGCTCTCCGGGGTGGAATAGAAGCTTAAGATAGTATACAAAATGCAGGTCTGAAAATGCAAATGTGTGGCAGAGACAATCCAAGGAGATATGATCTAATAAGTGTGAGACAGGTAGGTGGGAGTGGTGCGGGGAGGGAATATTGACTTGGGCTAGAGACAGAAATTATACATAATCAGTATAAGTGATTGGAAACTGGTTCAAATCCGTAACACAACAGAAGTTCAGTGCACATAAACCACTTTAAAGTGGCTGAAACTGGTTTAAGAAAAACCTGAATGGATGTAATATCAGACTTAACTAATTTAGGTTAAATTGGTTTATTGAACTTTTGTCCCAGATTCCTTCCAGATTCAAGTCATCTGCTCCAGTGTGGCAGGAAGGAGTGTTCTAGCACCCCCTGACTTCTGGTCTGGACTACTGCAGGCATGTGGCTGCTTTTCTGGAATCAAAAGTGAATGTCTGTTCATTTACTTATCGGTTCCATCTACGCAGCTAAACTAACTTGCAAAAACTGAAATTGATTTAGCCTTGGGCTTTTTGACTGCCTGTACTTAGCCCTGGTGATGGAATGTAACTGGTAAAATGTAGAGAGGCTACCTTGGGTTATCAGATGGCAGACATTATAATGTGCCATAAATCCAATATATTTAGTCTATGACTTTTTTGTATCCAGTAGATTTATAATGTGAAGTTCATAGGCTCATCTATGAAAGGTGTTTTGTATATTCCCTTTGAGGATTACAACTGAGAGACTGGAGAGATACTACATAGGGAGCCTTTTTCAGCCAAAATCTGCAAATCACTTTATATTGTTAGCCTTGTTTATGGGTGATCAAAGCAGTGGAAGGAGATTCTGAAACCTGTTAAAAATAAGGCAACAAGTTCCTTCCAGCCCCTAACAACTATGAAAATATAAAGAGCAAGGAAGAGCCTCCAGATCTCCAGCCAGGTGCCCTATCCATGCAACTATACTGCTTTTCTAACAAGCAGGTGATCCATATTCTGCACTATTTGGGATTTCCTAATGCTTTTAAAACAGTATCCTATGTAGAACATGTTCTAGTAATCTAATTCAGGACTGGGCAAATAGTTAACCTCGGCAAGGTCCATTTTAGAAAGGAATGAATGCAGCCTTCTGGCCACATGTAACAGATAAAGAAAACCGGTGCACTTATCTATGCAGAAAACGGTGGAGAGCTATCAACTTCCCCAGGTGAGAAATAATGACAGGAAGCAGCAGGTGATCACTGCTTCTCTCCTGACCCATATTCTTCTTCATAGCCTTAACTAGTTAAGTATCAGCCACTTAAATCTCATTCATTACATTAGCCATCTTTTAGGGCATTTATAACTTTTCTCTGCACAGAAAAGTATAGATTGCTTTATGTCAAACTTGTTGGTTTCTTTCCAAATAACAATCATTTTACATATTCTAAAAGACTATTTATTAATTTGTGTTTCTGATAAGTAAATATAAAAAGCCTTAGATGACAAGACTTAAAAAAACAGACATGCAATCATTTGATACCTGCTCTTCTCAAAAAAAATCGAGCTGCTGGAAATTGGAGTGCACATTATAGGTGAGAAAAGACAGTAACAGCAGTTTATGGCCACTTAAGCTTGGTTGGGAGAAAGCCAAAGTGAAGTCTTCAGGCACTCCATAGGAAACAGAACAGAGAACAGGCCCAGCTCCATAACTGCTGCTCTGCAGTTACTTACTACAAGGAAAGATTTTCCCCCCCTTTCATTCTGCCTTTCAAAAGCATCTTGTTCTGAGGCAAGTTGTATGCAAGAAAATATGGTATATATTGTTCCAGTTAAAAAAAAAATAATAATGGCAAATACATGCTCAGCAATAGGGATGCATTGTAAGAAAAGCCTTATATGTTTGAATGTGTGCATGAAGATCATCATTGTTGCTAACTGCATGTTGGCAGTCTTATTCATACATAAGAATGCCTTATTTGGAAATAATTTTGTCTGCTATAAAAAGCAACTATTTCTGAAATCAAATGCAATAAATATAAAATAGCCAATAACACTGTGGCTTAGGAGAGAGAGTGAGAGAGAGAGAGTCTAAGGCCAAATAAAGACAGCCAAAAAGCCCCCCTCTGAATCAATTCAATCTTTGCAGGTTAGTTTAAGTTGTATAGATTGAACTGATAAGCAAGTAAAAAGACATTCCCTCTTGATTCTAGAAATGCAGCCACATTCCTGCAGCGGCTCAGGCCAGAAGCTGGGGAGCACTAGAGCATGCCTCCCTGCTCAGCTTGAGCAGATAGATTGGACCAAGGCTAGCCAGCCCACTCTATGAAGGAGGGCAGTGCAAAGTATCCTGGGATGCTGGGGGACTGTGAATTAACTTGCTTCTGGAGGGAATCTAGGACAGAAGTTCAATAAAATGATATAAAGTAAATCAGTTAAGTCTGTTACTACATTCATCCAGATTTATCTTAAACTGGTTTCAGCAATTTTGAAAGCAGTCTAATGTGCATTGATCTTCTGTTGTGTTACATATTTGAACCAGTGTCCAATCACTTATACCAGTTTATGTGTAATTTCTGTCTCTAGTGTGTGGCGAAATGCCGGGCTAGCGGCTCCGGCACCGCTTAGGGCAGCCGCGGGCTTTGCGGAGTTGTGCGAGCGCGCGGCTTGTGGGGCGGGATTGAGGTAGCTCTTAGCCGCCCTCGAGGTTCGCCG
>NW_017728911.1:11135820-11150812 GCF_001723895.1 Crocodylus porosus | reverse complement strand
TCTTTTACATAATTATTGCTAGGCAGATTTTCTACATAAGTTTCATTTCTGCAGAAATGACACTTTTAGATAAGAAATGAAATTTACAAAATGCGCATGTGTAGCTTAATGCCAGTGGAAAAAAGTACAAAGCGTTCATTTTGATTAACAGTCTACTTCAAGGTTACATAAATGTGAGAGTGCCGCACGGCAGTTACACAAAAAAGAGAAAGTAATATAAAGTCTTTGCTAAAAACTATAAGACAGTTACATAGTGTAACAAGAGAAGAGGGTAATTTACATAGGCAGACATTAACTTTCAGTTTTAATCAGCTTATCTACATGTGCAAATAATCTGGGAGCAGTTTATTCTAGAGCAGGGGTTCTCAATCCCCAGGCCACGACCTGGTACTGGTCCACGGTGTGTTGGCTGCCAGTCTGTAGCATGGTTGGCTGCTGGACCAGAAGTAGCTGCAGACCAGCAAACTGTGGTCCCCCCAGAGCCGGGCAGAGAGGCCACAGCTCCTTCCACAGGGCCTGCAGCAGTGCAGAGTTTGGCCTTATCTGCCTTCCAGCTGGAAATTCTGGCCATAGTCGACTGTGATTGCTAGGCCACAGTTTGCTGGACTGCAGCCAATTCCAGGCCACGGTATGCTGGGCTGTGGCATAAAAAATTTGGGAACCCCTGCTCTAGAGTAAAGTACTTTATGGTAAACTCTACCAGCCATACTTTTACACATGCAGGGATGTGGTACAGATTTGCTGTTCCTAGCAGCAGACTGCTTCCACTCCCTGCAGCCCTGCATTGGGCTCCTGCAGGAGCCAGGGGGAGCACTAGGCTCCCGCTGGGTGCTAGCCCAGGTGCTGGCAAGGAGCATGGGGCCAAAAGATAGCTGTCTCCTGGAGTGGGATGAGACATTGCTCCCTGCCCCTGCTAATAACAGCCTGATGCTGGGATGGGCTCCACCATGAGAGGCTGGGCAGGGCTGGGAGATCTGGATTGTTACAGGGCCGGCACTGAGAGACAAATATATCCCAGTGCCAGCCCCGTAACTGTGGAGCTGGCACTGAGAGAGAAGCGTCTACACATGTAGACGGTCATGCTTACTGTGCAGTAATTAGCTTTAATCTCACATAATGTCTTATGTAGACATGCCCAGTTTCACCTGAAAACTAGGTCAAATACATTACTTTTGCTAAAAAGCCATGAAATCATTGAATGCAAGGGCTCAGGCCCTCAATTTTGTATTTCTTGGTCTAGATTTAGATTAAGAAGTCATTTGAAACAGTGGAAACAGCAGTAGAAATTAAAGAAAAATGAGTATTCTATAATTGCTTGGGTGCCTTGATCACAAGCCAGAAAATACATGTTCCTCCATAGAAGATTGCTCTCCTTTAAAAGGATCAGTTGTAAACACTATTGGGAAAGGAGTTACTAGCAAATGAAAAAAATAAAGAGCTGGTCATATTTTTAGAATCATCAAATATTTCAGCTTTGTATCTTCAGGTAATACTGAAAAAATTACAAGTTCTCAAATTAGTTCTATAAACATACATGCTGTAAGAGACCCTTTACAACACAATGGCATGGGGATAGGCATGTACATTAAAAGACAAAGGTGCCTACAAGACAAAGACTCATCTTGAAGTGTTGCTTTAGCTACTCAAACAATGCTCATGTTATAGCATAGTTTTATACTCAGTTTCAGAAGTTTAGTATTATGGCTTGTGAAGAAGGTCCTAGGGATACTGATAATACATTTTTCTTTATAAGGGAAACAAGTATGAACCACATTTTGGAAGTTACTGCTCTGTCTTTATGCTGGAGCCAATCAACATTTTCTAGAAATTTAGTAACATTGTTTTTTTGTCTTTTTTAATGGAAAAAAGATTTGTACGACTCCCTTTTTTCCAATGGATACGAGCTCACTAAATTATGGTGAATCTGGAAAAATTTCAATTTCTGAAAAGAAAGTGAAGGGGAAACTATTATTTTCATTATTCAAATCCCCGTCTTGGATTTTCCTAGCCAACTTTAGCTAGCTTGATTTGCTGTTCCAGAGCTAACCACAAGCACCAGACAACTGACTTATTTAAAGCATGCTAGACATGATCAGAAAATTAACTAGCTAATAACTAGCTCTTCCAGTCTGAATAGAAGCCCCTTTGAATAACCAATTTTTCACCACTAGAATTTATTCTGAAACAATCTTAAAAGGTTTCTAAGCCAGAGACTTAAAACTCTGTGCCAAGACCTATATTAGAAGTGTGTCCATGTTCCATATCTCAGCCAGCCTCAAACTGCAAATCTGAAGCACAAAATTTGATTGCTATTATAGCAGTTAATGAGTATACAAGTAGATTGCAATTAATTAAGCAGGCGTGATACTTATTTTAAAGCTTTTCTTTTTTTATTATAATCTACCTTTTGTCTCTTCTTTCTTGAGCCAACTTTCCTGACAGGCACTGACAGGGATAGCTAAAAATACCACAGGTTTTCCTACAGAAAACCCTGCTGATACCAACTGCTAAATTCCATGTTGCATGCCAATTTGATGACTCACGTCTCTCAGTTCAATCTCTTTTCCTCTCAAGTTGAGAACCCGAAGGCTTGTACGTTCGTCAGTGACTGTTCCTTTCCCTTCTCTTTTCTGTTCGAGTCTAAGTAGGCCATGTAGGGAAAGCCCACACTGACTGACTGTGATAGCAGGTTTAATATTATAAAATGTCTAGAGCAGTGATTCTCAGCCACAGTGCTAGGGCACCCTGGGGTGCCACACTGTCTTCTAAAGGATGACCTGAGACATGGGGAGATAAGTTCAGCTTCGGGCGCATCCTTGCCTGCGCACTGCCCAACCAGTTGGCAAATGTGTAGTCACAACAGTTTTGGGCCAAATGCAATAATAAATAAATTCATTTTTCAATGGGGTGCTGCTCAATTCATAAATTATGAGTCACAAATCATAATTATGTCTCAAGTCAAACAAGTGGTGCCTTGAGTCTACAAGGTTGAGAACTGCAGCTCTAGAATGTGATTCTAAATGTCTTTTGTTCAAGTAGAACAAGAATAAAAAAAGGTTTAGATGAGGGACATTTTCCCCTCAGTCTTTTGCAAGTACTGGCGACTCTTGAATCATAATATGACAATAAAGAAAATAAATAATGCTTTTCTGGGGGCTCTGCAAGGAAATCTTGGTGATTTCTGACTGAAGTAGAAGGGAGGGGATCTGGGGGACACAGCTCTAGTGTGGGCCAGGCCTACACTAGAAAACTAGCTTAGGAAACTAGCACAGCCACTGCCAGAAAACACAGCGCTCAAATGTCAATGAAGGTTCAAGCACTGTCCCTTCCCAAAAGACCTAAGAATACATGCATACACCACACAGAACAGCTGAAGCATAGTTTAGCAGTTTTCATGCCATAAAGGCTCAGGACATACAGGCAGAGGAGGTGATTTATCAGCAGTAAACCCAGACTAGAGGACTGTTCACTGGAGAGCCTTAAACTCAACCTGGCTACCCCCCACACCTACCCCAAAGCCTATCCCCAAGGGCCTGCAAATGGCATAGAATAAGTCTGGTTCTTCACTGAATTAACTTCCCTGGGCCTGGCTGTCCACTACCTTGCACAGTTATTTGTATTTGTGCAAAGTGGGTATATAAAAAAAAGAGGTCTTATCCTGTTTAAGTAACAGGTTGCTCTGACTACATTAAAGCCCCCTTGACACATTTATCCCGTGATTAATATATTAATGACAACATTAATAGGAAGGGTGTTACACTTGCACCCAATTTAAGGCACCATACAGTGGGTAACAAATCAGAAAAGCAGTCCACCTATCATCTAGAACATCTTCCTGGCTCATTTGCCTGGTGCTTTACATTTAAATCTGTTAGGCTGCTCAGCATAGGGAAGCAGGGAGAGGGAGAAGGGGCGGGAAGACGGGGACATTAGCTTCTCCTGCCCAGGCTTTAAAGCCCATGTCAAGCAGCATGGGTGACTGGTGCCTCCTGAATCTGGGGGGCACCCTCAGAAGCTGCTGGCAGCATTGTCAGCAGAAGCAGAGCTGGCAAGCTCCTGCAGACACCACTGGTAGCATTGGCGGCAGGAGCAGCCCTTTCGGGGGGGCATATTAAGCTCCTGCAGATGCCACCGGTGGTGTCGGTGGCAGGGACAGCCCTGTAAGGGGGGCATATGTCTCCCCATACCCTCACTACCAGTTGCCAATGTATCTGAGGAAGGGGAAGTTGGCGGGGCCAAAATGGCTTTTTTTGTTCTATTTGAATTTTGGGGCAGCCAATATCGTTGAGGCCCAAGCACAAAGAAGCCAGTAGGCCTGGAGGCTTTTGTTGGGTCTCTGTGGCTGTGCATGATGCTGGCAGGGAAAAGGGGGATGTTTGTGACTGCCTATGGCCTCTTCTTGCAGGGCACAGGGTTATCCGCCAAGAGTTTGAATTTTTAAAAATTATTATAATTATTATTTATTAAAGTGTGCAGTAGTGGTGGGCAAATGTATGTATGTGAATGTGGTTGTGGTGTAGGCAGGGATGTGGGAAAGCCCCTAATGTCGCCTTTGCTCTCTGGCTTAGAGGTTTGTGTGCTGAGCCCTGGGACAGAAGTGGGTGAGTTCATACCCAGAACCCCCCTGGACAGAGGTGTGCAAGACATGGGTTTTTCCTCCCCCATGACACGACACACAGAAATTGCCATAAGCCCCAGAACCAATCAGACAAGTAGTGAGGCTCCAGAGTGGAAAAGTGCAGGCCTCAGTGGGGCCCAGATTTAGGCCCACGCAGTACTGGATGGCCCACGTGGCAGAAGGGAACAAAGACTTCTCCCACCAGGACTTTAAACATCATACACAGCTGCACGCCTCCATAGACCTCTGTCCACAGCCCCCCAAAACTGAATGCCTAACCAGCACCCCTTTGTGACCTCCTCCTCCCCTTTAAGCCACCACCAACAAAACACAAACCAACCACCTACTAACTCAGCCCCCAAATCCCACCTTAGGTCTCTATGGTGTTGCATACAGCTCCCTCAGCTGGCTCCCTCCCAGATCTCAGGGTACGTTTCTAGGTCAGCAGCTAACCTTCTAGCAGCCTGGCCTGGGCCTCCAGGGGTCAGGCCCAGACACAGCCTACAAGCTCAGAGGTAAGGGCTCTAGTATGCTGGGCCTCCACCCCTTCTAGTCACATGCCTATTACTTAGTTCGGACCTGTTGCAGTCTACCCAGCTGGGCTTTACTCACTCTTACATGATACCTGTTTGCTTAGGTGTGCCAGGCAGGGTTGGCCTTTTGCACTTTTCCTCCTCAAGTAACAGGGTCCCTTGACCCATTACATTGCCCAAGTTGCCCACTGCCCAATCTGAAGACAGATTTTGTCCTTCTGCTTTTACTGTAGCAGTGCTCTCAAAGGTTGGTTTCTTTCTTTAACTTTGGAAAAGTTGTCAAGGTTTGGGACTGTAATAAGCTACAGGGGTGATGCAAAGGGGGTGCACACAAGTGCAGTCCAACCCTTGCAAAAAGGTGTCACCAATACTGTTGGCAGCACTTGCGGGTAGTCACCGCTCGCCACCCCACTGCTGGCGCTGGCGTTGTCTGCAGGTGGTCTACGATCAACCCTGGCCACTGCCGACGGCACCTGCAGGTGGTTGCCTACCCATGGTTGGTGCTCGCCACCTCCCTCAGCCCAGCCTCAACCCCCACTCACTACCGCCACCAGCGCAGCCATGCTCTCCTAGCCATCGGGGGGCATGTGCCATTCATGATAAGTTAACACCAAACATAATGTAGTCCAGTTTCATAGTTCCACATTCAGTTGTGCAGTGATATGACACTGTCTTAGCTGAGAGTGGGATATGGAATAAAGGCAAATGGCATCCACTAAGGATAGTCAAGCATGCACCGCATGCTCCACGTGCCCCACAGTGTGTCCTAAAGTGCCCTCTTGTAATTATGGCTTCTATAGACTCAAGGACTTCTGCCTGTCTCACAGTACTGTTTGGTTCATGGTGGCAGAGAAAGCTCTTGTCATCTTTCAGACTGTATTATCATCAGAGTGTAATTTATTTACAGTCCTCTGGTTTCTGTGTCTCAGCACTGACACATTAAAGGAAGTCTCTTTCTGGTGATAACACTAACATTTTGTTGAATAGAAAGAAATCAGCCATAGCACATGACTCTCATAAAATATCTTTTTTTGATGGAATTAACAAAGGAAAATAAATGCTTAAAGCTCAGATTTAATATGAACAGATTAAATTTATATCTTGAAATGAGACCTTATGATAAAATGCACCTTGGAGTTTCTTGTGCTTATCTTCAGAAATGCTGAACACCTGCAAACCCACTAAAATCACTAGCAGCTACAGGTGTTAGATGCCTAAATCTGGATTTTGGTGCTGACATGTACTCAGATGTGCTCAAATTCACAAGTTACTTCTAAATCTACAACAAAGAGAGTCTTCCAAAAACAGCCAGTGCCTACTTTTTACCTGCTAGAAGTCTGATAAATATTTTTTTTCTCAAAGGATGTTATATACTTTATACCATAGTTGCAAAACTCTGGGAGACAGAAGAGGAGAATGTGAAGAGAATGAGGTCCAGGATGCATGTGTACAGAGCATTTCTGGTTGTTTACCATGGATAAAGCCTTGACATATTTTGTGCATTTGGCTATTGCAGTTGGAATTCAGGCAAATTTTATTTTGTCACCTAATTTTCCAGTGGGATTCAGTAACTTGCCTCACAAGAACCCATTGGGTCAACCTAATTGTGAAGAACCCATGTTATGGAGACAAATTAAACTATACATTCGCCAATGTGTATCCCTGCTGTAGAAACTAGAAAAGCTACATCTTGATTGGTAACTAGAATCATCATTTGAAATTCAGAAGAATATATCATATTAATTCTCCTAAAGAGCAAGTCAGTTTTTATTGTATAAGAATTATATAAAATTGAATTCATTTCTGACAACAAGGAGTCATTAAATTTACTGCAGATTTGTTTTTAATCCTGCAGTGAAAACAGCTTAACTACTGAAAATGTCAGGTAAGTGTCAAGCTATATTTAACTACCACATGTTTCACCTATGAAAAATCATCCTATGAATAAACAGATGGTGTTGCTATGGGACTGCATCACTATTAAAAGCTGTAGAAGTGTGCATTTAACTCTGAGAAATGGGAGAGATGAAGAGCAAGAGAACTTAAGATAGAATCTGGGCTTTAGAGACAGTTGGTATGATAAAAAAATGTGGATTTAGTCAAATGTACTGGAATATATTTATTAAACTCTTCTGTAATATAGCATCACCATTAGGGCTAGTTGAATAATAGAAAAACTTCTGTAAGAAGTCAGTACACACACAGTTCCCAAGAAATTTCAATTAAATCTGGGTCTCTGGGCCCCTTCGGGCTTCCCAGCCTAAATGAATGCATTACTTGAAGTAGATCACAAGTACTCAACCATCCATCTAACCAGAAATCTACAAGAAACAGGGGCCTTGTAAAGAGAGCTATGCTAAATCCATCTGCATTTGTTACTAGATCAGCTTCCTTAATTTGATAGCCATTGTTAGTAGTTACTGAGGGAAAAGACAGTGAGGCTCTACTCAGGAAAACAAAACAAAACAAAACAAAACAAAAAAATCATTAGAAATTCTCTAAATAGACAACACAATATCAGACTACTTAAAGATTCTTGATTCAAATCTCAAACCACCAAAAGGAGAACAATATACAGTAATCACAATGCTCTTAGCCATATAACAGAAACACGCTTTCTAAACTGTTGTGGAAATACTTTCTGTTAAGAAGTTGAGCTGTGATAAGTTATATTTGGTTCTTGTTAATTAGAATTTATTCTTTCCTCTGTTTAATGAGAGATACAATCAGTTCAAGAACACTTAAAAAGGACAAGCCTTCACATGCATGTATTTTGATAGATAGAAGAGCCTGATGATTAATACATAATTATCACAAGACAGAAATTAGAAGGAAAGGTTTCAACTTCCTTTCAGAAGTTTTCTGTTATTAAGCTACCACTCTGTAAAGTCTATACAATATGTAAGATTAAAAAAGATTAAGATCTGACACAGTTCCTTTTCATATTGTCCAACAGGAAAACTGTATTTGTAAGCCTCATCGTGGATTTGTCCTAGAACTTAATTAAGAAACTTTAGGACAAATTATAGCACCTCATATATAGCCACACCAGCAAAATGACTGTACAGTGCAAATGAGAGGACAAAAGGAAAATTGTGACACAGAAGAAAACCAATTCCAAGCACTGACCATAAAATTAGCCAAAGTAAAGCGCTATGTAAGAATGTGAAATAATTTTATTTCAGTTATCAAACAAACTGCCAAAACACCTGATATCATCTCTAACCCTGGAGGAACAGGAATGTGCTTCACCTTAAGCTTAGCCAATTTTTTTCTACTCTTTCCTCTATACTACATACATTTATTTGGGTCGCTCTCTCCATCCAGAGATGATTCCATTTCACTGATGCTGCATGCATGTGAAGGCCCAGAAAACATCTGAGAGATTACAGGTGCTGTAGAAACACAAGATGCAAATGACATTTCAGCATGTTAATGAAGAAAGTGAAATGATGAACAGCTGTAGTTATTCGGTATTTTGTTAACTGGAAATCTTTGGTAGGGTACAAAACTGATTATACCTAAAAATATTGCTAGAACTTCCTTATATAATCAGTTATACATATTATAAAAGGTGTAAGCCTGTGTGAGAAATGTCACCCTTCATATCAATGCTGCCATGGCCCAGGCTGTCATTCTTTGCTGAAATAATTTTAAAACATGGTGCAGTTCACTGGCACCAGTCAGTATGGGGAAGAGTGGCTAGAGGAATTCGGGCAGTAGAATTAAATATGCCAGACAGAGTCACACTAGCTTCAGAACATACCAAAATCATCCAGTAAGTTATAACAAACCCCAATCTCCTGATACAATTACAATAGCTTGACTTCACCTGAATTCCCCTCCCAGACATATAGGACATACTATAGTTACAACAGTTTAGCAGCATTCAGCCAAGCAGCAAGTTGCTTGAATGTTTTGTTAACTCTTTTAACAGTTGATATTTTCCTCTAGTAAAAGGGAAAGGACAATCAGAGATGCCAACAAATGAATGTGCACAGAGCAAATGAGATTCCAGACCTCCTTTCCCTGGTGGTAGCACTGCCAGCTCTTACAATATTATTATGAGTCATACTATTTTTAGGGTTTTTCTTAAAGTTTCGGCAGTGGGAGTCACACATAGAAATCTTAGCTTTCATCAAAATATAAAAATTAATCAAAAAAAATCATCCAAAAAATAAAATAAAATAAAATCCCAACCATCATCTTTTCTCAGAAAACCAGAAAAAGCTTGAACATGGGAAGCAAGTGCACTCTACTGGCTAAAGCTGCACAAGGAAGATCAAAGAAACCCCACTTAAAAAAAGATTTTTAAGCCAGTTTCACAATTCACAGGTCTTCAAATGGCTGGGGCTGGCTATGCTGCAGAGGTTCCCCTTCAGAAGAGACCTGAGATTCAGATGGTTTCGCATGGAAAAGCGTTCACTGCCACTTTCCATGCTGTATCTTTTCTCTAGGGAAAAGAAAGAAACTCCTCCTCTACAACTTTATAATTTTGCTTCTTTCCCAAGCTACACATTTCAAGGGACTGCTTCCGTATTTGAAGGAAGATGGAAATGCTTTTCTCATGTGTAAAATGCTTTTGCTTTGCAGATTCTTAACTGCAAGAAGTTGTCTCTTGCAGTTGGGAAATATTCAGAATGCAGTGATGCAACAGGAAGAGTGACATACCTAGACAAACACATGAGCAAAATACAAAAAATAAACAAATGCTAAGCCAGAGCCTGACACAGACATTCTCAGCCTTTTTGCCCCATGTGCATTTGTGTTTGAGGAGTTGCAAAGGACTTTTTCTCCTTGCACAGATGAATTCTGTGATAAAAAAAAAATCCATAGGACCAGTCTGATTCCCCAAGTGTTTAAAAACAGAGCTGTGCTTGAGTTCAGCTACTCAAATCAGCTAATGATCAAAAGCATGGAAAGCCCAAGTCCTAAGCCGGGAGAAGGTATGCTTCTACAATAAAAGAGGCTTGAGCTGTGTGTTGTTTTATAGCAAAAGTATTAAGAACACAGAGAGATATTATACAGGAATATGAGAGAAACTAAAAGTACTTAATAAGCCTATGTTTGTGCACTCCTAATGCTTTTTAGACAAAAAAACATTCAGTGACTTAATAAATATATCAAAGTATTTATTAATTTGGGACCCAAATCTAGTCCTGTTATACTTACTACAAGTATGATTGGGGATACTCAAGAACTAAGATATTATTCAAAATGCATATGGATAGAAGCAGGCCCCTTACACCTTTCAGTTCCAGTTTCTATTTTTTCAGCACATTTTTTTTCAGGGAGGGAGGAGTTTTGACAAACTCCTCATTTTGACAGATCTTCATCTTCCTATGACCAGACCTTTACAATAGCTAGAATAGGTTCAGCATCACACAAGGTGTGAACTAGGGCTGATGAAGGTCCTATATGTTCTGATTTTCTTTTTAAACAAATCACTGCAATGTCTTGAATGGGTCACATAAAAGAAATAAGGGCCACTTCATATCAGGTTCTCTCAGGGAAAATGTAGCATCAGAACTGCCCTATATTTAACATACGTATTTACTTTAAATTATATATGTAGTTGGAGGTTGCATGTTTAAGACCCATTTCTTAGATGCTTGTAGTGACAGATCAGATCGCTTAATTTTTTCTACCACTAGGTGGGGTAGCTACTTAAATAATTAGCAAGACCACATAAAATGCATTTTATGGATGCAAAAGCAAAAACCGTACTTGGCAAGAGGTGACAGCACATACCTGGGAACTTAGTGGCAAACAAACTCACCTTCTGAAGTGTACTGATATCCTTGCTTCCCAGATTTACGTTTGTCTACTTAGAGATAATATTGATTAAGAGTTATCAATCACTACTGGATTATGAAACACCTCAGTGTGGTGGCAAGCGATTCTTAAGAGTTTCGTGCCCAAGAGAATTGAACCATGGGAGCTGCTGAACAGAGGAGATACCTGTGATGACGATTACTGGTCTTCAGTGACTCTCTTTTAGTGTGGGTATGAAGAAAACCTTACAGGCAGGGGGTAGTACTGCATTAAGACCACTCAGCTGACAGCCGTCAAATCTAGCCCAGTTAAATTAGTTAAGTCATATTTAATGAACACTTTAAGCATGTTGTATCTTAACATTAGGTGGACAAATCTCCATCCAGACATTCAGAACTGTCCTCTCCACAGATACCAATAACAATCACCTTGATAGACACGCACCTAAACTAACCCAGTATTGCTATAATGAGGGCTTGTCTAAGGGTGGAATTTGCCTAAGGGTGGAAGTACCCTGGCTAGGAGATGGGTAGTGGTTTTGGAAAAACAACAAACCAAAACTAATCTGTGGAGAAGGGAACCTCATGTAACAACACCCAAGATTTGGAAGAGAGATGAGGTCTTTCTCTGCACACAGTGTGGGGCCACAACTTCCCCAGGAGCAACCACATTTGCTCTTTGAAGCCACATCCCCACATGCAGACACGTGCAGTTTATGGTGTCACACGCCTCTTTGTGGCACCACAAACTGCACACATGGAACGTTAAAACATGCCCTACACTGCATATTTGCAGCACAGGGGCAAAATTTGCTAGCAGAATTTGCAGCACAGTTAGAAAAAAACAGAAAAAAGTGGCATGGTGCACACTTCAGTAGTGTGTACTGGAACAAATGGAGGCTTGGTTCTCCAGGGAGAAGCTCTGACTGCCGGCCAGAGAGTCTCCACTCCTCCGTTTGTAACCTGGCTGCTCCAGCATGCTGGAAACAAGGAGGAGGTGGACAAGGGCAGTCTGCCCAAAGCAAGACAGTGTCCTGCAACAAAGCGCATGTGGCAGCAAACTCAGCAGAGAGTGTCTGTGTTAGATGTTTTAAGTAAATATCTTGTCTCTTCAAATCCATTTCTTCTCTGTTTTTAATAAAACTTGTGCTTAGGAATTTGACCATGGTGGCCATTTTCCATCCTTTGTCACCAGAAAGATAAAAGAGGAAGTAGAACATTCCTTCTTAAATGCTTGATAGCGAAGAATATACTTTGGAAAGACAACAGGAATACCAAGTTGTCCTGCATTCCAGGACATCCACTGGTACAGCTATATCAGTGTAGCTATATTGCCAAGACCACTTTATGGGGGCACAGAGACAGAAGAAGATTTTCTTGCCCAACTGGTTCAGGCTGGGGTCTGTAAATTTTTCCATACTCACAGCCAATATAGCTCTGCTGGAAGAACTTTATAATGTAAGCCAAGCCTGAGCTTCAGCTAGCTTTTGGGGGAATGTGGCCTGAAGTGCCTGAAAGTCTTGTGCTGAATTCAGTTTCAGCCATTATCAGTAACATGAGGCTTATAAATAGAATGTATTATTCAGTGCTTTCATTGCAAAGGATTTCTATGCATTCCCTAAACCTATTGTGGCGGACTCACGCTTTTGCCTGGCAAGCCCGGTTTGGAGAAGGACACTTCGAATTGGTGGAACATTTCCACCAATCAGGTGACAGCTAGGTTGTTTAGGTTGTGACAGAATATGGCTAGTTGGTCAGGTATGGCTAGTATGGTGGTACAAGACTCTGCTTGGGGTAGTTTTAGGGAAATTAGCCCAGGCAAAGCACCATCAACATGGCTATACTGCTTCCAGTACATGAAGCTAGGTTGTTTAGAATTAGTGCTGTAGGCATCCCCCTAAGCTTAAGTGAAAGGTGATCCCAAAGGTTATTACTTCTGTGAAACAAACCCTGGTTTACAACAGATGGAGCTGAGCAAAGGTTCTGAAATAAGAAGGAAAGCCTTGGTACTTGGATACTCCTGTGGTGGGAGCCACATAAGGCCTTGCAATCCTACTCACCCTGGTGGTATAAGCAGGCACAAGCTTTTATGCCCCTTTTACTCAGCTGAGGCATCAAGAAACTATGTGATGTACTATGCGAGTGCTGTCTAAAGCCCCCACACAGTTCAGGAACCCCTTCTCATTAAAGCCATCTGTGACTTGCTGCGGATTTGCCAGGTGGATAATTTTGTTTGCAGCGATCTCCTTAAGCAGCCGGCATACCTCTCGAGTTTCCGGCACAACCATGCAGGCAGCTATGGCAAACTGGCTGGCAATGTAGCGGAGGCTGGATGGACTGGCCAGTTTCACGATGGCCACTGCAACCCTCGTCTGGTGGGGTGGCCTGAAGCATTTTTGTGTCCTGCCTTGTGATGTGTGGCCCAAGCATCGAGACGAGATGATAGAAGGTCTCCCTTTTCATTCGGAACATTTCCAGCCGCTGCTGGTCGTTCCAAGTGGCCAGCACGATTCGCTCCCACCAGTCCGAGCTGCTCTCGCGGGCCCACGCCGTGCGGATTCTGGTCCTCCTCCTCCAACTGCTCAGCAGAACCCGGCCAAATTCCACTTGTTCGCTTTACCTTCTTTGCAAGCCCCGAGTTCCAGTTATTTCGTTGTCTTCTTGTCATTAATGCTGTTAAAGCAGGACCACAACTTGCCCCTGAACAATGTAGCATAGCTCCTCCCCTTCTCAAGCGTTCCAGCAGTAATCCAGCAGAAAACAGCATTTGCACAACCAGTACTTCTACCTCCTCCTCCTATTCCTTCTGCTCTGTGTCCTCCATCATGTTGTGTATTTCATCCTCATTCTCCATTTTGCCCCTCTCTGTCAGCAGCAACCTCTCACCTGCCTGCACCAACCAGGGGGCAGGGACTGTGTGGGTGGTCTGGAGCTTGGTGTAACTGTTTTTTCAGTACTTCACCTCAGCACCCCAGAGCACTGGGGCTTTTGCACATCCTTTCTTCCTGAGCTTTGCAGCTGGTATTCTGATATAGTCAAATTTGCAAACAAAAAATGTTTTGCCTGCTCCCTGGCTACTCAAAACTTTTGACACTTTCATGCAAAATAGGCTGTGCTTCTATAATAAAATTATTTGCACAAGCAGGCAGGTAGGTCTTGATTTTTGCAACATTCCAGGCAATTGAGCAACCATCCCCAAGTACAATGGCTTTATTTACCCCATCACCGTCTTTTTTGTTAGGTTCGTTTCCCTCTTTTCATTTTTCCTGCTGCTTTCTGCATGGTACCAGCCTGGCTTGTTTTTAGGAAAGCCTCCAGCCACTTTGCAAACTCAGGGCCTCACATTGCCTTCATGATGCTCTTTTTTGGATTACCTTTCAAAAACCTTCCTCAGCCTGCTTTGCTTGCAAACAAACCCAGGGACTTTTCAGATTTTCCACCTTCTTTTCGCGCTCTTTTCCAGCCTGGCACCAGACTGTCTGGTTTTTTTCCCACACCAAAATGAGGCTGCTGGGGAAGGGTGGGGGGTGGGAAGGGTTGCCTTGCTCAAGCACTATAAATTGGGGGAGCAGAGGTCAGGATGTGCATTCACTGTATCAACAAGGGAGGTTTGAGGTGGGTGAAGGATGACAGTACAGTGGGGACAGAGAAGGACTCATCCCAGGAATGAGACTTGCCCCTGGGGGGCACAGGAATATGAATTCAGGGTTCAAGAAGACTACAGGCTGCTATTTCAAGTGCTACTTGATACCCACACCCGTGCAATGTGCGACTTGAAAGTGGACATGGTGATGTGCTACACGCCACCTTTGGTAAGTGACACCTGGCACTTGTCTGTGCCCTGAGGGTCATTCCTAGCAGGGTGCGAATCCAAGTGTCGGGGAAAACCGAAGGATCGGGCCCCAAGGTCACGGTGGGCCGGGGTGGCAATTAGATACGGACAGGTGGGATTAGCGGTGTAGAGTCTGGAGTTAGGGACTCGGAGCGGGTTGAGAAAAACAGGTGAATTTATTTGACTTACGCTTCAGGCGTAGGCAGAAAGGTCTTCAGTTACAGTTGGAACACAA
>NW_017728911.1:11108213-11135240 GCF_001723895.1 Crocodylus porosus | reverse complement strand
CTGCGCATGTCAGTTTAACCTCTTCTGTACTGGCAGCACATACTCAAAAAATTTCCATGACACCAAGCAACTGCCCTGGGCACAGCGCTTTGGGGACCCCACAGAGACAGGTGGAGTGACTCCTCAGTACCACCGCCAGCCTCGCATCCAGATGCTCACCATCTCCCTTTCCCAGCCGCCACCGCCATGGCACACGGGATTGATTCTGTGCACAGTTGGGGGGAGGGGGGTTAAATTTCCCAAGGCCCTGCACCAGTGGTGTAGAGTGGGTCAGCTCTGGTTGGGGGGTGGATGAGGCATTGTTTAGTTCACATTTATTATAAACGGGGCTGGTGGAATTTTTTAGGGGTGTGAAGGAAGGTACCTGAGGTGCACAAGAGGCACCAATACACATTCCTAGGCTCTTTTAATCCTTCTTCCCTCCACTTTTCAGATCCTCTTTCACTGCTAGCTGCAGGCTGATCCATCCCTGTTGGTGTTACACGAAGCAGAAAGAGAAAGGAAGCATATTCATTCTCTCAGCAACTGAACTATTGTGCATCTGAACTACTATGCATTGACTTTCATCACAGCTGACTTACAGTACAAGGCTATATCAGGCAGAATAAAACAACAGGTAATACTAATAATAGGAGGCAGCTATTAATTCCAGTAGTAATTTATTAATAAGAGTTTATTAGTAATAGTAATATTAGTGATGATTTATTAACAGTCAATAATGATTTTAACAGTTCAATTCCAGCCTTATCAGCCTCCCCCCCATCGCATACATCCTTCCTGGGCTTCCACCATATACATGTAGCTGTGGAATTTTCTCTTGATGTTAGATAGTCCAATGTTTATTCTTACCTCTCAGATTGCCTGACTTGGGTACTTCCATGTTATAATCCGACTCTTGGCCACCACCTCTTGGTCTAATATGATGTTATCAGTCAGGAGATGTTGCTGGTGCAAAAGGACACCAGCAATAGGGATAGAAGTCTTTCTTGCCACATTATCTTTGCCACCAACTCCTTCAAACATGCACAATATTTTTATCACCAATTTTGTATACAATTGATCACTTTTCTTTTATCAAAAAATGTGGTTGTTTATTTTTGTTCGTTTTTCTTTTAGTTTCTATCAGATAACACTCATACAGCTGGGGAGGCTTCCCAGCTGCTTTGTTTACATTTATATCTTTATTTACTTATTTTCAAAAACACTTTGGAGCAATTATTTAACATAGGAACAACATGCATAAAACCAGATAAAAGTAACTTTCAGGAGTGTAAATGAAAATCTTTATTTTTTTTAAACTGAAATACTTCTTTCAGTCTCCATCTTCTTTTTCTCCTCTCAGATCGCCGAGCACAACTGGCCCTGCTTAAATTTCCACAAAGCTGAGAAAACAGAACGGGATAAGACTGAGCTTGACCTTAACTAACTCCAATGAAAATCCACAGCTTCTTCCTTCTCGCAGCTTCCGCCTTCATTTCTCTCCTTTTCAGGCGATTCGAGAGTCAGTACTTCTTCATGGATCCCAGCTCTTCCCTTCCGGCTGAGCTCCATGCCTCCAATCAGAGCCAGCTCCTGGAATCTCACCGTCACCATCCATGCGCCGTGGATCCTCTTCCTCTCTCCTCCTGCACACCGCGCCGAGCCATGCCCCCACCTTTTAACTTCAAAGAATAGCTGCTCCGGTGGAAGTGGCATTCTCCTGGCATGATCTCTGTTTTCGTTTCCCCGATCTCGTTTTTAGCTAGTCCCTCTTCACAGTAGCCAATGTATGATACGTGTAAAAGAAATGTATATAACATAAGAGGCACCAATAAAAATGCTTTTTATCCTCCCTCCGGTTTTCAGATCCCCTTTCACTGCTAGCCACAGGCCGATCCATCCCTGTGGGTCTGGCATATTGGAAGAAAAAGAAAATGAAGAGCATGACAACACTTCCTTCAGGATTCACGATTGTAACAATTCAATTCCACCATATATACATAGCAAATGTTAGTTCCATGTAGTTCTGTTATATATAGAACTATAGAGATGAGAAAGCAGATAAACACTGAGTGTAAGGCAGGTGATTATGCACCTACCCTCCCTGCCTCTTTCACCATGGGCAGGCTGGTGAAGGAGATGCCCACCTCCTGGATCCTGAACTTGCCTTACTTCCTCCTGGTTGCATGCCGCAACTGTTGACTCTTCCCCTTTGCACAATACCTGAATTGTGCAGGCTTTCTTCACATGGCTGGGGGCTCGGCTCTTAGCACCCTGGGTGGTGCTAGGGCATACTCCCTCCCTAGCTCCCTCTTGCCCCATGGCTGGGGCTTTTAGCACCCGGGGGGGGGGGGGTGCTCTGGCACACTCCCTCCTTAGCACCTCCTTTGTGGTTACTGGCCACGTCTTAGAAAATGCACTTCTGCACTACAGGAAATCACTACATTTTCTAAAATCCTCATAGACTACAGTAGCATGTATGCCTTTAAAAATATTTTTTTCTACAGTAGTTTATGAGGACTTTAAATTTTAGTTTTTCCAACAAGTGAGTTTTGGGAAAAGCCCTCCACTTCCCTCCCTCCTGTCTGTTCCTGCATGGTTGTTTAAATAATAAATCAAATAATCAATAATCAATCAGATCAAAGAATAAAAACATCAAATAATGAAAAACTCTTACATACAGGCACACAGATATGCACACACTACAGTACTCTATGGAGGATTTTAGTTTTTTGGAAAAGAAAAAAAGTGATTTCCTCAGGGCTGAAGCCTGGTAAATCTGTACGAGGTTTTTTCTCATTTGTTGGCCAAGACAAGACGACCAGCAAGTTCCCTCCCAGGGTCTGGGTAGTAGGTCCAGACCTGTGCGCTCTTCACCCCACTTGCCCACCTCTGCACACATGCA
The DNA here is from genome assembly GCF_001723895.1 of Crocodylus porosus. Lineage (NCBI taxonomy): Eukaryota > Metazoa > Chordata > Crocodylia > Crocodylidae > Crocodylus > Crocodylus porosus. The sequence continues at coordinate 11,132,356 of NW_017728911.1, read as the reverse complement.
TCTCTGTTGCAACCTTGTAAATTTTGAATCGTTGCTGACAACAGAGCAAGCTGCGCTCTTGAGCTGGAAGACCCTATATGATAGGATACTTCATATAGTCTTCTCTCCCTCCTAGCTATGACCTCTGCAGTTTGAGTAATAAGCTCTCCACCCCACTTGTCCTCTGACTTATAATTACAGTTTGATTCCTTACGATGATAAATCACGCACTGGTAAGGCTTCCCCTTTGTGTATTACTTGACTTGTGGAGGTTTTCTTCCCTTGTAACTTTGTAATCATTGCTGGCCACAAAGCAAGCTGTTCTCAGGAGGTATGACCACTGTATTAGCAGAGGGCTTGGGTCACAGGGGGTGCCTTCCACTAAGGAAGCTTGAGTTTCTCCTCTGAATTGTGCAGGCCTTCTTCTTGGTTGCTGGCCAAAACCATAGCACACTTTCTCCTGTAACATCATGTCTTCCTCCTGCAAGATCTGAAAATACCTTTTCAGGATTTCTAAATACCTTCTTTTTGGCCAGCAACCAAGAACTCCATGGTCCAAGTAGTAGGCTCTTCGGCCCACTTCCCCTCTGCCTCACACCTCTCCATAGCCTCGAGTCCCTCCCATTGATGTAGGATTTCAAGCTGGGCAGATTAGCTTTTCGTGCAGAAGCTGAGGCTTCTTTGCTGGCTTTGGCGCAAGCATCAGCACTTGCCATGTACCTATATAGACCTCTTTTTTGCACCTTTGGAATTTTTTTCCCCCCCATCGGTGCTAGCCACAAAGCCTTCTTGTTGGTTGCTGGCCAACCTCAGTGTTCTTTTTAAGGTTTCTAAATACCCTTTTTCCACCTCTCCATTGCACCCTTGTAATTTTGGAATCCTTGCTGGGAAAAAGCTTCTTGCTGTGTGGGAAAAACCCTGCCTGCTTCCTGCCCTTCCCCTTCAGGAGCCAGGAACACTGCAGTGGCAGAAGCTGAGGCTTCTTCACATGCTTTGGCATGAGCATCAGTACCTGTTGCACCCTAGTAACTTTGCCTTCTTCTTAGTTGCTGGCCAAGACCTCAGCATTCTGGGTAGTAGGCTCTTCGCCCCGCTTGCCCTCTGTCTTACACCTAAGCAACCAAGCAGACACGTCCCAACCTGACCTCTCTCCATTGCACCCTTGTAAAAATCCTGCCTTCTTCTCGCACAGAAACTGAGGCTTCTTCGTTGGCTTTGGCATGAGACTTTCACAGGCCAGTTATTGCAATGCCTACACAATGCTCTCTCTCTGCAGCATGAGCAGTTATTACATGGACAAAGCACCCTTCTCACATCACCCTCACAAGGAACTGTCCAGACACGACCAGATACCCCATCTCCAAACTCCAGCCTCTGCTCAGGTCCTTCTCTGCAGGTACAAACCTGTTTTCCCCAGCAAACAGCTGCCTGCACACTTGAACTGACCACCCTTCCAATGCAGTAGCTGGTAGACACGTGCAAACCCCAGTACCCTCTGTGGATTGTTGTGGGTGCCAATCTGAAGGCACACGCTGGCCCATATTAGTTATTGAGCATGGGATTTAAGGGGTACCACAGACAAATGTTGGTGGCTGTGAGGGGGAGAGGAACTGCGGGGAAAGAAGAAAAAACCCCTGGGTGTAGTGCTTTTCGAAACCATGGCCTTGGCTAATTAGCAGCTCCCTGCTTAGCTGAGACCCATTTGATGAGGATATGCCAATACCTAGTGTAGAAGAAGGAGGTATTACAATTTTCTTGAATTCGGATGAAAAGTAGTTCTTTCTCCTTATTTCCCTCTTCTCCCTGTCCTTTAGAAGGCTGAGAGGAATCACTTCTATAGCAACATGCTGATGTCATAATCATAAAATTATGACTTCATTGAAAGATGCAGCAAAAGGAAAGGCAGGTCAGCAAGGAGGAACCTAAGCCCCAGCACCTGTCCTCACCGAGAAAGGAAATCCAGTCAAGTAAATTGCCTCTGCATAATTGAATTTCCTTCAGGTTGCCTGCATGGCAAGGAAGGACAAAGCAATCCTGAACAAAGTGATGAGCTTTGTCCAGGGTGGGGGAACACGTTGAAGTGGAAGGAGGTGCAGGCTGTCTGCAAACCCAGCTCCAAAAAGATGCTGCATGAAGGATTTTGTAAAGCAAACATTGTATTACATAGATTCATAGACAAAAGGTTGGAAGGGACCTTGTAGATCTTCTAGTCCAACCCCCTGCACTGGGCAGAAGAGAAAACAGCTCAAATGACCTCAGCTAGGTCAAGCCTCCACTTAAAAACCCCCAGGGTAGGAGCCAGCACCACTTCCCTTGGAAGTTGGTTCCAGATCCTAGCCGTCCTGACTGTGAAGTAGCACCTCCTGATGTCTAGTCCAAACCTACTCTCTAGCAACTTATGGCTGTTATTACTTGTTAGTCCGGGAGGCGCTCAGGGGAACAAGGTCTCTCCCAATCCCCACTGGTCCCCCCTAGTAAGTTTACAGATGGCCACCAGGTCCCCCCTCAGCCTTCTCTTGCGAAGGCTGAACAGGTTAAAGGTCCTGTAGCCTCTCCTCGTAGGGTCTGCCCTGCTGTCCCCGGATCATGTGAGTGGCCCTCCTTTGGACCCTCTCAATGCTGTCCACACCCCTCCTGAAGTGCAGTGCCTAGAACTGGATTCAGGACACCAACTGTGGCCTGACCAGTGTCGCATAGAGGGGGACGATCACCTCCTTGGCCCTGCTTGAGATGCATCTGTGGATGCACAACAAGGTACGGTTAGCCCTACTGACCGTGTCCTCGCATTGTCAGCCCATGTTCATTTTGAAGTCAATAATGACTCCAAGATCCCTTTCTGCCACCCTGCTTTTGAGAAGGGAGTTCCCCAACCTATAGGTATGCTGCTGGTTCCTACTGCCCATGTGCAGCACCCTTCACTTGTCAGTACTGAATCCCATCCTATTTTCATTTGCCCACCCCTGTAACCTGTCCAGGTCCTGCTGTAATCTGTCCTTCCCTTCTAGCATGCCCACCTCACCCCAAATCTTGGTGTTGTCTGCAAATTTAAACAGGCTGCTCTTCACCCCATCGTCCAAGTCACGAATAAAGAAATTGAACAGTGCAGGTTGAGCCCTGGGGGACCCACTGCCCACTTCACTCCAGGTCGAATATGACCCATCCACCACCACTCTGAGTACGACCCCTCAGCCAATTTGCAATCCATTTGACTGTGTAGACATCAATGCCAGTCACCTAGCTTTTTAATGAGAATGGGATGGGAGACAGTGTCAAAGGGCCTCCTGAAGTCCAGAAAGACAACATCCACCATGATACCTGTGTCCAATGATTCTGTGACCTGATCATAGAAGGCGATCAGGTTGGTCTGACAGGATCTGCCCCTAATGAAACCATGCTGGTTGCCCTTGAGCATCATCCCTGCTGCTGGCCCATCACAGATGTGCTCCTTGATAATCTTCTCAAAGAGCTTCCCCAGGATTGAAGTAAGACTAATGAGCCTATAGTTGCCTGGGTCCTCTCTCTTCCCTTTTTTAAAGATGGGAAACACATTGGACCTCTTCCAGTCGTCCGGCACCTGGCCAGAGCACCATGAGTGCTCGTACAGCCATGCCAGGTTTTAAAACATTGCATTGGGAAAAAAAAAAAAAAGAAAATTTCAGCGCACCTCCCATAACAGTACAAAGAAAAATAGAAGTTGTTTTCCTGCCTGCAAAGAAGAAACTGTTTTCTAGGCGTTAATTCCAACCCCCGCTCCCCTGTATCCCCACCCCCGCGACCATATTATATGCATTATAATGCATTTTAAAGACTTACTAAATTTTCTTTAAAGACTTGCTAAGGGCCCTGAGTGGGGTTGTTTAGTCTTTTTTTTTACAAAACATATCTGACTGGACTGCACCCTTAACCAGTTCACCCTGCAACTCTTTGCAAGTCTTTCCAGTAAGGTCATGACTAAAAGCCCCCTAGGCACAGCATCCCTGCCACTGAGGCGGGCACAATCTCCGAAAACAAACCCAACCATCCCAAAGAAAACATGACACATCTACATGTGACGAAAAAACTATACTGAACTAACTGAAAAAGAACAATTATATGCAAAATTGACAATATTAAAATAAAATAAAATAAATAGAAAATGTTACAAAATAAACAAAAGGTTCAAACTTCTCTTGTCTTTCTTTCTTAGCAAAAATAACTATACACAAAAACACAAAAATAAAAATAAAAATGTAAAAATAAATAAAAAGGTTTTTTCAGTTTAGTATCCACAGTTGTGTGACCCTTCACTGGCCTGCATGCTTGCCCCTGACAAGTTCCGCCCACAAAAGTTTTCTGTGAGGAGGGAGGAAAAAGGAAAAAGAGGAAGAGGAGGGCGCACAGTAAACGACCCCCGCCGCCACCCTTTTGCCACCCTTTCCCCGCACCTAGACAAGTACACGCATGTGCATGCACACAGGGTCAGTGGGACACATTACCTAAGTATCACCGGAGGCGCTGCATACCCCAGGTGTCGGGTCTGGCAGGCAGTATCCTGCTGCCCTTGGACTCATGGCTCTGGGATGGACTGTGATGAAGTTCAGGTTGCAATATTAGGGAATATTAAGCCAACATGGTCCCCATATTTAAAAAAGGGAGGAGGGAGGACCTGGGCAACTATAGGCCTGTCTGTCTTACCTTAATCCTAGGGAAACTCTTTGAGAAGATCATCAAGGAGCACATCTGCAATGGGCCGGCTTCAGGGAAGATGCTCAAGGGCAACCGGACCTTGTTGTGCATCCACAGGTGCATCTCAAATAGGGCCAAGGAGGTGATCCTCCCCCTCTACGTGACACTGGTCAGGCCGCAGCTGGAGTACGGTGTCCAGTTCTGTGCACCCCACTTCAGGAGGGATGTGGACAACATTGAGAGGGTCCAGAGGAGGTCCCCAGATCATGCGAGTGGCCAACAGGGCAGACCCTACAATGAGAGACTGCGGGACCTGAACCTGTTCAGCCTTCACAAGAGAAGGCTGAGGGGGAACCTGGTGACCATCTATAAACTCACTAGGGGGGACCAGAAGGGTTTGGGGGAGATCTTGTTTCCCCTAGCGCCCCCTGGAATAACAAGGAAAAACGGCCACAAGTTGCTGGAGACTAGGTTTAGATTACACATCCACAAGAACAACTTCACGGTCAGGGCAGCTAGGATCTGGAGCCAACTTCCAAGGGAAGTGGTGCTGGGTCCTACCCTGGGGGTCTTTAAGAAGAGGCTTGATGCCTACCTGGCTGAAGTCATTTGAGCCCAGGTTTTTCTCCTGCTCAGGCAGGGGGTCGGACTTGAAGATCTACAAGGTCCCTTCCGACCCTACTTCTATGATTCTATGAAGTCATGTAACTACTCACTCCCTCCCATCCAAAGTTTCAAACTACTTGCAGAAAACTTACCATTACGCTGCTGCTGCCACTGCTTTTAGGAGCCATGGTCACAGCATTGGCAGAAAACGGTGGATGCAGGGCTCACGGCAGGTGGAGGGTACTGGGGGGACAAAAATTAAGAGGGGGTAGAAAATGATGCTATTGCTTTCCCCTATTCTTTCAATCTTTTAAATAAAATAATAATAAAAGAAGAATAATTGGTCAGTCCGGTTAACCAAGCAAAATACATCCTGACCTGATGTAGAGGAGGAAGGGGTGAGGAGTGAAAGAGGGTAAAAAAAGAACACACAGCACCACCTACTGGCTAGAGGCTGGAACTCAGCAGCCCTTCATGGCAAAGGGGATTACTTACAAGTCTTTAGAGTCCTGGGCTGTTTGCACAAACAAAATCCACAGTTGGAGCAGTATAATAGGAAAGCAGCACAATTTAAAACATCTCTGAGTAGCGTTAGTTTAAGGTGTTAAATGGACTTTAAAAGCGGTGGGAAATCCTGGATCATGCAAACATAAACACAGTTGCGTCAACGTAAATGTGAAATTGATTCGTCTGCACATGCCCATGGGTAGGAAATGGCAGGAATGAATGGATCCACTAACACAGAGATCTCATCCAAGACTAAGGTTAAATGACAGGATTACATGATGAAGACGTGCTGAAAGCTGTGTTTGTTCCTTGTACAAACAGTATAATGCTGTTGGTTGACACCTAACCACAAACATTACATTCACTCCAATTTTTGAAGCCAAACCTATGCTGTGCCGTGATTTATGCTTTAGGATTCTGCAGGGTGATAAGCACCGATTCACAGAACAAAAATTAATTGGATTAAATACATTTGGCACTAGTTAAAAATTTGTGTAAAACAACAAACCAACAAAAAACCCCTTTTAATTGGGCATTTTATGAAATGCCAACAAACAATGAGCAAAATAAGGAGGCCTAATTAGATATGGTATCATATGTGGATGGGAACTAATCCACACTGTAGATCAATACAACCTAATCCACCCAAAAAGTAATAACTATAATTTTTCAAAGAGATAGGATACTTAATAACAAAAATCATCCAGGACATGAGAGCAGAAAGCAAATCAAATGGCTGGCAGTGAGATGCTTACCCAAAGGAATGTTGTAGATGAAAGAAGTTAACTGGCTCTTTCTTTGCAGTACATGTGAGACCATGCACGTCCAGATTACTTTAGACAACTCCAGGGACTTCAGTATGAACAGTTAGAATAAATATAAATGGAGTCAAAGAGCTATAAACATAATTAGGTATCTGAGGCAACTAATTTGAAATGAGATGAAGAAATTACGTGGTCCTATGACAAAGGGATGTAATAAAAATATTAACAGATAATTCATGAGGCCAGAAAGTTATGGAAAAGGGCTTTTCTGATATAGAATTAAAGGATTATACATAGAAGCATTGACATGGGAATAATAAAAGGAAAACAAATCTGAGGAATCATTTTCCAGAAGGGAAGGGCATCTATTCATTTATGACGTACTCTCCTAAAGAAATCACTGGGACTACCTGCACCCAAAGTGCTTAAGGATATACTGACGGTATTACTTGTCACCTTGTCCATGGGACAGAGTGTTACTGCCTATCTGTTGAATGAAATTTAATATCTATATATTAAAATGTATTATCCAAAATATTTGCATAAAGTATTAGTAAAATGGCTGGGTCATTATGTTTGAATTCCAATGAGTAACATAGTGTTTATCTTGCTCAAGGCAGAAAGGTATTATTTTCAGAGGATGGTATCATTGTATTAAAGTATTTGAACTACACTGTTCATGAATTAAAAAAAACAAACAAACACTGGAACGGATAGAAGAGGCTGATCTCATGCATTCAGATTGGTCAGCTCTCACATTTCCTTATGACAGCACCAGAAGTAGTGAGTTCCTGGTAATAAATCATGAAGTAGCATACAGATCACTAGAGTTCCTGGTCTCAGGTTGTCATAGGCTAGGGACAGAAGTTACACATTAAATCATCAAAAACTGGTTTAAACCTGTAACAGAACAGAAGCTCAGTGCACAAAAACCAGTTTCAAAATGGATGAAACTCATTTAAGATAAACCTTGTTGAATGTAGTATCAGGCTTAACTGATTTATGGAACTTCTGCCCCAGACCGCCTCCTGGTTCAAGTTAACTCATAGTCCCCCAGCATCCCAGCATGCTTTCCAGTGCTGGGCTGGACTGGGCTGTCTGCTCCAGCAGAGAAGGGTTGGGGAGCAGTGGGGGGAGAGGCTCCCCTCCCCCTCAGACAAACCCTGGCTGGGTGCTGGGGCCAGGGAAGCGAGTTAAATTCCTCTTTCCCCAAGTACAGAACTGCCCTGGCCTGCTAAACTTATTGAAAGTTACTGTTGGCTGTGACTGGACTACAAGTGCCAGAGGCACCTGAAAGCAGGAGGAAGAAATCCCAGGGACCTTGAGGCAGTAGGAAGAGGAAGTGCCAGAGAGCCGTGCTCTAGTACTCCCTGGCTTCTGGCCTTAGCCACTGCAGGCATGTGGCTGCATTTCCTGAATCAAAGGTAAATGTGTGTCCAGTTGTTTCTCAGTTTAATCTTTGCATCTTAGACTAACCTGCAAAGACTGAATCAATTCAGCCTCGGGCTTTTTGACTGTCTGTACTTAGCCATAACGTTTAGTCCATCAGTTTGCAAACAGAACAATCACTTTGGCTGTTGGGATATCTACCCATATTAGAGTCTGCCCTTTCCTCCAATACAAAGACAAATACTTTGGTTCAAAATTATAAGCAAATAAAGTAAAGCTTCAAAATACTCTCTTTGAGACCTCCAAAAGGAATATTCAGACCCTAAATGAAAACAGAAAAAGCATGACGGATTGTCAAACTGAATGGCAAGTAATCACGTAAGTTACAATTCTCTTGTAGGCCAACCACCATTTCTCACCCTACCTTTTTGGTTGCCCATGTTCTTTTACCCAACTAAATGCCCTTCTCTTCCTGGTCAAAAAAACATTCTTGCACCCTCTTCTCCTGCTGTGCTGTTGCAATACATTTTTGAACGTCAATTATCTAGTCCTCCAACACAGATTGGACTTCACCTGCCTAAGATTTATCAGATAAAACAATCTGAAGCATGTGCTCTTCTCCTGCTCATCTTCTTTATGACATACAAAAGACAGTCAAAAAAGTGTTTCTTTTCTCTTTTACACCTTCCATTTAATATAACAAGTGCTAATAGGTATGAAATAAAATAATAGAAAGATAACTTTTAGCCATCTTGGAGCCTATTGTCAGATGTAATATGCAATTAAAATGCCAATGCTATTTTTGACAAGGGGTCAATATACCTTATATACATTTATAAGGTATATTGACTGAAACTGAAAAATAGGAGTGAGTTTTCAGTGTCTTTATTTCATTCTCTTGTGTAAAATATGCCTATGAACATACCATTAACATTTTTCTAAAGGGACATAACTATGGTATAAAAGTTATGTTCCTTTAGAAAGGGACTGACAAAAAGAACTTGAAGGTAAATGCCATTTAACTCGAGAAGATTATGAAGGACAAAAATATAAGTTGACAGTTCTTTTGTAACATTTTTCTCAGAGATTTTCACCATTCTGTTTCAATCAATATGGCCCATGAACTTTTGGTTTTTATATTAATCACTAGCAGAATGGTCACTCCAAAATATGTAAGAGTCCAACCAAGCTCCAACCTCACTTGAAATTTTCTGTTTCTATCAACTTTCAGAATGCATAGGGCTCAGGGCTATCAAAAAAAGTCAGGCTTGCCACTGGGCACATGCTTCCTGATTTTAACAAATAGTCAAGCTCGGGCCACAAAACTCACTCAGAATGTAGGGCGAAAAACTGTCTGAAAATGATCCTTTAGCCCCAGAGAGGAGAATAGTTACATTATTCCTTTATTTTGTGTCCATTACAAAAGTAACCAAGATGAGACAATCATGCCATTGCAATCTACTGTATTTAAACAACAGACAAACTGAAGGCTTTACATTTTTCAGTATTCTCAGCTCTAATGCCCACAATCAACCACAACTGGTGCAGCCTGATTTCCCCTTCCAGTATGGAAAAATAGTGCTGAGGACGTAAACAGGATATTTAACAGATCCTGGTGGACTTGTTCCATGACCTAAATATTCATTCTACACAACGAGTTTATTTTACTACTTATTTTTTTCCATTTCACAGGAATAGTATTTTCTTTATCTAGGTAAGGAATTAATTCTAAAGCAAAGCATTGAAAGAATGAACGACTTTTGTAATGTTTTAAGTCAACTATGAAAAGCAGCTTATCAGAGCTAGTAGTCAAATACTAGTGTGGTTTGAAAGAACAACAACTGAAAAAAACTCTCTCACATCCAGCTGGCTGACAATGAATTACTGTGGCAGGAGTCTCATTTTTGGAGTCTCTCCGTGCGTGCAACTCCAGACTCCTGCAATGGGTCCACCACCCGCCTATTCTCGCCTGCCACAACTTGATCTTGTTTATAAGTAACGAATGATGAAACTTAACAGGAAGCTGCCCATTTGTACGCGCCCCGATGGCAGGGGGTACTGTCTGCGGCTCCTGTACCTCCCCTGCACTGCAGCCCAAGCCTCGCCGATGGTGCTGGAATACTCTCACTAGGGCCATGATACTAGGTCCCAGCCCTTTGTGTGTTCTCAGGGCTCCTCGGTGCCCCTTCTCACTCCCGGGGTCTCTTACGGCCCCCGCACTCAGCCCCTTCTGGGGCCTTGCCCGTAACTGTGCCATACCTCAGCCCGTTGCCCCACTCTGGGGCCTATCGCCCACCTCTGGGCTCCCCCGCCCCTCTCGGGGCCTCTGCCGCGCTTCTAGCACCTCTCGCCCCTCTCGGGGTCTCTGCCGTGCTCTCCGCGGCCGTTGCCCTCTTCTGGGCCTACGCTGCACTCTTCGCATGCGCTCGCCCCCCAGAGCCAGCTGACAATCTGCCAAAGGGGACTGAACCAGGGCCAGTTGTAGCCCCTGAACAGTCCTGGACCCAGCTGACAATCAGCTGATCAGCTGGCAGGGACTGCACAGGGGCTAGTTTGAGTCCTAGTGCAGTCCCAGATTCAGCCAACGATCAGCTAATTGTTGGTCAGCAGGAACCCCACTGGAGCGGGTTGGAGATCCTGGTGCTGTCCTAACCCTGCAACACCTTCAATTTAAGGTGCAATGGAAACCAGCCACAAAATCATTACACATGTTGTGTAATATTTTTGTGACTGGTTTCCATTTTTGTGGAGCCATGAATTGCCTGAACTTGTAGCCAGGTTACCATTCAAGATGCAATTAACAGACTCATCTCACCTTAAGTGTAATGTCTACCAAGTCTAAAGAAACCTTTTCTACCTTTTCCTCACTCCTTTGTCCATTGATAAATAGCCATTTAAGTCTATTATGTTTGAGAATTACTGGCGATTTTAGATGAAAGATGCCTTTGCAACTTAGATAGGTTTATGGCAGTTGCATTCTGGTTAGGGCATGTTTATGCAGCCCTTTACCGAGGCACGAGACATTCAACTTTATTCTCATTCCTGCAGTTCCCTTTGACTCCATTCTTTCCTACTCCACTGGGTGAAAGCAAATATTTTCATCTACAGCTTAAATCTTTTTTTAGGTAACCAAGTGATTTATCAATCAATGTTCCTCCTTCAAATATATGTGCTAGGCGTGTACATAGCAATGAGAAACTTCTCTGACAAGTCTCAGTGGTAGGACAGTAATAGCCCATTGTCCAGGTTTTATATTCCAATAAAATTAATGTAAACACTCTTCAAAATAAAATTAAAAAAAGAAACCAAAACGAGCATGTAAATTATAAAAATAACAGATGTTCATATTCAAAGATGTCTTTTGCCTCTCTCTCTCTCTCTAGCATTGCCAGCACAACATGAATGTGTTATCCATAACAGGCTAATACAGAAGGACACCTGTATGTTAGAAGCTCTGTGCTACAATTATGGGGTGGCAAGTATTTATAACAAAAATCTACCATTATAAATTCAAAATGCTGTGGCTCTCTTTTCTGTATTAGTATGATGAAATGAAGTAGAGATCAGCAGCTTTAGAAGGCTAGCTATTGTTTTCTAGAACAGAGAAAAATTTATACTGTTAGAGACAAGATCTTTAGACCAGAAGCTGGGGGTGAGGGCCCTGCTACAGCATGGCTCTCTGCCTGTGTGCTCACTTCCTCTTCTTGCTGCCCCCACGATCTCGGGGATGTCTAGTCCAGAACTACAGCAGCAGGACTGTGCGAGGTTGCTCATCACTTCCTCTTCCTGCTTCCAGGTGCCTCTGGGATTTGTAGTCCACAGTTGCAGCCACAAGTAAGTGTGAGTGGGGAAGGGGTGTTTAGCCCCACTCCCTGTCCCCAGACTCCAGCCGGGGTTTGCCGGAGGGAGGTAGTCTCCCCACTTCCCTCCCCCCTGTCATAGACTGGGCTGCATTCCCATCTGGGCTTGCCACCATCCCTCCCTCCCTCTTCAGCCAACCCTCACAAGAGAACAGAGGGTCTGAGCCATCCCTGTTCTCTGGAGCAGACAGTACAGCTCAGCCCAGCCCAGGGCTGCAAAGCATGCTGGGAGACTGATTTAACTTGAACCAGGAAAGGGTCTGGGACAGAAGTTCATAAACCAGTTTGACCCAAATCAGTTAAGTCTGATACTACATTCAACAAGGTTTATCTTAAAGCAGTTTCAGTTATTTTGAAACTGGTTTATGCACACTAAGCTTCTGTTTCGTTACAGGTTTAAACCAATTTCTGATCACTTAAGCCAGTTTATGTGTAACTTCTGTCCCTAGGCTAATTGTTTATGATCTGATATGTTTTGAGGTGAAACGCTCTGCTCTGGCTTTCTCAGTTCATACTATATAGACTGTCAGTCACATCCGCATAATAAAAGAAGGCTGTGCAGATCACTGAATAGTTCAGAAGTTTTTCCCTGGTTCTCTTCCGAATTTGTGTATTCACCAGCAGGTAAGTCTGTAGGGAGGGAAGGGTGGGGCAGATCAAAGCAGAGGGAGAAAAAGTTATTTGGGGGCCCAACTCCCCAGCAGGTAAGTCCCACCTGGCCAGGACCCCGCTCAACTTACCCCTGAGACACTGTCCTTCAAAGCGGGGGCCTCAATCTAGCCCCTCTCCCACAGACTGACCTGCTGGGCTGAGGCATGCACGTGCATGTATGTGGGCACTCAGGCCTCCACCCCAGCCTCAAACTGACTTCAAGAGGCTCCGAGATCTACTGCATGAGGTTACAAGATCTACCGGTGGATCGAGATCCACTGGTTGGTGACCACTGCACTAGATGAAGTTTCACCTCTGAAGCAAATAAACTATACAGACTAGGGCTGTGAGAAACACCATTGTTTCGTTTTGACATCCGTTTCACCATTTCAAAAGGGACAGTATTTAGTTTCATTTCATTTCAAAGCACTATTCCATTTCATTTCATCAAAACTGTTTTGCTGTTTCAACATTTCATGCATAGGCTATAATGGGGAATCATGAAAATGCCTAAAACTTTGTCATTTCTGGTCTGGATGAAAATTGCAGGGATAGTAGCTGCTTCTGAGGGCATCAAGCCTGCTAAGCTTCAAGGAAATAGTTTCCAAGAAACCTCTGCACCTATACCTCAAACTTCAAAGAGCAAAACTCATGACATTTGCTGGCAATAGCAGCTTCCTGTCATCTGATGTGCAGATCTGAGGGCCTGCACCCCCAGAAGGGCTGCAGGGCTGTGCCAGACTTCTCCCGGGGGTGCAGGCCCCAGATCTGTGCACAGGATAACAGGAGGCTGCTGCTGCTGCCTGGGACCGGCGCTGCCAGCCCCAGGCAGCAGCAGCAGCCTCCTGTCATCCTCCATGCAGATCCAGGGGCCCGCACCCCTGGGAGGGCTGCAGGAGTGTGCCAGACTCCTCCCAGGGGTGCGGGCCCCTGTATCTACACGGGACAACAGAAAGCTGCCACTGCCGCCTGGGACCGGTGCTGGGCACAGTCCATGCCCAGAGCCGGGGAAAACCAATGCTGCACCGGCCTTGGGCAGCAGCCTCCTGTCATCCGGCCCTTTGGCAGGAAGCAGAGGAAAGCCAGGACCGCACGCCGAGTGGCTCTGCAGCCCCATGGAGCTCAGCCTAGTGGCAGAGCGCAACCCTGGCTCTGCCCACCTCCCACCACCAGGCTGCACTCCATGGGACTGCGGAGCTGCTTGGAGTGCAGTCCTGGCTCTCCCTTGCCTCCCCCCCCAGGCTGCTTTGAAACTTGAAACATTTTGGGTCCCCTCATTTTGTTTCAGAGCTGTTTTGAAGCTTTCTTTCATTTCAATTTCACTGTTTTGAGCACAAAATGCATCAAAATAGTTTCAAAACGAAACACTGGTGAAATTTTGCACAGCCCTAATACAGACTTTATTTCAAGCTTATGGTTTAACATACCCTAACTTTCTAATTGAATTTCAGATTGAATGAAAGTGAAGTTCAGTTTCAGTCAGCAAGTTCTGCCTGGTTTGGGGTGAAAAGCAGCCCAAACCAGTCTTCTACAACTTCTAGTGAAATCTGATACAGGCTCTAGTTTGGGCCAAAGGATACAGATTCAGGTTTCAGGACTGGAATGAGAAAAAAAAAATGTGCAAAAAAAGGTTTACAACAATGAACGTTGGCAAAAGGATTCCTTCTTGTTTCAAGATCTGGGTATAAAGATACTATTGAGAGCACACTATTTGAACGAAAGCATAACAGCTTGCACATCTTGATAAGGATGCAAACATCTGCCTGACTTCCCCTTTTTGAACTTGTCAGTAAGCTGAGTAATAGGTGTTCAGCCTGGCCACACACTCATTCTGACTGTTACTTAATTGCTCGAGTCCATAGCTACAAGAAACATGACATGGTCTTACAGATTTGAGAAAAATGTCAAAATAATAATAAAAAACCCCCATGCTAAAGAGAAATAAATATCCACCCCCTCTGTGCTACCCTTGACTTATATATCTGCATGCAGGAAACTGGCATAGTTACAATCCAACTAGTTTGTATAGAATTAAAAATATTACAGAATACAGGACAAAAATCACACACACACTTTAGTTGTCGTTGTGGGAATGGAATGTTAATTGCCTTTTCAGAGCTTTTACATAACCAGCTCTGCCTGTACCCTAACTCACCATTTCCAAAGTCTCAGAAAATAGCACAAAGACCAATAGTGTGCAAAGGCTGAGGAGAGATAAAGGAAATTAAACAACATTGTGGGTAATGGATTTGGTTCAGAAAGACAAAGTTATTTATCTGGAATATAAGGAACAAGGTTGATAAAAACTGGGTTCCCAGGAAAAGGTCCTCACATAGCCTCACAAAAAAACAGAGCTGGAAGCAACCTCAAGAAGTCACCACTGCTGGTTCCCTAGCAAAACATTATTTCTACTTACTGGAGGAGCAATCACCTGGTGTTGGCTGTGGACTAAAAGTACAATGCTAAGAAGTGCTACCAAGGCCCCCATAGGCACAGGAAAGGACCATAGCAGCAGACTGACCAGAGTTACAGGGCACTGTTATGGGTTGTGGCTGGGATATACTTTAGCTTCATCTGAGACAAGAGTGGGTAAGAGAGAAACCTATGCAGAAGACTTAAAGGAGACACCTATGAAAAGCATGAAACAGAGCAAGGAGCAAACAGAGTAATAAAGCCTCAAGGCTCCTTCTCTACAAACAATAAAGCTATGGATTTGGTAGCAGCACCCATCTGTTTTCTTTGACATCCCATGGAATACATCCCAGAGTAGCTCTGCTGGCCAAGAAACAAGAAGCCAGGATGGGAATTTAAGGTTGGGTTTAGTGACCTCTGTCAGTAACCACAAGTCCCCACTTTCACACAGACTCCTACTGGGGTCTTATCCAAGGACAACTGTCAAGATTGGTTCATGTTTGTAAAATACCAGATAAATAGGTAACAAATACTCTGCAAAAGTCCTAACCATATTCAGAAGTTGTGACCTGCCCTGGCAGATAAATCACTAGCAAAGCACATAGGGCCTGACAGTATAACTGCTCATCATTCTGCAATAAGGTAGGCAGAAGTACTCTTAGCAGCAGCACTCCATTAAAAGGATGTTTCTCAGGGAAGATCAAACTCATCCTGGCTCTGAGAATGCTTTTATGTCTCAATAGCCACAAGTAGTTGAACTGAAATATTTGATTAGGAAAAAAATTAATACAGCACACTTAATGTGGTTTAAATGTTATATTCAAACAAATTCAAAGCTTTATGTGGAAAGAAATTATTTTTATTGGAATACTTGTAAAAATGTAAAGACAATACCCAATAGCATGTACTTCCCTTACATTGTTTATTTAAATTTAAGAAAAAATCCCAAAAGGTACCAAAAACTGTTGACACTAATTTCAGCACACCCAAAGAACTGTGCATGATATGCCATGGCTGTCCACTCATCCACTTCAACAGAGTTTAACTCTCTTCCACTGAGGTCACTGTGACACCTGCAGTTTCACTGTCACTATCAGTAGAATCACTTGCACTACTTACCAGATCTATTTCAGAATCAGACTTAGGCAAATCTGATTCAGAGCTCATTGAACCACATTTCCTTTAGTTTAAGGATGGTTTTACTAATGAGTCTATGGGCAAGGGCAACTTATTATCACACTGCATCTTCTTCAATATTGTTCTTCTGACTGATTATCCACAAGCAAGATATTTTGGGAAACAGAAACAAGCTTAGCAGTGCATTAATTTGGTTTTGATTTGACCTGCACAGCAAATTATATGAATTTATAACTTGATGTTTGGTGTGGATTATTATGCAAGTGTATTTACCCTCCTGTTTAAAAAAAAATATATATATATGTATTCTCTCACATCTGCTAGGGATAAATCACCTGAAAAAACATTAATTACAACTTTGAAACTACCAAGCTTGCCTAATATTGTATAGGCACCCATTCATTGTTACTAATGAATTTTAGGAAACAATGAATTTTTAAAAATGGAAACATTTCCCACGGAAAGATAAAGCAGTGAAAGATGTTCTGCCCCACATCTCTGGTTGTCATCAGTCCAGATGAGGAGGAAAACGTTATCTAATATGCAAATTAGAAGAACCACTTGTATCCACAAAGTCTGCAGATTTCTGGAGTTTGCTTCTTGTAAGTGAGATTTATATAGGCAAGCTCAACACAAACTGTAATAACTGTTGCTTGAAGTCAAATGCAGAAGATATGCTAAAGGAAATGGTTACCTAGGGTCGGTAGTCTAAGCAGTGAATTAAAAAAAAAGTTTACTGACCCTTTATAATCCTGGAGACTGCTGGTGTCAGGGATACAGAACACCATCAATGGCTTACCCAAGGCAGACTGGGACACCATGCATGAAACAGAGCAACAGCAAACAAAAACATACACTAGAAATGAGAAAAAGAGCACAGTGTAAAAAACAAAAGGCAAAAGTTGATTACATACAGGAGGCTAATAAACACTCACTGGGTGGATAATAATTAACTATTCCCAATTCTTTTTTTCAGACTTGTCACACCCAAACAAATGACTAGCTGGAGGGAAGAGGTCTCTGTTTCAAAGCCTCCTTTCCCATACATTTGCTTCAATTCAACTTGAAGCGCTTTGAAGTTCTTTGTTCCTCTTCCACTTCGGGAGAAAGGATAATTTTATGATTAAAGCAATGAACTAGTAGTTAAGAAGCCTGAGCTCAAAGATGCTTACACAGTTGGGGGAGAGAAAGCAGAAAAAGCGGAAAAGCAACAGGGAGAAATGCACATCCACATCAAAGATAAAACAGTCTTTTCACTACTTTTCCCTCTTTCCCAAGGCTGAGGAAATCATAGAATGTCCCACCTTCTGAGGAATCATAAAGAATTAGGGTTGAGAAGGACCTCAGGTGGTCATCTAGTCCAACCCCCTGCTCAAAGCAAGACCATCCCCAACTAGATGATCCCAGCCAAAACTTCATTTAGCTGAGTCTTTAAAACTCTAAAGATGGGGAGTCTACCACCTCTCTGGATAACCTGTTCCAGTGTTTTACTACCCTCCGAGTGAGAAAATTCTTCCTAGTATCTAACCTAAACATCCCTTGCTGCAACTCATAGGTTTCTCCTTTTAAAATCTTCTGCATAGGTTTCTTGACCCTCATCTGCTCACACCCCTTTCAGGCTCCAGGCCTCTGGCCCCTGTCTGCTGGACCTCCGGCCCCGTCTGGCCCTGTAGCCTTACATTGTACCCTGTCACTGCCGAGCTTCAAATAGCCGCTCTTGAGCAGCTTTCAATCGGTTGGCAGATGTCATGCGCCTTCTGGGCCCATGTTGTTGCTGGTGTAGTTCTCTTCTCCCCATGTTGCCAACCCTGATCTCGCTTGCCACGACTTGGTGTTCCTCAGTAGGCGGGGTTGGTTAACGGGACCCTCAGTGGCCCGGGTTTTGCCTGGCGGTTGCTCATGGGGCTCCGCCACACCTACACCTTGGCCTCATGCCACCTTCAGCGAGTTGCCCAGCCATTATCTGCAGCCTCTCCTGCAGGGTCACCCTCTCTGCCATTGCATCCTGGAGACTGCGGCTTAGGGGCCTGCTTGCCCGTGTGGGCCTACCCCAACAGCCCTTCACACTCCTGTCCCTTCCTTCCCAGGTACCTATCACCACGAGGAGCAACTCTGCCGAGGCTTCTCTGCTGCCCCACCCCTGGGGTATTTGTCTCTATCCCCTATGCCCCTTCGCCCAGGGTAACAAAATAAATGAATCAACAAACCGACCAGTAAATCTATTCCTGCCCCCTTCTATCCCCACACCGGAGCCTAATAGGGAGGGAACGTGTTCCCCTTGACTCGTCACCTCCTGGACCAACTCTCGTCAGTGCCTTAATATGATGGACCCCGGCGGCAATACCTGCCCTGACCACAAACCCCTTTAGGGCTCCCCCTGGGTCTTCGCCCCCTGTTGTGCCTTCCTCCGCACCCTGTCATCCCAGCACTCCCACCTGGGTTCCGTCGTGTTTCCATGTGCAACTTCAGTTCTCCCTCTGGCCAGCGAGCCTGTCATTCCTCCGTTGTCCGGTGTGGACTTTTGTTGGGGGGCCCCACTTCACCCAGCCTGCATCAGCTCCTGCTTGCCAGGCTTCTTGGGTCCAGCGTGCGGGGTCTTCCTAGCCCCCGGCATCAGCCATGGCTCCGTTCCCTGGCTATCCGCCCCCTCTGCCGCCGCAGCCGCCATTCTGATCCCTGCCGGCCGGCATCCAATGCTGACGTCACCAGAAGGCTGTAATTGCACAAAAAGGTGGCTAATGAGCCGCACGGGTTCCTTCTTCCACATGCGTCTTGTCCCAAGCTGCCGGTAAATGCTGCTCATTACTTTTCCTCCTGGGACATACCCACTCTAGGCTCAACTGCTACTCAGGGCTGCCCCTGGCCAAGCTCAAGGCTATCACGTGCCCCACAGGCACTAATGAGACCTCCGGAACTGTCCCATAGTCCCAGAGTAAACTGTAACATAACCGTAAGTCCTAGGCTATAACATAAATACCAAGTTGAAGCAGCCCTATGCCCCTTTAAGAGGGAAAACCTTCCCTCACCCCTTAGCTACGCATACCTTCTGGCTCCATGCTCCTTGTGAGTGTCCTGAGCCTTGCTGCTCTCACAAGCAGCACAGCAGTCAGCCTAGCTCCCCAGGATGGAGCACCTTCCCCTGCAGCTGTAGGAGAGAGAGCCCTGACCAACTTGGACTGTAGACTTATATATTTCCAGCCTGAGCCCTCTTCCCATTATGTGCCTCTCATTAACTCCCTGCCCTACCTGCAAGCAGCCTCACAGGCTGCCAGTTCCTGTAAAGGAGCAGGCACACTCCAATGCCCTGCTACAGCTTACACTACAGGATAAGGAAACTTCTACTCCAGAGAGGGAAACCTGATTTAAAGTGGTCAGCCAGCTCCACTTCAGGATTTCCCTCCTCCTTTTTTCTGTAACCTGGATTATTCTCTCTATGCAGGAGTTGAGCATAGGACCTATTCCGTCTCAGTCTAATGGTTGTTCCAGAGTCTGGTCAGACTATCCAGAGCTGTAATTGGTAGTTTATCTATATCCTTTACAAAAATCAAGTGTTGTAGTTTGGGTGGGATGGATACATATGCACTCATCTCAGAGTTAAGAGGTTTGGGCATGCAGAACATGTTTCTACACAATGCACACAAAAGGAAACTGAATTGTAGATATCTGGTTTTTTATGCGTCTGATGACCACAGTTCAGTATTCAAATTTGGTATTTTGTATTTCAGTTTATCGGAACACAAATTGAACAACTACCATTTAAAGTTTTATTAAACATTCTTCAAAAAAATGTTTAAAATGGTGGGCTATGCATTTGGGAAAAGAAAGAAACCTTTAAAAATTAAAAAAAAAATCGTAGGCGTGGCATATTTGTGGAGAAATAGCATAAAAGAATAACTTTATCTACAACGCATAAAAGTTCTAAAGGCTCTTACCTGAATTCTGGTAGATTCACATTCAAATCAGGCAAAACTGGGACTTGAACCTGGATATTGATGCCCTAACCACTGGCTTTTTAGTTCTGGTGGATCTGATTCTCTGTCAACAGATCTACAGAATTACCAATGATCTGGAGGTTATCAGAAATACTAATCAGGAAAAGTTAATTTTTTGCATAAAGGAAACCATGTTGACCCAGTGCTAATGGATTCACATTAAAACCAAGTTGGTCCCTAACAGCTGCATTTGAGAAAGGAGTAGAAGTAGGCCCTGAATCACTCCAAAGAACCTTCCCTGAAACCTTACAAATAAAATGAAAAATAACTACTACCTGAAGCATCCACTGTATCTGACTTTGAATGAATATTCAGACCAAGATCTTGCTGTCCTTCAAATCTACCTGTAAAATGTCTAATTCCAAATCTGTTGCAGCAATTTCTTCTGAAATTTTGAGTGGTTGAGCATAGAATCCCTGATTAGTTCCCTAAGATTTTGTACTAAAACATTTTTCTAGCATGTGACTTTCCAACATACATAAACTTTAAAGGAGATAGAAATACATTTTTGGGGAGGACAGGTAAAAAGCTGGTAAAATGGCAGGGTTAGAATGGTAGCATATAGTTTCATACCCAACTTTTCCCTTATTTGGGGAATTAATCAAATTATGTTCTTCTTTTCTCATTTCTGCCCAGAAGCCCTGCCATTTTTAAATTTAATGTAGTATGAAACCTTTCATACTAAAGGTTTGTCTACTGTTTAAAGTACAGCTAAATCTTTATTAGATTAGACCAGCAACAGATCCAATGTATTCTACTTGGGCCCCTTCTGTATAATCATACTATAAACTGTATAATCATAATGTCAAAACAGACCCAGAAGTAATAACTCAACTAGAGAAACGAGGATCTGGCACTACAGAAGAAGATAAAAGCTTAGACATCACGAGAGCAGAAGTAGAAGACATCAGAACCATGAAAAATGGAAAAGGAATTGGCCTGGACAATATAACTGCAGAAATATTAAGAACAGGAAACAAGACAGTTGACATACTGTACAAAGTCTGCAATATGATATGGAAAAGGAAAACCTGGCCAACACAGTGGACAAAAATCAACAATAGTCCCTATCCCAGAGAAGGGGAATCTATACCAACGTACCAGCTACTGCACCATTAGCCTCATCAGTCATCCAAGTAACGTGCTTCTTAAAATAATGCTGGATAGGCTCAAGCCGCAAATAGAGACTGTATTAGCAGAAGAACAAGCTGGATTTAGATCTAGAAGAAGCACCACAGAATAGATCTTCAGCCTCAAAAGCAAGTGTGAAAAATATTGTGAGCACCAAAAAGAACTCTATCATAATTTCATAGATATTTTAAAAAGCTTTTGACAGGGTATGGCAAAAAGCACTTTAAATGTTTTTTTTACATACCTTGAGGTAGCAGCGTGGCTTGTGAATGCTGCGATGCTGGAGCGCGTGGAGTGTCCCACAGGCATGTGGGTCGGGCCCTCCATGCGCCCAGCAGTGAACCTGGAAGTGGGATGGAAGAACTTTCAGTTCACTTCTGGGTTTGCCAGGGAGCGCATGGGGACACCCCCTCGTGCCCTCCCAGCTTAGCCAGGAGAAACCAGTCACTGAGCCAGGGGAGACGTTGGGCGGGGTAGGGCAGCACATTCTCCAGTGGACCCAGAAGTGGACCTGAAGTGCTTTTGGTCCACTTCTGGGTCTGCTGCCAAGGGTGTTGGGGGACACGCCATCTGCCCCAGCACTGCAGCATTCACAAGCTGACTGGTGCCTAGAGGTACGTAGACACAGCTTTAAATGTTTTTTCTATGTCCCGATCTGCAAATCTTTCCGAGCTGATTTGGAGGGTCTTCTGATTCAATTTGGATTTGGAGATTCGGCCAATGAATCAGGCTGGGTCTCCGCCAAATCAAATCAGGGACCAAAGCTTCACACAGCCCTACTGACCAGGCTCTCCATTTCAGGGGTGCACAATGTGCAATCAGGGCTGGGAGTCCCACAGCCAAAGGGAATTTCAACCCCAGCAGTGCCCAGCAGCTGCACACTCTGGGTCCCAGCAGCACCACACACAGGGTGCATCTCTTGGTCCCAGCCATGCTTCTGCAGTCTCCCAGCCCCAGGGGTGGATGGGGCACCCTGTGACTGGGAGATCACAGCAGCTCTGGGATTGGGGTTCCCTTGCACCAGCAATAAGGTGCAATGAAATCTAATGGGCAATTCTCACAATCACACTTCCTGTCATGGATGTGTGACATGGCACCAAGCCTGATTACATGCATCACATCTTAGCTCCCATCACACTTTTACCTGCAAGTGTAGAGGGGCCCTTGGTTTAAGCTACGTTTTGCTGCTGAAACTGAATTTCAGCATAGTTGTGTCATTCAGAAGTAGATAAAGGATGGGGGTAGATGGAAGATGGGTGGGGACTAAGCCATGGCCAACATAGGCTGACAGATTTTGCAAATGTAGATCAGTCCTCAAATACCGTGAGAAAGGTTGCTTGTGTTTGTCATAGCTATTGTGATCAGAACCAGTAAAGATCATGCAAAGAACAGCTGGCTTACCTCAGCCTGTGCTGTTCTAGACCACAACACCTTGTCCTAGCACCCAGAAACCAGACAATCTGCTTTTTTTTTTTTTTTTTTTTTAAATGCACCAGTCTCCTAAAGGCTACTATGCAAAGAAAACATAACCCTAAACCTAGTGTTAAAACACCCATAATTTTGTTCAGATGCAGCCATTGCTACTGAGCTCTTTTGTTCTGAACCTGGCATTACACAGGGGTGGGCAGTTATTTTGGGTGGAGGGTCATTTACTGAGTTTTGGCAAGCCATTGAGGGCCACATCCCAGCAGCCAGAGGCAATATTAATTTTGTAAATTTTTAGGGGCCCCATGGGCTGAATAGAATGGCCTGGCTGGCCACATCTGGCCCACAGGCCGCATTTTGCCCATCCCTGCATTACAGTCATATTAACTCATGACATGGTCTCTATCCCTAATCTGACTAGCAGTATTAAATTATGTAACTACCTTTCTAGGAATGGCCACTGATTTTGTGTCTAGTACTGGAAAGCCAAATTAGGAGCCTTTTTTCAGAAGCTAGTTGTCCTCATAGACCCTTCTGAATGTTTTTGCCTAACAGACATAGCAACAAAGAGAAACTATTTTGCTTTCTTAAATCTTGCTCTGACACAAACTAGCTGTGTGACACTGCCTATGTCACCCGGCCTCTTGGACCCCGGAAAAAGTCGTGTTTATGCAATTTGCAGTGCTGTTGTGTGAGTCACTGAAGGACGCCTGTGAAGTGCTACAAGACTTCTAGCCCCATGGGCTCTCTGTGGGTTTGGTTCAGGCCCTGTGTGCAAAGCATTTTGCTCTGTTAGGGGCAAAGGTAAGAACAAGAGACCTGGAGTCGTGGTTCTTGTTATTCAAGGTCCCATAGCAAATGAGTAGTTTTGTTCCTGTTCCTCCTTGCCCTCTTGGACCGATTCAAATTAAGATTCACAGCATTTCTAAAAAAAAAGCTTCCTACAGCTGATGTGGCATAAATAGTACACCCCAAAAGTTACTACCCAGGGTGCAATGATTTTATTAGTATTCATTCCAAGTAGCTTGGAAGAGTCATTTATGTTTCTTTAGGTTTACTGAATTCTGTCAGACTCATCTTGGACAACTAATAAATTAATCCAGATTTCCTCTGCCTCAGGCTAGTTCTCTTTCCTCTAGAGCAGAGGTCCTCAAACTGGTCCACAAGCCCCATTCAGGTGGTCTGCAGAAAGGTGACCTATGGCTGAAGCTGGCAAACATCACACCCGCCTTCCCAAAGCTTTGCTGAGAAAAACCAGGCACGCCCATTGTATTAGAACAGTAAAACTACGATATTAAAACAGAAGTTGTGCGCGCTGATTTGCAGAACAAAGACAAAAAGTTTCTGAAGTGGTCCGCTGAAAAAACAGACGTTTGAGGAGCACTGCTGTAGGCCGCATCTGCGCCTGCGCCCTCGGACAAGGGTTCAAGTCTCAGCCCGTGGGATCGCACTGATGAAGATGCATCTAACTTAAAAACAAAACCCAGCCGCCCGGCAGCCCTGATCCAGGCCCGGGCAGAGCGGGAGCAGCCCGGGACGGGGGAAGCGAAGCGGGGACAGGGAGGCAGGAGGCTCCGAAGCAGAAACCCGCAGACGGGCGGAGAGAGCGGCACAGCCCGCGCTCC
>NW_017728911.1:11099844-11107908 GCF_001723895.1 Crocodylus porosus | reverse complement strand
GCGACGAGGCGGCGCTGCGGGCCGCGCTGGGCAGCAGCCGGGCGCTCAAGAGCGGGCGGCAGCCGCTCACGCCCGCCGACTACCTGAACCTGACGGCGGACTGCGCGCGCTACCGCGCCCGGCGGCGCTTCATGCAGGTGGCGCTGAGCGAGGAGGAGGCGGCCTTCCCGCTCGCCTTCTCCATGGTCATCCACGACCAACTGGAGCTGTTCGAGCGCCTCCTGCGCGCCCTGTACGCGCCGCAGAACGTGTACTGCGTGCACGTCGACGCCAAGGCGCCCGCCGACTTCCTGCAGGCCGTGCGGGCCCTGGCCGCCTGCTTCCCCAACGTCTTCGTGGCCAGCCGGCTGGAGCGCGTCGTCTACGCGTCCTGGTCGCGCCTGCAGGCCGACCTCAACTGCATGGAGGACCTGCTGCGCCGGCCCGAGCCCTGGCGCTACCTGCTCAACACCTGCGGCACCGACTTCCCCCTCAAGACCAACGCCGAGATCGTGCGGGCCCTGCAGGTGCTCCGTGGCCGCAACAACATGGAGTCGGAGCAGCCCTCAGCCATCAAGCGCCAGCGCTGGCGCTACCAGCACCAGGTGTCTGAAACTGGCACCGTGGTGCGCACCAGCGTGACCAAGAGCCCCCCGCCGCTGGGCAGCGCCGAAATGTTCACGGGCAATGCCTACATAGTGGTGACGCGGGACTTTGTGCGCCACGTCCTGGAGAGCCCCGAGGCGCAGCGCCTGCTGGCCTGGGCCCAGGACACGTACAGCCCGGACGAGCATGTGTGGGCCACGCTACAGCGCCTGCCGGGCGTGCCAGGCTCCTTGCCGCCCAACAACAAGTACCAGCTGTCCGACATGAACGCCCTGGCACGCTTAGTCAAGTGGCAGTACCTGGAGGGCGACATAATGCGGGGGGCACCCTACCCGCCCTGCACCGGCACGCACCGCCATGCCATCTGCATCTACGGCCTGGGGGACCTGCCCTGGATGCTCCAGCAGCAACACCTGCTGGCCAACAAGTTCGACCTGAGTGTGGATGAGCAGGCGGTCCAGTGCCTGGAGGAGCACCTGCGCCACCAGGCGCTCTTTGGTCCAGGGTCATGAGCCTGCTGCGGCGCATAGTCGGAGGCATGGACAAGGCTGCCAAGCACAGAAAGCCTGATTGTCACCGCTGCCTGAGGGACAGGGCCACCTACCTGCCAGGCAGCCATTGCTGAAGCAAGTCTGCCCTGTCCTTCCCCTGATGCTACCTCCCTGAGCCAAGCAGAGGCTGGAGAAGACCCAAGAGGCCAAGCTGAGTGGGCTCAACCCATGGCTCAGGTCCCCACAGCCTCTGGACTTGACTGTGCTTCAGCAGGGGAAGCCCAGGGCTGGCAGCCCAAACCACCTCAGCAGTCTCCCTTCTCTCTCCTGGGCCCTGGGTTGTTCTCTGCACTAGAAATACTGGCTCAGCCCGAACCTGGCCCTCATGCGAGCTGGTTCATATAGAGGCTGCTCCAGGTCAGAGTCCCCAGCTCTGAGGGAGGAGGAGAAGGAGCAGGGAGAACCTACATTCTTATACCTCAGAGCTTAGGCTCAGCTGCACAGAGCTTCTACAATGCCAGAGGCTTTGCACACGCATGTGAATGGTAAAAACCTGTTGTTTTTTATCCTACTACTCTTCAGGGATATTCAGACCTAGTTCAGCATGTTTCTCACAGGCCTGATGGTTACTGAAATGTTCCATCAAGTTGCCTGTTAAAATTGTGCGTAAGAAGTTGGCTGCACTTGTGAACATACCACTTACAGACAGCAACACTAATATTTGCAGTGTAAGGTGCGTCTTTTTGTGAGAAATTCTCTGAAAGGTTTGCCACTTCCTGTAACCCTTACAACTTCAGAAAAGTTGTTTTATGCAGTGCTGAAGATCACAGAAAGGTGGCCTGAAATGAGAAAGTCTCTTATGACTTGCACGACCTCTTTCCTACACCCATCTAGAATAGCAAGTTTGTTGTCTATATAACAACAGCAGTCTTCTGCTTCCCCTCTCCGTTTGTGCTATCCCTGGCTTCCCTCTTATTTCATTCTTTTATTCATCTTATCTACACAGGCATTAAAGATATATTGGTTCAGGAATGTTTACAGAACAGTTCTGGGGTTTTTTTTGGTTTTGTTTTTTTTTTTTTTGGGGGGGGGGGGTTCCCATCTGATTAATCAGTTTTCCACCCTCTTAATTTTGCTCTGCTCTTCCAGTCTCCTATGTCACCGTACATACCTCCCTATTTAAAACACACTTCGAGTAAATTAAGGTTGGACAGGAAATAAGTCTTGAAAGCATTGTCTCAGAGTTTTTCCCTTCTGTAGGAGCAGAACCTTATCAACATTCACAATTTAAAGTAGTTTCTATAAGAGAATAAACCGCTGCATTTTTCTGTCCTCTCCCTTCCAAGCTTTGCCTCAGTATCTGAACAGCCACCCTCAACACGAGCCTTCTTAGTATGCGACTCAAGTCCACTCCTAGCTTCCCCACTCCTCTCCGCTCCCTTGATTGCATTGTATGGTTAAGCTTTGTGTTTGTTTTAAACAGGTACTTGCGTTAAAAGCTAACTAGAAGCCACATTGCAGGCATTACAAATTACTTAGTTTGAAGATAATGACATCAAATAAAACATAATGCCCCAAGCCCAACATCCGGTTCCTCAGGTGTTTTCCAACTTTTATGACATGCATGATGAGAACATAAAGGAGAACATAAAGGATGATAGGCAACCAGATAAGGCCTGCCTCTGGGCTGTTGAGGGGGTGTTATGCTCAGTGACCGAAGCCGTTTAACCACTCTAGACTTTGTTTCTCAATCTGTCATGTGGGGAAGGGGACACGCATGAAACAAAAATACCAAGATTCTTGAAGAAAAAGTACCAGTGAAAATCACTTACCAAAAAAAGTGTTCTCTCAAAATTTACACAGCTGAGTGTTCAATGGAAATTGTGGCATTTAACCCTAATATTAGTCAGTGATCATTAGTTGACCTCATTCTTTTCTTGTAATCAGTGGGGGCTGGAGTAGAACACCTGTTCATTTCTCTATTGTACCTGCCTAGAGAGGTCTCTGTTTTAGCTCCGCTTTTCTTGTCTATCATGTTGAGCGTCAGTTCTGTCTTCTGTGGGCTAATACTTCAAAGCACATAAAGAGTTACCCAGTACTTACTTTGGAGTAGTAAAGCATTATATCAGGCCTACCTGGGGACATGAAGTATCACTGTATGAATGTCTGGGGCAAATAAAGTCTACTGAAATCCATCTTTCTATCATCAGATTATTTTTTAAACAAACTTCAATATGCTGAGGTTTTTGTCAAGATACACAGTCGTGCGAGGTATTGTAACAGTGTTAAAATGGCTATTTTCTAAAACATACCAGTACTAAATGTTCGGGTGTGTTTAAAAACATGCTAGGATAATAGTACTGTTACTTAAAATACAGCAACCTAACTAAAATAGCCTTAATCATAAATTCAGTAGTACTAAAGAGGTATGCAATCATGAGCCTAGTGAGGGGAGGAAAAGGACAACAATTTCAGTGGATAGCACTGCTACACATGAGAAGGTGTCCGAGTTCAGAAACCTTATATAGGCAACCTACAAAATTGTGACAAGGCTTTGATACTGCCAACACAGAGATGTGCGATTTTATTCATATGAATAGAATCATTCTTAAAACTAAGAATGAGCCTAAACACATGTTTGGTGTCCAAGGGACAAGTTGTATTTGTATAAAAGAATGACTGCGCTATCCATATTTGCCATTTTACAACATAACTGCTTCAGGTTTTAGCATTCACTGTTATTTTGATTTTTCCATGCGTTAATAAGTTAATTGCTAACTCTTTCTACATGCAGGAAAAAGATTTCAGGGTTAGAAGCAAGTTAACCAACTTATCTCATATAAGCAGGTGGCATTTTCAAAAGCAGACTGGGGGACTTCAGAGTACACACCCCAGCCACACTAACTGGCAAGACCTGAGGAAGGAGGACAGCCTGGTTAAACCAGTTCAGTTAATGTGGGGAAGTTCAGTGTACCAAAAGGAAGTATTAGTTGCAGATAAAAAGCACACTTTCTTACAGGTACTGCATTAATGTTTGTGGCATTCTCACAGCAAGGATGTACAACTGGGGACTTTCCTTTTGCAGCAAGCCTTTTAAGTGAGAAGCCTCTTCGGGGGTAAAAATTAAATTAAAATCCATAAACAAACATTTATAAACCACTAAAAACATGAAACTTAAGAAGAAAAACCATCAGTTCAGCTTTTCAAGACTGTAAAATGAGAAATTAAAGAACTAGAATAAAAGAATCCGATTTTGATGTTTCTAAAGTTTATTTTAAAAATTATTTCCATCTATACCATGTGGCAGTAGAGTTTCCTTGGTCTTACAGCTGTAGGTTTTATGTCCTTTCAAAATGGGCTTTCATCTATTCATTATCATAGTAGTTTTATGGAGTGAAGTGAGCAAGTCTTTCTGGGGCACTCTCTTCTGCTTCCCATCACATTTTACAGGGTCAGGCTGACCAATAAACTCCCAAATACATAACTTCTCAGTTAGTGGTTGCAACTAGGATTATTCAGTTTCAATAAGGTATGCTGGCACAGTCTGCATCTTAAATCCCACCTAAAACTAAAACAGTCTTTCAGACTTTAGGAAAAGTGGACACTTTTGTAGAACAGGTGAACACCGAGTCAACCTGCTTGAAATTCTTCCAATATTCCTCTTTTGTCGGAAAAAGCCAATTTGCTAAAACTGATGCTTTTCACAATAACATACTAAGTTCAGCTTTTCTCAGGTCTTGGAGTAGAGAGAGAGATCATATCAAACATCTTTCATCTAGAAAGCAGGGGTTGGGAACTCAAGTCTGAGTTTTTACTTCTTACAAAGTAAAAATCTCATGAGGTTATTGGGATTTTGGAGTGGGATCTCTCTCAAGTTTGCCAGTTGGATATGTTCAATTTTGTATAAATTATTCCGGTGACAGAGAGATTCACTCTATTGCTCAGTGGTCAAGACACTTCCTTGGAATGTAGGAGACTCAGATTTAAGTGTATCATTGAAGCGCACAGAACAGGGGCTGGACTCATTTCCCATGTTGCAGAGAAATGTTTGGACCTCTGGTTGTCCAGCAGGGGAAGGGCTCTCTCTCTTTCTCTCTCTCATTTAAAAACTTCTGAATGCAAGCACATTTAAACCAGGTTAGTTTCTGATGGTTGCATCTGTGAAAGGAGCAATTCAGAACCTATATAAGAGCTTATAATGTAGAGTGATAAAGGACTGCTAACAAAAACACCCATCTCCCTGAGAGTGAAAGCTGTTGGGAGCAGGGCCTTTGTGGCTGTTCTTCCAACCTCTCTGCAAAGCACAGAATGGAAGAATACAACCTCCCTGAATAGATACAGAAGCGCATATGCGCTTGGCAGTTTTAGCAGCTTTTACCTATCTCCAAAGAACACCTATAGCTGCTCTAGATTTAAAAAAAATATTTTCAATGTTCTGTGTGTTAGAAAATTGCATGTAAGAACATACATTTTAGTACAGAACCTTAGGGAGTAGGAAGCAGGAAGGGTCAACCCGGTCTGGTCTGGCCTGCGAAAGAACCAACTAAAACTTTAAAAGTCCAGTTATAAACTCAACTTTAAAAAAAAAATTGGAATATAAATTAGGTTGTTCTTTTTATTTCTACCTAGGACCCTGCTTGTTTTATTTTACGTAGAAGAAAAAATTCTGCAATCCTCCCTCCGTCAGTAAAGGGACAGATTATACTAGCAACAGACTCAGTTTATTCTCTTTGGAGGAGTTGGTTTAAGTTCCATTTTTTCCTGAGATAACTGGATTCAGCCTAATTGTGTCACTCAGGGATGGGCAGATATGGGGGACTAACCCCTTGGCCAACACAGTTGGGTAGACAGATCCTGTAAACAGTCTACAAATACTCTGAGAAAGGGCATTTGTATGTCGCAGCTGTCCCAATCAGCATCAAGAAGTGCTAGAGATCATAAAAAGAATAGGAAGTTCCAGCAAGTCCCTCAATATTTTTTAATAAGTTATAAGACTTAAAGGAATTTGCACAATCATAGGAAGTTAGGGTTGGAAGGGACCTCAGGTGGTCACATCTACTCCAACCCCCTGCTCAAAGCAGGACCATCCCCAACTACATCATTCCAGCCAAACTTTGTCCAGCTGGCTTTTGAAAACCCCCAAGGACAGAGCTTCCACTACCTCTCTGGGTAACCTGTTCCAGTGTTTTACTACCCGCCCAGGGAGAAAATTCTTCCTGATATCTAATGTAAACTTCCTTTGCTGCAACTTGAGACTGTTGCTCCTTGTTCTGTCATCTGCCATCACCGAGAACAGTCTGGCTCCATCTTCTTTCAGAACCCCCTTCAGGTAGTTGATGGCTGCTATAAAATCCCTCTTTCAGTTTCCTTTTCTCTAGACTAAGCCCAGTTCCCCATCTTTTCTCATAAGTCATGTCTCCCAGCCCCCTCACTATTTTTGTCACGCTCCACTGGACTCTCTCCAATTTGTCCACACCTTTCTGTAGGGGGGGCCCCAAAACTGAACATAGTACTCCAGATGTGGCCTCACCAGTGTGGAATAGGTCACTTCCCTTGACCTATTCCCTTGAATAATCACTTCCCAGGGACTGAAGTTAGGCTGACTGCTCTGTAGTTTCTTGGATTCTCATTTTTATCTTTCTTTTCCAATCATCCGGGCCCTCTCCCGATAGCCATGAGTTTTCAAAGATGATGGCCAATGGTTCTGCAATCACATCCTCAGGTGCATCCCATGTGGCCACATGGACTTGTACACATCCATTTTTTCTAAGTATTCTCTAACCTGTTCTTTCATCACTGTTGGCTGCTCACCTCCTCTCCAAACTGCTGTCCAGTGCAGTAGTCTAAGAGCTGCCCTTGCCTTTGAAGATGGAGGCAAAAAGTATTGAGCACTTCAGCCTTCACGACATCCTCAGTCACAAGATTGCCTCTGCCATTCAGTAAGGGACCCACACTCTCCCTGACCCTCCTCTTGCTACCAACATACTTGTAGAAACCCTTCTTGGTACACTTCACATCCCTTGCTAACTGTAACTCCAATTGTGCTTTGACCTTCCTGACTTCATCCCTGCATGCCCAAGCAATGCACTTATATTCTTCCCTAGTTATTTCTTCAAGTTTCCAATTCTTAGAAGCTGCTTTTTGGCGATTTAGTTTACTGAAGAGTTCCCTGCTAAGCCAAGCTGGTTTTATGCCATACTGGCTAGTTTTCCTGTAGCAGCCAAATCTCCAAATCAGATCCAGCTGAATTGATTTGGGACAGTGATTCAAGTCACCAAATGAAATCATTGTCCCCCAGATCTGCCAAACCCAAATCCGAAGCGAATACTAGGCACTTTGCACAGGCCTAGTGTTTATGTAGTTTCATTTCTGAATGACTTCTAATCTTCTATTTAGTTAGTCTGTAATGCCTTCTGCCTGCCTTCAGATGAACTGCCTCTTTCTAATCCAGAGCTTTTATTGTCTTACTTTACTTCTAGGTCTGAGATTCTCATGGTATGCTGTGGTGAACCAAAGAGATTTCCTTAACAAAGGGTTTAGGTCCCAAAATAGTCACACATAGCTGCAAACACAAAAAAAATAGGCTTTTCAAAAGAGTGGATTTCCTCATGAAAGGATAGGAAGCAACTCCCAGACTGGGGGATGAATAAGTAAAAAAAGATGCTAACAAAACAATGTCTTCAAAAGACATAAAAGTACATACCTATGAATCAGTCATTCCCTCTCCCATCTCTCAGTTCTAATCCTCAAAGGGAATTTACAAAAAACCTTTCATAGACAAGCCTATGAATGTCACTTCATAAATCTACTGGATACAAATAATCCTATATTCAGTGTAGACATTGGATTTATGACATGTTACAAACTGCCTGACATCTGATTCACCAGGTACCTGCCTGACTTGACCTCTTACACTTTTCTTCCCTGCTGTAGAGGCTGCTCCCCACCCCCCACCCCACCCTTTCTTCCCCACTCCCTTCCCTGCTCT
>NW_017728911.1:11073890-11099744 GCF_001723895.1 Crocodylus porosus | reverse complement strand
ATAAATCTACTGGATACAAATAATCCTATATTCAGTGTAGACATTGGATTTATGACATGTTACAAACTGCCTGACATCTGATTCACCAGGTACCTTTTCAGTGTTTCTACTTTAAGGACTCACAGGTGGTCTCTTATGGAGATTATGCTTCCCCCCCCTCCACTTCTTCCCCACTCCCTTCCCTGCTCTACTTTTTTTTTTTTTCCTTATTTCTACCTAGTTACATTCTCACTGACATCCTGCCATACTTTTAGCTTCTCTCATTCCTTGGAAACTCAGAACAGCAGAGGCTCCCTATGCCTGAAGAAGAGCGATTGCACCCAAAAGCTCGCTAAGAATTTCTTTCCAAGTGCTCAGTTGGTCTGGTAAAAGATATCATATCTACTCAAAGAACTTTTGCCTGCCTATCGATGAATCATGATATCATAAAAACTAATTAGCTTTAAGCTGTAAATTAGCAGACCTATTTAAAATGTGGTCATAAATTATGATAGTTCTCATTTAATACATTTTGTTCTATAATTCTCAAACCATGTTATAAAAGCAGTCAGTAGAGACTAGGTGATACACATTGCCTGAGGTCTAACCTAGCTGCTAAACTGCAGAGCAGGCAAAAGAATAGAACAGGTTCTTTCAGCTTCAGGCTAGTTACCCATCCGCTAAGCCACATTACCACATGCAGAACTGGATCACATCTCCATAAGGGAATTCAAGGCTCAGATTGTCTGAGAAAGCTTTGATGGGCATTTAACAGCTTATATAAAAGAAACTACCAGAAGTCATCTTACATTCATTTGAACAAAGAACAGAAGTACACTTCAAGACCCATCATCAATAACCAGACTTGAAGTTTAAATACCATGCTCTTAGCAATCAGCTGTTTGTTAACAATTGACTGTCCAAGAATTATATAAGTAAGGAACTACTCAGTCCAAAATTTCAAAACCAATATGATCAAGTAACAGCCTGCTCACCAGCAGTTCTTAACACCCCCTCCCATTCCCCCCCAGCAAACAAACAAGAGTACTGGAATTGTGTTATTGTTGAGCCAAGTTTATCTAAGAAATGAAAAACCAGACTGTTTCGACTGTAGTCAAGAAAGACCCCATTTCATAAAAGAGCAAGGGGTTAGAGCCACTGTACTTATTTAAAATTTAAGGGAGAAATGGTTTTTCATTTTTTCAAGGTAGTGAAGACATTGTTCTATATTTGACTCCTGTTCTCCAAGGGACAGTTAGCAATTTAGGCCTCAGTACAATGAGTTCTAAGCAGGCAAGTACCTGCGCTTATTCAGAGCATTACTGAGACTAAGGGGACTTCACATAGTCACAGTAGATGTCTTGACAGAACTCCTTCAGAGACTGGGGCCTTAGAACCTCTGTTGATCTGGAGGGGAGGGGAACATGCTCTCAAGTTTGCCAATAATCTTTTTATGATCAAATTTTTTGGTCATTTCTGACAACTGACTAGTTCCACAACTTTCTGAACTCAACTGAATTTAATGTCATTTAGCTTTACAGGAGAAATTTAAGAAGCTGTAGGTGGCATAATACCTAGGGAAATTATAGCAAGCCTTCTGCAGTTATCCCCTCTTCCTTAATTCTGTGCAGCAAAACTAGTCATCAGAGAAATGCCTTTGTTTCCTTTCAACTTACTTTTCCATATTTTTCTTTTTGTGTTCGAAAAGAAGGGCTAAATGAAAAGGTATTGTATTAAGAGGACACTGAGCAATAAACCACAAGCAGAACCAGAGACAAGGGAGACCCTGGAGAACTGGAGCAGTCTAGAAAGTTAACATCAGAAGTAAATTCAGGAAAATTGGATCAAAACTGGAAATTGGCCCTTCTGAGAATAGCCACCTCTGGTTGCTGTCAAAAAAAGGGTTGGAACAATAAGTCAAAACGTTTGGGTTTTGGAAAGACAGAATATACCTCCTTTAAACATTTAAGGGGCAGAATATTGGGAAAAAAAGAGAGATCAACTTACACTTTAAAGTACTTGCTAGGAAGACAAAAGTGCTCTTCAGCTGTAGTCTTAAATAACAGTAATCACAGGCACATCAGAAGCCCACTCACAACTACCCTTTTATAATCTATCTTTGAAACAGGGACTGATGAACCTTTCCCAGTAAAAAGATTACAGGCTGCTAATAAGACTCATTGGGGGTCCTAGAAGAGCCACCTGCCATCTAACAATCAGTTTTACCAAGTGGCAGAAGTGCTTAGCTGCTCAGAGGGAAACGTTAACCCTTTCTTCACCATTATCTATGTGTGAAATCTTTCCCACCCTATCACACTAATCTTGTGAATTACAGAAACAAATTGACACAGATTAGAAATCTAAAATGTTCATAGTCTTGCTGCTTGGACTTCACAGAAATTATCTCCTTTTAGTAACATAAGGGAAAAACCCTTATTAGACCTCAGGCAGGCAAGGTTCGCTGACTGATATCTTTTATTAAATCAGCTGAGTAGCTGGAAAAAGTTTTAGGCAAGCTTTCAGGTGCAGTCACCCTTCTTCAGGCATAGGGAGTTATTAGACCTCAGTGTTAAGAGATCTGTGAAAAACCTCTCCTGTGTGTCCATCTTCTTGGAGAAGCTTGACTGACTCCCTGCTGTTCTGGCGGGGGTGGTCCTAACTATACAGACATCATCAACAATTAGCAATGGTTGAGGGGGTAAGTTCAATTGTTCAATGTATTGTCACGGACTGATGTAGTTTGTAAATAAATACAAGCTGGTGTTCAGAAAGTGGCACAGCACAGCATCACCCCCAATTGGGAAAGAGGTTTCTTTCAATACAAAATGACTTTGAATTAAAAACCAAAATGACATCAGCAAGTCTCTATAGCTAGCTAGTCACAGCTATTATTTTTTTGCATAAGACTAAGTCAACTTTGCTAAGATGCCACTTTGAGAATTGCATCTGATGGACCATCATTAATGAAAAGCACAATGTAAGTTTAAAGTATTAACTCTGTATTAAAGTCTATAGATATCATTCACCTGTGCACTTATGCAAACAGTTACCTTCAGCTTCTGAAGTGTTACTTGTAGCTTCAAGAGTTATCATGTAGGATAAACTGATCTGAGGCTCTTACACTTGGTGTAAGTTACCACGTAAGTTGTATTTAAGATTCACTGATTTCAACTTTGAGGTAAAAACACTATTCCAACTTTTCTCTGAACATAATCTGCATATAAAATGAACTGTTCCAAACAGGAGATTTTACCACACCTTCAACTCTCCTATGCCATATAAACTTTAATTTCTACCCAGGAGAATTTTTACGAACTTTTCTCCTATGCCAGAAGGTTGTTTATGCCCAAGAGCCTGCAATTAAAGATAATTTTTTTTTTTGCAAAAATCTAGTTGGTCTAATAAAAGATATCATCTCTGCCACAAGTCGTGATTCCTTTTGCTTCTAGACCAATACAGCTACAACCTGGATACCTGATTTCACATGACACTTTAACCTTATCCATATTGTTCACTACAACAAAACAAATGCAGCATTCCTTCATGTGTGTCCTTCACTGAGAGCAATGGGGAAATTTTAATTAGGCACAGGTGCAGGTTCATAGGACTGGGCTGGCATGCTCTGCCATCTGCACTTGCCAATTTTTCCACTTTTCCCATGCCAGCCAACTTGTCTGTCTTAAACAATACACTAGTACATTTTGTACAGTGTAATATAGTGCATTTCCCACTTTACCAGGATGCAAATAAAATGCCTTTTAGAAGAGGGAAGGACAAAGGAAGAGAAAGGCATTGGTCTGTATAGTCAGGGGAAAAAAGGCTACAAAATCAGAGGGACAAAAAGATAGAAATACCATTGAAAAAAGACATTATAAATAGCAGTTGAATTGCCAAAAGCATCCAAACCATTTCAAGAGGAAAAGGAGTATGCTCAAGGCCTGTATATCACCATTAAAGACTTTAAAGATCATCGAGCAGCTTAAAGCAAGAAACTCTGAAATTTCAGTCTCCAGAGCATCATTCTGTGCTGCCTTGAACCTGATGTAGTTACACTTGTGCAGAGTGGCTGTTTTGCCTCTTTTGGCGATAAGGAACTCCAAAGTACTAAGACTTTCCTCTGTGGTTATAGTCCATATATTTTATTAGGCCTTATATCCACCCCCTCCAAAGGCCAGACTAACTCTATATGTGTATAGTTGGCAAATGGCAGGGCGCTGGCTCCACTTCAAGCTGGAAATGGATCCAAATGCAGCGCATTGCTGTTTGCTTTGGGTTGGCGGGTAGCGCTTAGAGATTGGAATGGTGGTGGCTGTTGCTGAGTAAACACAGAACAGAAGCACTGCCAAGGTCTCTAGTTACTGTTCCCATGAAAACCATGTCTATTGGAGATGACAGCAAGGACCTTTCCCCTCCTAGGAATCATTACCAAATGAAATAATAGATCCAAATAAAATAATTGGATTTGTTTTCTAATCACACAAGAAAAATGTTTTGGTGAAATTTTCACTAAAAATCATTGTCTAATCAAAAAAGCACATTTATTTGTGAGTCTATTTTTTTTTTCAGTAAAAATATGTTTATTTTCTTACTCTAATTTATTGACCAGATTTAATTAAAACACACTCAGGGGCCAAAAGGGACTAGAATTTCCTCAAGCACTGATGCAGGTGTCCAAAAAAACCATGTAGGTCCTATTAGAAAAAATGGCAATCAGGGTCAGATATTTTCTTGCTTCTCTGGTTTTCTGAATCTAAAAATCTATACTATAGCTAGATTCAAAAGCAGCCCTGAAGGCATCATACTAAGGGGAAAGGACCATAAATAAACGTGTGTGTGATTTCATTGGTCTCACAAAATGCAACTTTTACAATTCTACCATTGTTTGCTGGTAACCACAGAACCACTTACGTAGCAAGCCTTGCCTGTAATAGCAAAGAGATCATTGTTTGAACTAATCGGTTTTACTGCAGCATGCAATAGTCTTCTCAATATTACCTACCATTTTCCATTTTACTGGACAGGTGAAACATTCATTTTCTTGTCTGTATAACCCCTCCCGTCTCCCAGGCTGTGATCTCTGTGACAGTTCTTACACGTCCTTGTGTCTGATCCTACATCTATAGCACAGTTGTAGCCTCAGGTGTGGTTGAGAACAGGCAGAGAAGTGAGTCATCTTACATCAGGAGCACGATCTGAATAAGGATAGGAGCATTCCCACAAAAAAGAAGGCAAAGGATTTCTGTATTTACTTCCCCTGAAGGCCTGACTTAGGCCGTGTGTAGATGAAACAAGGGACGTGTGTGCATGACACTTTAAAGTGGGCTAAATTCTTTTGCACTGCTTTAATGATGTTGGCGTTTGCACGCATTGGTGGCATATTGCGCATTAATTCCAGTCGCCGTAGGAAATTCCGCAGCGTAATGCGCCTTAAGTCACTTGGGGCGCAGCAAAAAACTAAAACTCCTCCTTTTTAAAAACTCACTGCTTCAATTTAAGGTCCCTGTTTCATCTACACATACCCTTAAGCTCCAGTTCCAAGAGGCCAGAACCACCCTTCACCATCCTCAAGAGAACATCCCCAAGAGGTCAGTGAAACCGCAAGAGAATTATCCAGTTCCCAAGTTAACATGCACATGGGGATTGTCCAGGTTAAACGGTTAAAAATTCTGTGAATAAATCATGAAAACAAAGAAACAAACCCAGCAAGTGAATCAGTCAGTAATACAGTACATCATTTCTAGGGATGGAAAGTAAGTACTCCTGTCAGTGATGTCCAGTTACAACTGTTTACTTGGCTTCTCACATTGGGAAAAAAATCCAGGAGAAAGCAGCCAAGTGCAGCAGCTCTTTTATATTAGTTGAATGGTGGACACTTCGTGTTTGGCTTGAGGACAGATATGGAACCCGTTTGTGAACATCTCTGCTGGTCTTGTGTGAGAGCAAAAGGTGAAACCGAACAGGACAGAGTCTGATAATATTTGTCACCTACAATGGCAATATCTAAGGCCCTCATCTGGCAAGCTGCTCTGCAAAGATCCTGTGCCTATAAGGCATCATAGACATTAGCTTGTATTTTCAGAACTGAATTTGTAGCAAACCGTGTACCTGACATCTTTAATTTATTTTTTGATTTCAATATTGTCTGCAAACAGACTTTGGCAATGTTTGAAAATATTGCAATCTGTAATTATTGACAAATGATGTAAGTGAACATACTCACACTTTTGGACTTATTGTGATCCTTGCTTCACTATTTGGCATTTGCTATTTGAACTGTGTTAATCATATCCTCCAATACAGAAAAAGAGTTTTCGAAAGTGATAACATTTGTGTGTAGATGTCTATGTAAGGATTCCTGTACCCTCTCTCTCATGAGAAAAACTGTGCTCTGTAGAGCATTAATGAAACGGAAGTAAAAAGGTGAGAGGGCAAAGCTGTTTGACGCAAATTCCTTTCCAATGTGTCCCTGAAAAAATTTTGTAGCACCTGTCCCGCTTTAACAAGAGTTAAAAGATTCTTTAGGTTCTTAGCTTTCTTCTGAATCAATAAATACAGTAATACAATAACCACCTAAGCCAGCAAAAATGATGCTGCAACATTTCAGAAATACTGGAACTAGAAACTTGCTATGTTAACATCTGAAGCTTCTCTTTGTTTTCAGTTTAATTATTAATTTAATACAATATTAATTTAATTTAAAATGGTCATTAATTTAATTTAATTTAAAATGGTCAAGCACAAAACCTTATTGCCAGGGCTATATTTATTTGGGGTAGCCCAGGCAAGATTAAAAGAAGTCAAGCATGCACAGGATGATAGTTCTTTCTTGTGCTCCACATTCAAAATGAAAGAGAATGTTATAGTTTAAATGCCACACAAATAAATAAGACTCCCCCAATTCTACATGTGCAGCACAAACCCAGTCATAACTTTTCCAACTACACTCAGGTGGTAATAGCTTATTCCATCTCTACCAGAGGTAATTTCATGTAGTTTTTGCAAATAAGTCCCTACGCCTTGATTTAATTTCATTATTAACATACCCCTGTACAGCTCATGATTACTGGATATTCATCTCTGGTACATGGAAAAGCAGTATAGAAGAGGCCACAAATAAATTGGTCACTATGGCTGAATCAGTGCCTGATTGCCTGTAAACTTAACTTTATCTTCTACTACTGAAGGAGTACCTCTAACCCTTTCTGAGGAATAGCAGAGAGAGAAATTTCTGAGAATGTTTGTGTCCAAGAGTGGAGGGAAACCCTTGGTCTTCCCCAGGACAGCCTAACATAAGCCACCACCTGAGGTCACTTTAAATACAGATGAGCAAGTCAAACTCATCAAAGGGCTGGACTAAGGACCTCCTAATATGCTGATTTTTTCTCCTGACAGCTATGGAGGATGGAGGCACTCAGCACATCTCAAGCATGAGATCATCACATTGCAGTATAGCACACATTAAATTTCTGAACAAACATCCTTTTTCATTTGCTAAGAATCACTCATAAATTTTTCCCTTCTTTGCCTTCACCCTGTGTTAAAAAACTTCTCTTCCTTAAATGACGTCTATTTGATAACACTCAGTATGAGTCACTTAATATCTACCACCCAACTGAGTTAACAAAGATCTGGCACTGCACTCTTTTGTTGCAAAATCCAGGAACTTCCTTAAGTTCATGCTTCTCAGAGAAGTTGAACACCACATAAGATAGAAGCACTTTAACTCTTTTGTGAGGCTTTATTCTTGCTCTACTTTTATTGTCCTTTTTCCTTGCTTCTATGTACACAGGTCCGTTGCCCCTCCAAGTTTGGACAAGTTGCTTTTTTTGGTTTCTTACTTTGCAGGTTGATCTGATGCTTTAGAAACTGTAAACATATCCAAAAAACCACCTCATAATGAAAAAGAAAGAAAGAAGCCAGATAAGCAGCTGCCATTACAAACAATGTTGTAAGAATAACTGTGACCTGATATGTGTACATAGAGACTATCTTATATCTTAATACCGGGTGTGAAAATGGCTCAAGTCAAGTCTAGGTTGAAGACAGAAGGGGTTAGTACTATTTGATTTATGTGGCATAATACCAGAACACTAAGGTGTTTAAGTAGAAGTAGCTTACCAACATTTGATGGCAACTTGTTGGAAAATTGTTGTTAAGAGTTTATTAATGTACATTTACTTCTACATATGATGGTAGGATCAATATGCACAGATATGGTATACCATCCTCTCACAAAATCTAGCATTATTAAGAGACATTCATGCTTCAAAGATAGTAAAAAACAAGTCTCTTGTGTTGTTTTCCCCTTTGTATTTCTGAGAGAACATTTATTTATTATCCTTTCTATTTTTCCACTGCTTCAACATTTAGGTGTGTTTTATAACATCAGTAGAAACAGAGTCAAAAATTGCCTCTGAGCTTGCATGCCCACTTGCATGTCTAACTGATAGCACTTGTGAAAAATGGGTATGTATTTGAATTTGAATCACATGAAGACTTTCATTTTATTTGGAACACTGAATCAGATGTACACATCCAGGCATGCAAAAAAATCCACATGCTCACACCCACACCTACACTAGCCGGTACTGAAGATCTGACCCTCCCTATCACTAAAAAAGCTATATGGACGTGCTGGAAAAAGAGGGTGGTGTGTTATTTCATAGATTTCATAGACATTAGGGCTGGAAGGGACCTCAGAAGATCTTTGAATCCAGCCCCCTGCCCCAGGGGTGGGAAGTCAGCTGGGGTCACAGGATCCCAGCAAGATAAACATCAACATTTCTCTTGAAGACATTCAAAGTAGGTGCTTGAACCACCTCCAGCGGCAGTCTGTTCCAGACGTTGGGGGCTCAGACAGTAAAGAAGTTCTTCCTTAGTCCAGCCTGAAACAGTCCTGGGCGAGTTTGTGACTATTCGACCTTGTCATCCCTTGGGGCGCTCTGGTTATTAGTGAACCTGCCAAATCTACCATGAAGATAGAATTTGAGATGCAAAACAGAATAATTCAATAAAAATAGAATGTATTTGTTTTCCCCATCCACAGGTAAATGATTGATAAGAAATTCATTAAACAAATGCAAAAGTAAATAAAGATTAGATGAGAATGAGGAAATCAAAGACAATGTATTTAATTCCATGCTGTACTCCTAAGTTCATTTATCCTTTTATTCCCTTTGGCAAGGGAAACAAAAAAATAAAAAATGCTTAATTTGTCTTTGTTAGGTCTCAGAAAGCAAAATCACGACTCATTTAACTTACAAGTACAGGACAGCATAAAACAATCTTCAACTATTATATTGCTACAGAACACTATTGCCTTGGAGATCAACATTGTTTCCTCTATGTGCTGTTACTGGGCCTTTCTATAGAGCACATATGCTTTACCTTATAACCTGTGGTGCTAGTTCCACATCTCAAAAGATAGTGGTCTTGTATTTACAGAAAAAGACAACAAACACCCTGTAGCATTTGTTTTCCAAATATTTACAAAATGTCAATCATTTTTCTTTTATTATAGACAGTTGGGGCATGTCAGATTGGCCTGCAACATATCATCCTAGATAGTTTCAAGCTTTTCAAGGAGGAACTAATTGTTGTGATGCACAACTTAAGATGAGTAGGGAGGCACCAAGCTGGAGTCATAACTGAGCTAGGTACACAAGTTAATGAAAAGAACCTTCTACTGGGGGCTTTCATTTCAGAATTGCACCATCTTTTCCAAAGATCAGATGCATGATGAGAGACAGTAGAGTCCTCTCCCTCATAAGGACATTAGAGCTTGCAAATGAAAGGTAATAGGTAGGAGACAGCAACCATAACTAAATACCTCCATATCTGCTGATGTTCAGGTGCATGGCTTTTCCCATAACTTCTATTTCAACACTTGAGGCTTCTACCTTTGAGTACATCATTATGTACCTTATATTTCTTGATTTTTACACAACATGTATCTGTTTGGTTTGGCTGTTGCCCACTCTGCTTACAAGTTCTTTGGGGCAGGAAGAACTGTCTCATTTCAACCAAGGGCACAGGGGATTTCAGCTGCATATGCAGTGCTGCCATACAGCTGTCCCTCACTTGCCCAGAAGAAAATCTCTTTTGCTTTCACTGAATAGTCACTGAGCTATGGCACATAAGTATGTCAACTAAACTGCATTTCTTTTACTATAGATAGATAAATAAAGTGGATACTTCCATTTTTGCTTTCTATGTGACCAGAGAGTTGAGACTGTAAAAGTACAGTGGGTATACCCACTTAGTGGAGGTTGTGGATGGAGCAGGGGAGGGCAATTATTTCAGCTGGAGGACCGCTTAAGGAGTTATGGTGAGCTGTTGAGGGCCGCAAGGGTAGCTCCGTCCCTTGATAGGTGCCCCACCCTCTGGTCACCATTTTGGGACCAGCAGTCCAGCCCCTAACCCCTGACCTTTGCCACCACAAGTCCCTGCCTTTGACAGAGAAGTCTTGGGGGGAGGGGTTGTGTGTCATCTTGAAACTGGAAGAAAAAAAATCAAATCATATACTAAAAAAAAATCAAATATCTACTATAACTTATTTTATTATTTAAAAAAAAAAATGTTCTCCTGATGTATGTGTGCATCAGTATAGTGTATCTAGAGGCAATTGCATAATAGCTCAAAATACAGGTCTTACTCTTGCTTATTGTGGCAGGAGGGGGGTAAAGGGGTGTATATTGTGGGGGGGAGGGTTGTGGGTGTGTGTGTGTGTGGTGCAGGGCAGGAAGTATGTGCAGGGCCTGTAGGAGGGTGTGGGTGCATTTGGGGTATGGTGCAGGGTGGGGATGTGAGGGCCGAGGTTCTCGGAGGCCCTGGAGTTGCATGTGGTGGCAGCAAGCAGGACCTGCTCTGCCCAGCCCCGCAGCATGCAGCTCCCTGCGCTCCCACCCCAGTGGTAGCAGACTGCAGGGCCAGCCCCATCTGGCCCCATAACTTGCAGCTCCTGTCCAAGTCCCTGGAAGCACATGGCAGTAATGTGCAGGGCCAGCCCCACCCTGCCCAG
The DNA here is from genome assembly GCF_001723895.1 of Crocodylus porosus. NCBI lineage: Eukaryota > Metazoa > Chordata > Crocodylia > Crocodylidae > Crocodylus > Crocodylus porosus. The sequence continues at coordinate 11,088,745 of NW_017728911.1, read as the reverse complement.
TAGTGCTCCTGCCCGAGTCCCCAGCCTCACATGCTGGTAGGGTGCAGGGCCAGCCCCACCTGACCCCATAACATGCAGCATCTGCACTTCCACCCAAGTCCCTGGCTGCACATAGTGGCATGGTGCAGGTCCAGCCCCACCTGGCCCCACAGCATGCAGCACCTGTACTCTTACCCAAGTCTTCACCTGCAGGTGGCAGCAGAGTGCGAGGCCAGCCCCACCCAGGCCCATACTGCTCAGCTCCTGTACTCCCACTTGAGCTCCCAGCCCCATGTAGTAGTCCAACCCAGCCCCATAACGTGCAGCTCCTGCAGTGTGTGGGGCCAGCCCAGCCTGACCATATAGTGCATGGCCCCCCACATTTCACACCCTTTCCCTGAACAGGAGTCCTTGACCCCAGCCCAATGGGGCTCTTGCCTCAATTCCTAGTCTCGCAGGCAGGGAGGGCTGGGAACAGGTATGGGGGGAGAGGGGGCAATAGCCTTGGCCAGAGCCACCTCGTCTCCAGGACCCCCTGGCTCAGGGCTGGAGTGCATCAGGCCAGGCTGGTGTGGGGGTTTGTTCCTTAGAAACCAGAGCTGCACCTCCCACATGGGGGCACCTGCTTGGAGAGGGACAGCGAGGGCAGGGCTTATGGAGGGGTCCCACAAGCCCAATACAATCACCTGTATGGCGCCTGCGCCTGGGAGACAGTAATCCACTCTCAGCCCAGAAACCACACTTTTTGCAACATGGAGAAGAGGGCTGTATGTTGGCAGTGTATTTGCTTGGGATGCCATCTGCTTGGACAGTGTGGGGAGATGTGGTGTCAGGATACAGGGAGTGGCTTGGCTCCTAAGAAACTGTGGACCATTCCCAGCAAGAAATAGACCCATCCCAGCCTTTAGTCCCAAGGGATAGTAAGGAATACTGTCACCCTTCAGGGCCGAGGAATACTAGCTAGGGACCATGTTGATCTCCAACAGCCTGCTGCTCTCTCAGCCACATCTGTGCACTCGAGTGAGTTGGGCTCCCTATTTCTTATGACATGGAGAAAGAAGCTAACACTCCCTCCTCCTCCCCCTGACCTCCACTGGGACTGTATGGAGAATATCAGTTGCCTCTGGCAAAATCATTTCCTGGAGAAAGCACAGGAAGAGTTAACAGTGTTTATAGCAAAAAATCAAAGACTTCAGGTAGGAGAAGAGATAACAGAATTGTAAACTCAGGTGCCTCAGATGATGATAAAAAGTTACCTGATAAATGGATGAACTTAAAACCTAGCGGACATAATGAAGAAGTAGAGATAGAGGGAAACCCCGTCAGAAGTGTTTAAAATTAAAAGGGCAGCTAACATATGGTACAGGTAAGTTGGACAGAACCACTGGGTGTTTTCAAGAGCCACACATTGTAATAAGTGATTAGTAACCCACTCCTATCATTAAAGTACACAAGTGAAAGTTTAGCACAGCACCCCAATTACCCAGCACCACTCCCTTTGAATGCAAAACCAACTCTGAAGGCTATGGCATTCGAAAATACATCCAGCAAGTACAGCAAAAAGGGCCACTAGAGAAATAGCACAGGGATCTCTTACACTAACCTTTCTACTCAAGGCACTAAGGTGCCAAATTCTGTCCACTTGTCTTCATGGCAGGTTTGAGATACTGGTTCTGTGCTGCATACTGTGTGCACTTCCCTGTAGAAATATCTTATTAGCTGTAAAAAGTACCAACTTTTACTGCAACAAAAGCTCATCATTCTAGATAACTTGAACTAGGGCTGTGCCATCAAATAAATATATTTGGAATTATTTGCATTCTTTAGGTGATAGAAAGGTAATAATTTGTCTTGATAAATGAGTTAATTTCATGCATCATTAACCAGACCAAAAAACATCCAACAAACTCAGCAAAAAAAGGGCATATGATAGGAACAGTACAAGGATCTCTTACATTAATGTTTCTACTCATGGCAGTAGGGTGCCAATATTATGTAAGGAAATAAGACTCAAGCAGAATAATCAAGCTTAAAACAAAGACTTCTTCTGCAATATAGTCACAATAGGTAGGACATATAGCAAAGTCACCATCTATTGGAATTCTACATGCAACATTTAAAACAAGTTTCAGACCAATGTCTCCTTCCAGTGCATTAAATCAAAGATATACAAGGGAGCCCATGGCTTTTGCCCCCATTTTGGTACAATTGTCTGTGCTGCATCACTTCTATTTAAACTGCCCCCTAGCTGTGTTCAAACACTGATACATGGCATGAAAGCTTGGGTTACAGAAAGGGAAAGGCAGTCTACCTTTCCCTTAAAGATGTTGCTGCTGTTATGATCACCACTCCTCTTCACTCCATGTGTGCCCAAAACACTCATCTCCAAAATTCAGTTTTGCATATAGCTTGATCAACAACTTATTTGCTCTGGATACCTTTGCATTAATTTTGAAATTTTACAAGAAAAACAATGTGAACCATTCATAGAGGATAATCCACTATAATGTAATAACTGAACTGACTGCTTAGAGGGGTAGAATGTTGGAAAAGTATCTGTCAAGGAAGGAAAAGCCATCTTGCTGCCAAAGAATGTCATCAGAAATCAGAGGATCCAGACTCAGATTTTCAAAAGTTGCACAATACTATTATACCTGAAGTAACTGTGATTGTGTTAGGGTTTGGGCATATGTTCAAAATGTTTCAAACCCCACCTTTATTTAAAGAACCCTCAGTTTGAGCACATCGGTACCCCACAAGCATGCAGGCCCTCCCAGCTCACTTGCCTCAAAATATGTAGGAGCTGATGCAGCTGCACTGCTCCACAGCTGCTGGTGGTTCCCAGCATCCCTCTTATGAATCCTGAGGCTTCAGAGGGCAGCTAACCAGAAGCATCACACCTCTCAGCTTCTGCTCTCTGCTTTGCAAGCCTGGCTGGTTTCAAGAGTACTGCATGCCCAGTGGGACTAGACAATACGTGCTTATGGCTTTCTTGCCCTCCAGTCTCTTAGAGAGCAATACCTCAAGGTACTGCTTCTGCTTTTCAGGTCACACTTTACCTACCTTACCATGCTTTTTATCTTCTTCACTGATGGAACACATACACACCTATACCCAGTATACTGACTGTGGTACAGGGGTGTGCAATTTGCCCTGAAGGGTCCACTTAATAAGTTTTGTGAGCTGTTGAGGGCAGGAGGGAGAGAAGGGGGCTGGGGAGATACTAATTGATCCTATCCAGCCTGCTGGCCACTGCCAGGAGCCTAGGAGGGAGGGCTGTGCCATTCTGCTCTGCTGCAGCAAGGGCCAGGCTATACAGCATGCAGACTCCACCTCACCACATCCAGCCACCCAACCTGGTTTCCTGTTGGCATTGCGCGGTCCTGGCATTGCAGCCACCAGCATCTGGGCCTGCATGGGACAGGGTGCAATGCAGTGTGCCAAGTAGCTGTCCTGCCCACCCATCTGCTGTGATGAACTGCTGCCACTACACCGCACCAGGGAAGTTGGGGGCAGCTTCCCAGGGCTGAGCCCCTCCCCCCCATGGCTGGAACAGACTCACCTCCTAGTGGTGCTGTGGTAGCAGTGGCTCATCATGGAAGTCAGGTGGGAGGGCTACGCAGCACGCTGCATCCCATCCCATGTGGACCTGGCTGCCAGCAGCCATGGTGCCAGGATCACACTGTACCAACAGGAACCTGGCTGGGGGGGAGGAGTCTTTGTGTTGTGCAGCTGAGCCGGGATATGGCAGAGCCCTCCCTCCTCAGGCTCCCAGCAGTGGCCAGTGAGCAGGACATGATCAATTTGCAAGCTGGATACAGTCCTTGGGCTGTAGTTTGCCTTGTACAAAGCAGGCCTCTGGATTCCTATGGCTTGTATGAGAGGAAGATAAATGTTTAGTGATGCTCCCAGAGCATGGGTGTGCTACTAGTCACCAGTGTGTTTGGTGTGCACGGCTGGTGCTCCAGGTACCAAAAGGATGACAGGGAAGTCATCCAAACTGATGGCAAGATAATTAACTGGTCTTCTCCAATGTTGGTGCCATAAGCTGTCTTGTCTCAGGGACTGGTATGGCCCAAGCTCTGTGGTCCTGAATAGAAGGGCCTTCCCTAGGATCCTCTGGTTTCAGGCTGGAGCCTTCTCCCAGTGCTTTGGGTCCACAGGGCTATTGAGGTAGACACTGAGCTGTCTGACAGAGTTGATAACAAAGCATGTCTCAACGGCATTATCACCTACAAGAATTTTGAAGAGTTCCTTATATTAAATATACCACCCAACAGGCACTCGGGACAGGGCTACCATCACAATACTGTCTTCAGAATGTTTGCTTTGGCCCCAATAATGCAAGTGCTAGTTACACCCATGAGTGGCTACCTCTAATGCATGCTGCACATACACAGCCTGAAGGTTTGCCAAGTGCTCTCCTTACTCTAGCTAGAGAATTAAGTTGAGCATTTCTCTGACCTTCTTGGTACACCTTCATACAGTGGATGAGTAGGTACTTGAACACGTTCATGCTGTACACAAGAAGTCAATTTTCTGCCAATTCTCCAGAAAACAGTGGCTGCATTATGCTTCTGCACCTAGGTTTAAGAAGGTGACGTCACACGTGAAAGACTCTGTGACCCTTAGGGCACTACAGATGGCAGTAAGGCACAGAGGCGGGAACCTCATGGGAGACAGAGGGGCGGGAAGAAGCAGAACATAATGAGATGATGGTAGCTGAAAAATTTCCTGTCACTCTGGACAGAACAATTTGAAGCTTTTCACTTCAGAGCACTTCAGAGTTGCTCCTGTTTCATTCAGGGTCATTTTATATAGTTCAGGCCAATTTGGAGTACTAGGGCACTGTACATTGCCTGTTCCTTCTCTTTCTATAGTACCTAAAAAACACTTGAAGCACTGCAAACATTATATCTGTTGATGACGTAAAAGTAATGCAAAAACAAAGGAGAGGGGGGAAGGAATCTTTCCAACTGTAAGTATGGTCAAGTAACTGGACAGGCTGCTGAGGGAGGACACAATGTCCCTCTGATTGGAAGTTTAAAAAAAAAAAAGTTGACAAATATTTCATTTCATTTTATTCTGCTTTAGAATGAGAATGAGTTAAATGACTTCTTGAGGTCCCTTCCCAGCCTGTTTCTGCAATTCTGTATTTTTAGTTGGCTTTAAATTAAATAAATCTGTGGATAAAAAGCAGCAAGTCAACTCCTTTAAATCGATGCATATGAAAAAATTGGACAAGGAGAGCATTTAAGCAAGATTATAATAATTGTCAATGGTCAGGATATTAAAAACACTGCAAGCTAGAGTCCTCCCAGAAGTAACTGATGTAGCCCAAGAAAGCCTGTATATCTAGTTTCTTATACCAACCACAGTTCACTCAGGGCCTGGAGTATTTTTGTGGCAGGTTGTTTTCAATGAACCATCACTTACCTCTCTAGAATTTTTTAAATAAAAAGTTTTATTAGAGAAATTACTTTGAACAAAAAAAGGACAACAATATTTGTTTTGTCATTTAAAAAAGTAACTGTTTTCTTCATGCCCTATAAGGTGAACCGAAGAAATGCTACAAAGATCTCTTCCTGCTGCCATTCTGTGATGTATTGGTTTATATCTGCATCACTACAATAAATTATGAACAGTCCTTTTCCACGCTTCTCTCCTGAAAGTGCTGCATATTAACAGAAAATGTTGCACACAAACCACATTTCTATTCATTCTGCAGTATTGGAACCAGTATCTAGGAAAAAAGAAAAGGAAGTAAATGGAAACATATACAAGCTGGTAGGAATCAACATTAAATCAAACTTTTCCTTTAACTGCTATAACAGATGCATCAAAAACTATGTATGTGGAAAAAACAACATGCATACCCAGTGCTGGAGAACAGTTACGTGCAGAATTAGTTAAAGCAATTGTTCAGGAACAATCTTAAACTGCCCCCAGAGGCACAGAGCCACAAAGCAGGGAAAACTCTGCATTTTTTTCTAGGGAATCTTAAGTAGCTAGAACAAATCAGCCAAAGGCTATAAAGATTATTCTTCCAGGCCACAGTTTCAGATCTTATAAACCAACCTGTCAAAGTGACTAAGTGTTGTTTTTTTTTCCAGGAAAAGCATCTGAACAACACATTTTCCTAAATAAAGTAGATAATCAGATGTTCTATGAGCAGTATGCATGCGGTGATCATAGATTGTAAGGCTGGAAGGGACCTTGGAAACTCACTGGGTCCAGCCCCCTGCACCAGGCAGGAAAAATTACAGGTAGGGTCAGGTGATCCCAGCAGGATGGCTGTCCAGTCTCCTCTTGAAGATTTCCAGGGTAGGTGATTGCACCACCTCTGGAGGGAGCTTATTCCAGAGTCTGGACACCCTAATTTCTTTGGTTCCCTGGAATATTGAACCAGCTGTCTCCAGTGTTCAACCACTGTTATTTGCTTACTGATGCTAGGCCAACACAGGCATTCTTTAATGTAGTGATTGCTGAAAAGAACACTCTTGGCTTTGCTTCAGTATATCATGGTGGTAATGTCATAACTGCAAGGTTAAGCAGACAGACAAAATAATTCCTATTTTGTTACCATATTTTTTAAGCTGTATAACTTAATCACTGACAAGTAGGGGTGATCATATTTATGTTTGGCAGCACTCTAGACATTGATTCATACACTTAAAGACTAATACTAAGGCAACTATAATTCATACATCAGCTTTAGCTAGGACTCAATGATATAGCCCAGAACACACACACTCCCATGTGAGCTAATTATCTCATTTTTCAAATGATCTTATTTCTGTACAGAAGAGCTGCCATTCCCAGTTTAAACTGAGTTCAGTAACCAGAGAGAGCTCGAGAGCGAGAGAGCTCCGATCACAAATATTCCCTCAGTCTGTTAATGACTCTGGCTGCATGAACCAGGTTTCATAAGTCCACTTCAGCTGGATGTCTCTACCAAGATAATATTTACACTGTATTTTAGCACTTACTTTTTCCATCACATGCTACAATTTTCACTTTATCCACTTTCACGAGTTCAGTAACCTCCCTAAATTCAACATCGTTCAGTACAAATGTCCATACATTGTCACAGAACCTGTATGTATTCAGGGAGCCCTTTAAAAGAAAGATATAGCATAAACAATTATATAATGGATATCACCAGTGTGGTAACAAAGACAAGGATGTTTAGCAGTTGAAAAATTATCTTATCCAGCTGTCAAAGTAGCTATTTTACATAGTTTATGGAAACTCACCAAATGACAGTTAACAAAAAGTTACTTTAACTTCAGACTCTATGGACTTTTTATCCTTAGTCTTTGCTACTGGACTATTTGCTAGGCAGAACATGGAAGCACAAAACTAGGTATTTTTAGGCAATTCTAAGGAAAACTATGTAGTTTGAACGCCCCCATGTGGCAGAAGTTGCTCATACTTACATATGACATTATACTTTAAGGAGCATCGTACAAGGCGGCTAGTAATAATGATGGATTTTCCTGGCTTTAGAGGAAGGACAGTCAGTCAGACACTTGCATTTAATTTAATTTATTGTCAGCTAGGCTGGGTCATGGGTCACTCAAAGCTATTACCGTGATCCTTTAAAACAAGATATATGTTCTATACGAAACAGACAAAAAGTCTCCTACTCTTTATCCAACTTCCTGAACACACCAGGACAATTATTTTGTCAGGATGTAAATGCAAGACGTATGTGGATCATCTGATAAGCAACTCAGCTACGTGGCTAAAGGTGGAGATCAGCAAATATTATTAAAATATGAGGTTATTTAGGGCTTTTGTATATTAGCAGGTATTTTGCATGTTACTGCTCATAAGCAGCAATGTGTGCAACTGCCAACCTATACACCCGGAGCACTACTCATTTCTGACTCATTCTGACTCAAGAGCATTTGAAACTTAGTGCCAGAAGTACAAGATACTTTGCAGTTTAACACATGCAACTCAGTTCATCCCATGACAGAACATTTCAATGGATTCACCAGTATGAATTTTCTCAAAATCAAATTCAAATATACATTAGACAAAAGGTTCATCTCACCTAAACTTACTGCAGTAAACACACACCATGTGGAACATTTTTTGCATAGGAGTGTACAAAATTCAACAGGAAGAATTACCTAAAATCTTGTTTATGAGCAGTACACGAGTTAGGAAGCTTCATGGCAGCTCAGAGAAAATGTGTACTATGAACATTGTTTAACCCAGTACCACAGAGTAGATTATGTACATTAATTGGATAGTTTTTAAGAGCTTACTTTTTTCTGCACTTCAAGATCTGGAATAGCGTAATAATAATATAAAAGGTTAACTATAACATGCATTCCAAAGTCTAGAATGAATTACCAGATAGATTAACCAAAGATAAATAAAACAGATATGTTTATAAAGAGCTTGGTCACAAAAATACCCATCTTGTATTTTCTGAATTTTACTTCAGGCTACATTTTTCATGGGAGTTTTCTAGAACTGAATCCTAATTCTGCTATTACCTTGATGGTAGAAAGAAAAGGAATCCTGCCCTCCTCCCCCAAAAAGCACCACCCGCCTCCTGAGTGCATCCATATAAGCATGCATGTACAGTTTGCAGCACCTCAAAGCAGTCTGAGATTTTGCAAACTGCACATAGCACACATGCACCCATTCACCACACTGTTAATGTAATAGAATCATAGAAAATTAGGCTTGGAAGGGACCTCAGGAGGTCATGTAGTCCAACCCCCTTCTCAAACTGGATCTAGTCCCCAGTTAGTTCATCCCAGCCAAAGCTTTGTCTAGCCAGGTCTTAAAAACCTCCAAAGATGGAGATTCCACCACCTCTCTGGGTAACCTGTTCCAGTGTTTTACTACCCTCCTAGTGAGAACATTCTTCCTAATACCTAACCTAAACTTTTCTTGCTGCAACTTGAGATCACTGCCCCTTGTTCTGCCATCTGCCACCACAGAGAACAGCCTAGCTCCATCCTCTTTCAACCCCCCATTCAGGTAGTTGAAGGCTGCTATTAAATGCCTGCTCAGTCTCCTCTTCTCTAGACTAAATAAACCAAGTTTCCTATGTCTTTCTTCATATGCCTCAACCCCCAAACCATTTTTATTGCCCTCTGCTGGACCGTCTTCAATTTTACTACATGCTTTCTGCACTGGGGGCCCAAAACTGAACACATTACTCCAGATACGGCCTTACCAGTGCTGAATAGAGGGGAATAATGTTCACCGTGGTCGTTATTTTTGACACTGGGAGATCCTGGTGTAAAAAAAAACCACTAAAAAGAGTGGTGTGACACATGCAGCAGCAGCATGCATTACTAGAAATGGAGCCTAAATGGCCAGAGGCATGCTCTGGCCAGCAGGCTCTGAGCAGCCAGCTTGGTGCCACTGCTATTTGTCCTACGGGAGATGTGCGCCTCCATATATGCATGCTCATCTGGATGTTTCCCATCTCTATCTTCTCACTCCAGAGAAGATGGATTCCTTTCCTAGTCTCTGTTGCATTCACCCTGTTATGAATGACGCTTGAACTTGCTCACAGAAACCAACAGGCAGCAGCACATGCAACAGAGCAAAAGGCTTTTGAGATTTTCACTGCTTTGACACAGCACCATTCTTGCATTTACCGAGTACACTGCAGCAAAGAACTGCAGTATTACAGGTCAGTTCTGTATATTAATCCAGAAATATAACAAATAGCCTGCCTCCAAATATAAAACTTAACTAGGAATGGGAAAAAAAAAAAAAATAATCAGCAACAGAAATACACCCCCACAAGCACAGCCCTGACAAGATGTAACCTTTGCAAGGTTCTGTGCCAGACAGGGGAACAGCCTATGAACAGGGAATCTGTCAAAACCAAATACAAAAGCAAGAATTAAATTCAATATTGTAGAGATAATGGTTACATACAGATGCAGTCTTGCTAGAATCAAAGTAAACCCTTAAATAGACTTTTTCAATCATGATAAAATTCTCTTTGCTGCCACTGAATACCAACACCTGCTTCTTGGGGATGTTAATAAAGTGCACCTACCCTGAAATTGACTCTGTTCCTGACCCGCTGTGCCAATGCTGAATTTATAGCCTTGTCAAACTGAAGTAGCACTTGCAAGGCAAGCTGAGGGGTGATTTGCTGCGACTATAAAAAGGGGGAAAAAATAACGAGAACATGAGACTATAAGGGAGAAAAAAAAAAAAAAAAACGCACATTAATTTTCATTTTTTCTAGCTAGAGAGCATTACGGATTAAAAATACACAGATACAGATTAAGTAAAACTATCACAGCAACATTTATATGATACAAACTCTTGGATACAGCTTTACTGAAAAGAGATTTCTGTTTTTATTGTTTCTCTCACAAAAGGAAGATATAAATTCTTGTGTAAACATGGTAGCGATACATCTACATGGAGAGATGCCTATTTTCTAGAAATATGGATAATAAAAGTCAAATTACAATTGCCTTTCTATCCAACATCTGCAGTCCACCCAGGAGCCACTCTCATGATTAGTGATTCACTGAGTCAAAGCTGACAGGAATACGGTTAGAATGTAGCATAACCCAAAATTATTTGGCCAAACTGACTGAAACTAGCAGTTCTGAAATTTAAGGACAGCTCCCCAAATTTAATTAAATTAATAGATTCATAGATTGTAAGGCTAGAAAGGACCTTGGAAGATCATCAGGTCCAGCCCCCTGCACCAGGCAGGAAAAATGACAGGTGAGGTCAGGAGACCATCCAGTCTCCTCTTGAAGATTTCCAGGGTAGGTGACTTCACCACCTCTGGAGGGAGGTTATTTACTCCACAGTCTGTACACCCCAACTGAAGAAATTTTTTCCTAATGTTAAGCCTGAAATGGTCTTCCAGGAGCCATTACTCCTGGTTTTCCCCTCAGATGCCTTGGTGAACAGCTGTTCACTGAGCCCCTGATGTACTCCCCTGACACAGCGATAAGCTGCTACCAGCTCCCCTCTCAGTCTTCTCTTTTTCAGGCTAAGTCGTCCCAGGTCCCTCAGCCTTTCCTTGTATGGTCTGCCATGCAAGTCTCTGATCATAGGGGTGGCTCTTCTCTTGACTCTCTTCAAATTTTACCATGTCCTCGTTAGTGTGTGACACCCAGAACTGGACACAGTACTGGAGTACCAGTTGGGGTCTCACCAGTGCTGAGTAGAGTGGGAGAGTCACCTCCTTATAAAATTTAAATACTGGAAGGGTAAAGAACCTGTTAAATCAGTAGTCATAGAATTTTTATATCACCTCAATGTCTCCACCTTCAGGACAAAATTGAACACTTTACAATCACTTTACAATATTGACAAAGATTTCTACACTCATGAAAAAGCAGTAAGTTTTCCACTGTAATGCTTCTTCCTTATTAAAGACAGCACAGTTGCACTCACTTCCCAGGAACTATTTATTTATCATGGCTAAAAGAGAAACAAATCAAGTGGGCTATTTCAGAATATAGGTAAGCCATTCATTTATTAGGAGACATGAATACATTTTGTTCTGCCAGAATGTTTTATTTAAACACTGCCCCTGAATTATAATTCCTGCTTTTAAATTTCAAAACAACAGAGTCTCCACACCTCAACAACAGAGAATCGGCAAAGTCTCTGCAGATGAATCAGAGAGGCCCCCCCCCCACTTTTTTTTTTTAAACTCTGCACACCATCCAGCCAAGCACTTGGAGCAGTGAACGAGTGGAGCTGAAATATGCCATCAACTTTCAGGGTAAGCTGCTCGTCTCCCACCTGTATGAGCTCATCCAGGCTCTCCTGAAGGCTGTTCCCCAGGGTGGTATTTCTGTACAGCTGATATGCCATGGTTTACTGAGGAAAGGTAGAAACGCTCCTGCTCGTGCACAGCTCCAGACCCGCTGCTGGGGCTCACACTGTCATTGAAAGCCTGGGAAAGCCAAGAGAAAGGGTTACGTGGAGCGGCTCTGACCCATAACATAGCAAAGCCTCTGTTCAGACTCGAGAGGAACCCAAGTCCCTCAGGGGGCGGCTTCCAGCCTGACCCCCTTTCCAGGGCAGCGCCGCTTCGGGGAGGGGAGCATTGTGGCGCTGCTGTGCTGCCGCGAGGCGGCCCCTGCGGCCCAGGCCAAGGGAAGGCGTCTCCCCCGGGGAGGGGGGCGCAGCCCGGGCTCCCCTCGAGGGCAGGGACAGGGGTAGGGCCCGCGCGCACCTGGCGGGGCGGGAGGGACGCGCTCCCTCGCGGCCGCCGCCTCTGCCGCCTCCCAGCCCGTGCGGGTCCCACCGAGCCCGAGCCCCGGAAGCCCCAGGCTGCGCCGCGCGACCCGGAACCGGAAGAGCGCCACCACCGGAAATGCCACTTTTTAACTCCGCGCAGGCTGGAGGGTTTTGTTTTTTTTAACCCTGTTACAGCCGTTCGGCCCCGCCCCCCCAGACGGCCCCGGGAAACCCGGTGCAGGCAGGAGCGCCCTCTCCCCCGGCTGGGAAACCACCGCGGCGGGGAGGGGATTCAGCGGCCCCCCTGTGCAGCTAGTGCTCCGGCCGGGCCCTGGGCGTTTCATTACAGAAACATCAGCGACGGCCCCGGGAACAGGCCGAGTTTTGCTGGGAGCACAGGAGCCCCCGCCGCCAGCCGTAGTCCGCAGGGCTTCCCGTAAGGGGACGGCTCCCTCTCCCTCATCGGAAAGCTGGGAATTTTTTGCACCCCATCCCCCAATTAGTTTCCCCTCCGTTGCCGGGACAGGGGCAGGCTTTGCGACACCGGCTGGACAGGCAGAGCCGCGGGACCGAGAGCTGTTCTTGTCTGAGCGGTAAGGTCAGGCCAGCAACGCGGCTGGGACACCGGTGAAGGAACACGAAGTACGGCAGCCTCGTGGATTTTGGGGACGGCGTTCCTGTAAAAAAGAAGCGGCAGGAGGAACACCATTGATGCCTAGCGCTTTCTGCCGAGATATTTATCCTTCAGCTCCAGTGTCGGTTTGTACAAAGGACGTTACCCCCTTTTAAGAGAATGGTGTAAAACAGTTGTTCTCAACCTGTTTTGTACCAGGACTCATTTGTAAACATCGATGGTCAGTTCTGACCCAGAAAATCGTTTAAAGACAAAACAGCCCCCTGGCCCTGGGGTGCTGCTTGCTACAGGTCCACTGCCTGCCCCGTGTGACAGGGGAGGTGTGGGGGGCATGGGAAGCACGTGCCTCTGCCAATTCATGCATGCACAGCACACAGCAGAGCAGGGTGGCAAGATTCATTGCTGCCAAGACCTCCAAGCCAGCTGCGCTGCCAGCAGCATAAGAAGTAGTGGACAGTAGGGGGAGGGGATGGCACACTGTCCTCATCTCCTGCTACCAACCGCTCACACACCATGACTATACCCTGCCACCAGCACCACTACTCCTCTCAGGACACCTGTGCAGCCCACCACCCCACTTCCCCTCCAGGCTAGGCTGTGACTTGAGTGGTAGTGTCCAGGCCACGGTCACCAGGTAGAGCTGGGGCCTGGGTGGCAAGTGGCTGGAGGCAGGAGAAGGTAAGGGCAGAGAACTTCCCCTATCCGTTACTTTTTCTTTGTACTGCTGGCAGCATGGAAGTCCTGGCAGTGGCAGCAACCAGGCTTGCCAAACAGCTCTACCCTCCCATGCTGGGTTCTGTTCACTGGCCTAAGTTGGGTCCTGCCCATGCTGGTTTGACCAGGCTGCAGCCCTGTGCCTGCTGTGGGTACACAAATTAGTCTCCCTATGCCCTCCTGACATGTTGCTTGTGTCCTCCCAACTCCTCCTTGAATTTGCATCCATGCCTGGCCCCTACCCATAGACTTACGTGCAGGGAGCTGCTCTCCACCCTGCCTGGGTGCCACATGCATGTGCATGTGTGCACACGTGGTACCCACCCCTGCCAAATCACCCTCCTCCCAGTCCCCCAGCCCCACTCTGGAAATCTGCCAGCCTGCAAGGAGAAACCTGTGGTTTCCAAGTTTTTCTCCTTTAAAAGGGAAAATCCTTGTTTTCCCCACAGCAAATGGAAAACCCAGTTCCCTGTTTATTAGTAGTCAAAATATTAAACACATGGTGAAACAAGTAGCATCTGTTTTTAAAAAAAGTGTATGCAAAATATGATCCATTTTTCACAATCATTTCATATATTGTTGCAACCCACTTTCGGGTTGCGACCCACAGGTTGAGAAACTGGTATAAAAGATAAAAGGCACTGTTCTTCAAAGAGCACCTTTGTTTATAGAACTATAATCCTCCAGAGAACACCTGCATCCACAAGAGTTAGAGTATGATAGTTACCACAGGAACTTGCAGAAGTATCTGCAACTGTAAAAAGCACTCTTAGTGTCAGCCCTCACTGGCCCCTTTTCAGAAAAAGACGTTAATTTGCACCTGAATGAGATTTTAATCTTTGAGACAAATCTGCTTTTGTGACTCTAGAGTTAACCATCCTCACTTTACAAGAGGCAAGGTTTATTGAGATCTTATTGGACACACTAAAATACTGCAAAAAAAAAAAAAAAATTCTTGCCTCTTACATTTCCTGGGCCACCTTTGCTCTAGCAATGCTCCAGCCCTGTTTTTCAACGCTGCACCTGCATTAGCTTCAAAGAAAGCCGCTACCCCTTTAATCTTACACAGTTCTTGTCACAAGAGACTTTTCCACAGAGACTAATTAAGACATTTGACCAGTAAAAGCCTTCTTCCTTCTTCCCCCCTACCATTATGGGAGTCTCATTAGAATGTTGTTTACTCCAAATCTGTTCTACTTAGACATTTTCAGTGTAAACATATAACCATTTAAATTGGTTAGACAAGTGGGCAGAAAACAACAGAATGCAGTTCAACAAGGAGAAATGCAAAGTGCTGCATCTAGGGAGGAAAAATGTC
>NW_017728911.1:11062648-11073683 GCF_001723895.1 Crocodylus porosus | reverse complement strand
TCAGTGGGGCACAGAAGGGAATTGGTGAGTATATATTCACCAAGGCCCCCCCAGGGGTTACAAGAAATAATGGCCACAAGCTAGAGGAGAGCAGATTTAGATTGGATACTAGGAGGAACTTCTTCACAGTTCGAGTGGCCAAGGTCTGGAACGGGCTCCCAAGGGAGGTGGTGCTCTCCCCTACCCTGGGGGTAGGCCCAGCACTCTTTCCTGCTTATGCAGGGGGTCGGACTCGATGATCTATTGAGGTCCCTTCCGACCCTAGCATCTATGAATCTACTCTCTACTCATTTTTATGATTTTTTTTCCTATGATATTTAAAATGTATGCAGTCTGCAATGGGAGCTTTTCTGAAGTTTGATCAGTTGTAGTATATATCAGACTTTTTGACTAATTAACACAGACATAATCTTATACTCTTTAAGACATGGTTTTTCAACCTTTTTAAAGCAGGGAGCTCCTTCTGGTGGGTATCCTTTCTGGACACCGAGTGTGTGTGTGTGTGTGGGGGGGGATGGGAAGGGTTTGCTATATACTTTGTGGCCAGCTGGCACTCCCTTTCCACCCTCACCCCAAAAAGTGCCTAGATAGGTTAAAACTGGGAAAATGGCTCCATGATTTTCGTATCCATACTGGTTCAGAGCATGAAAACAATTACATTTCACATTTAAAAATGCAACATTAAAAAAACGAACGAAAAAACCCGAGAACAAAATAGAACTTCAGAATTTCCAGTCAACTCAAAGCTTTGACCATCTGACAATACAAACTCCAAATTTCAACATTACCTAGTCACCACACAGTGCCAACCTAGTTTGACTGCAAAACCTAACTTGTGAGTGAAACTGACAATTTTTCAGAGGTACTCAGATGATACAAAAATGTAAGTCCAACTGATTTTCAGTGGCACTCGCAGATTCTTAAAATGCTTGCTATTTTTTTTTTCTTATTTTCCCTACCATATCTACAAATCCAGAGATACCTTACATCCATCACAATGGGCAGTCAGCCCAGAAGACCTTGTCTCTTGCAAGCACTCATTCTGGGGATTTATAACCCTTTAAGTGCAAGAGTCCATATTTTAAAATGACAGAGCTTAGAAAATGCTGTGTATAGTTCTGCAACATGTAATTTACTGTTAGCAGAAGCAAGAACTCTCCAACCTGAGTTTCCTTTATCAGCAAGTCGCATCATAAAGCAAAGGATTGGGAACAGCAGTTCAAAAAAGCAAGTTGTTGAAATCATGTTTTTAGTACTGAAGTCATTTTTTTAAAACATTGTTTTAAAAAAAAGCATTTATAATATTTTTATCTTAATTTTGTCTTGGGCAGAAGTTCACAATTTTAAATTAATATTATTGAAAACTTTCAGTACTTTTTGACATACCTGCCTTTAGGTAAAAAAAGATAAACAGATGTCCTTTAAAACTCCACGTCTGCCCTCCATTTATGATTCATGTTTTTAATGGTAGTCTGAGGGAGAAGGAAGCATGATTTTAGTTCTGAAGCATTTAAAAAAATTATAGTGAAATGATTTAAATGTTTATAAAAATGGTCTTTATAATCTATATTGCAATACAAAGGGTTGAGTATAAAATATACCTTGTGTGTTTGAGAAAGTCCCCAAAGTCTTTTAAAATAGATTTTTTTTAAATGCCACTTGTTATGTAAGGGAGAAAAACCCAAGAAGGAGAGTCCCCTCAGAGATGGCCAACTTGGCTTTCAATATTTTTCTTTAGGAGACCAGTGAGACTGTCAAAATGAATACTGCTATTTAAATCGTGGAGAGAAACATCAAGCAATCATGCATCTGCAGGTACACTTCTAAATAAGCAGCATTAATGCAATGTTAAGATCAAGTCTCAAGTACATCCATCAGGAAAGACAGAGTTAAAGCCGAAGATTTAATAATAATTTAAGATGTGGTCTGTAGAGAAAAGGATTTATCATCCTTTATCAGCTTATGATACATTGAGTTGTTCAAACACCCATTGCCTCAGTTCTATTTCTTATCTGTCGTCAGTTTTGGGTGGGGATGCTAAATCTCAAATGAAAGCCAGAAGTACCAACCTTTCAAATGCGATTTTAATCATATTTTTAGTTACTGGAGTTAAAATTGAGGGCAATTAATCTTCTAGTGTGCAAGACTTACTTTTCAGTATCTAGTCCTACTTTTTTTTAAATTAAATTTTCAAGCTTATCAAGGTTTTGGAAAAGAGGATCCTTTTTATCTAATATGAAAAAGCAAACAGGAAAAAAGTTGTAACTCAGGTCTTTTTAATCGCATAATATAGAAGCAGAAAGGTGCAAAAGATAGTCTTCTCACTTCTTAAAAGCGACTCTGTCAAATGCAAAATATAAAGCAGATGCCTACACAGTAAAATATTCTTTGCAGCTTACTTTTGTGCAATTTGAGAGAAAAGAAACCTATCAAAACAAGTATGGGGAAGAAAGAAAATACTGATGTGAGCTGGTTAAGACCATGGAAACAATGGGATACCAAAATCATTTCCGAGTCTGGGAGAGTTACTACAATTTTGTCTCCCCATGAGGCGAAACAAACGTTTTGTATTTGAAACACTGTCACCTATTATATGCTACCTCACATAAAAGAGAAGGTATCTTTCTGCTACCTATGATAATTTGCTGCAACAATAAGCTTTCTATGGAGAACTTTTGAAAAAAACCTTTAAATTTAAAAAAAATTATGCCTATTTTCTATGAAAGTTAAGTTTAAATAAAACTTCTAATTTTCCAGGTCTTTAGAGACTTGGTAAAAATTAGATTTAAGGCTAGAAAAGTAAAATGAAGGTCACAGATTTGCATGCATGCACACTGCAGTTGAGTAAGATGTGTAAGTTGAGTAAGATACAGAGAATAGATTCATGGGAAATCCATCAAAGACAGGAATACCCAACTACATGTGGGGGCACCTCTCTCACAAGAAAGCCACTCTTTCTCCAGTCTTTCAGTCCTGATCCCCAAAGGAAACTTACAAAATGCTTCCCAAAGATGAGCCTATGAACTGCACTTCATCAACCTCCTGGATACTAAAAATCATGGACTAAATATAGACATTGGATTTATGACACATTATAACCTGCCTGACATGTGACTCCCCAGGTACTTCTCCACTATTCATTCCCCTTCTCTCTCCCCCACCCAGCCTGTCTCTCACCCACTGACTCAATCTACGTCTTCACTGACCGCCTCTCTTATATGCAGACCAGCCCAGCCTCTGGCTTTACTTTTCATTCCATCCAGGAAGAGCGCACACCGACTGCAGAAACTTCCTTAGCCTGACAAGGGTTTTGAACCCGAAAGCTTGCTTAAAAATTGTTTTCCGATTACTTAAGTTGGTCTAATAAAAGATATCAGATTCACCCAAAGAACCATGTCTACCTATGTCCTTAGACCAACACAGCTACAACCTACACCCCTACACCTCAAGATGGAGTGCCTGATCAGCATGAGTTAACGCCAGTGCAGATCATTGCCTTTATCTGGCAGCAGCATCTGCCAGCCTCACACCTACAACCATTATAAGAGACAATGAGAGGTAAAAGGTCCATCACTAGTAAATCCTGACTTTAAGATTACCCTTTGCCTGCTGCACCCCAGTGATAAATAACTGTCTAGGTGAATGTCACTTCACTTTCTCCACATATTGAGTTTATTTTATAAATATGAACTGTGAAAATATTAGCACTCCTACATATATTGTTTGTAAAAATATCAAAATGGATGTTCTAGGCTTGATTAAGACAAATGGTAAGCACAAGAGTAATAAAAGTGAAAATATTAGATGTTTGCTTTAATATCAGCTAAACATTTAGCTCCTGAACAGATTCACTTACACCAGTTCTTACAGGCAGTAGGGCATGATTACCAAATAGATTCAAGAGTTCCTACATATTGTATTAGACAAACCAGAAAAGCAGAGCATGTTTAGTTACCATAACAAACTTTGGCTTATGTGCCCAAGAACATTGAGTGAAAATTTGACAACCATTAAAGGAGAGAGAAAAAGAAAAAAAGATACTACTTTGTTAAAGTGAATTTAGTGCTGTTGAAAAGTGCCAGATAGCACTGGAAATGGAAGATCTTTCTACAAAGCATGGAGGTATACAGTGCAAGATTTTCTATACTTTTCCAGGGTACCTCAGTCACACCTGAACAGACTGTTTATTGCATTTGGCTAAAGGTAATTTCAGGCTTTGTCCCCAGGCAATTTTTTACTTCGTCAAGAATGCCTAGTTTAGATTAACGCCAGCTGACAGCTCAAAAGAAACTGGACAAGTTTTTTTCATATTAAAAGCTGTTGTTTGTTCAGTTACCATTTACTAAACATCTAAAGTAAAATTAAAATTAGTGATCCTACAGTGAAAGGTTCAGTGTGCAATTAGTCATCTGAATTGCTCAGTTGAGATAGAAGGACTTAAAACACCAAACAAACATGGACAAAACTGAAAGACCTACAGTTCTGCATTTTGAATAACAACAGAATAAAGAAGCCAAAGCTCAAGTTCATTCTGGCAGTGGAAATTAGTTCCATTTGTATTAGGTGTGTGAACAAAAACCAGCATCATCACACAAGTGTGACAAGTGCACCACGTGAACATTAACATCTCAGAACATTAGGCTCACAACACCCAAGAAATGTGTTTAACCATTTACAGCAAAAAAAAGTCATCATGCACTTTATAAAATAATGACAGCAGTCATTCATGGCCTAGTCTACCTGCGAACATTTCTGCAGGTAAACAAAATATTGCTCAAAAAAAGTCATAAAAATATATATTATCTCTTTCGTTTAACATTTAGGTATATAAATATTTTACTGAAGAACATGCATCATTTAGATAAACAATTGCAAGAATGCCTTTTATCAACATCTAGGTTTTTGACATTTAGCAATATAAAATGATTACATATAAAAAGATAGCTATTAAAGTCAAGAATTAAACCAATACAGCAGTGAACAGTCCTCTGTTTACTAGTCCAGAGAAATCAAGGCACCTTTTGTAACAGGTTATATAATAAAGGCTACTGAATGCATTGTAAATGCAAAAAAAGCATCATTCCATCTGCACATTCTTCAGTCTTGTTTGGGCTCCAAACTCACTGTTCACTTTTCTGCTCTTGTTTCCCATTGAGTGCTTGGTCAACTCTGTTTAATAATAATAAAAAACAAAGTTAGAATATATTAAGAACAAATTCAGTTAATCAATTTGCAAGTTAGGCAAAGAGCTTGATTTCATCCTAATAGACAAGAAGCTAAAGCATATGTATAGCAAATGTTTTAGTACATATTAAACTGTTAAAACAAATGTTTCAGTGAAATAGTTGCAGTCACAGCAGTGTTATAACTCCCCTCCCCTCATTTGTATTCTCCCTAACTCTTTTTTTAAAGGATTCAAGAACGCTTTCTAGCAAAAAAGCCATGTTTGCAAAGAAACTGTCAGAAAAATGAAATGTGAAATTAACTGCATTGCAAAAACTGCTTTTGCTTATCAATGAAATGTGACTAACGACGTAAGCTTATAAGGGCATAAGTAATGTATGAGTTTTTAGACCAAAATGCAATACAATATAGATTTCATAAGTTTATCAACACAATGAGCATTTTTAGCATAACATATAATGTGAAGTAGAAAAGACAACAGTGTTGGTTCCAACACAAATTGCTGGTCTCACTACTACATAGTCAATTTTGAAGTTTAATAGAATTTTTTCCAAATAAAATGGCACAAAAAACTGGGCTAACAATGCATTTCTGAACAAATGTTCTGTTAGACACTACTTAGACTTTTTTTAGAACTGAAATTATTTTCTACAGTCTACATATGTAAATGATTAAATGCCATTTAAATTGAGTCACACATGTACATATGTTCTATTAAACTAGGACACTGTAGCAGGCAAGGCAATAGAACACCTGGGATTCTATTTGTAATACTGAGAACAAACTCACTGAGTCTTGGTAAATCATTTTAGGGCTTACCTACATGAGAAACTGGTTTAGAAAATAGCCAGAATCTGAACTGAAGTACAATACTTAGTTTACACTAAGATTTTCGGTGAAGCCAAAGCTTATTCTACAATGAGTACCTTTTCTGTAGCTAAGGTTAATCCATGCCGACTATGAATAACCAAAATGAGAAGAAGGTTCTTAACACAGAATTCAAGCATCTATGCATTTTGTTAGTGCAGATCAGATAGGCTGGATTGGCTAATATACACTTTTTAATCCAAGTGTCAACAGGGCCTTAACATACCTTTCTCCAAAATATAAAAGATAAACAGTAGTCATGAGTCTTTTGGGGTACAGAGCCTCTAGGACTACTGTGCATATTCTCACTTGGTCACCTAGCAAGTAAAGGTTTCACGTTTTTTTTTTTTAATAAAATATATAAACTGAAGTTTCTAGCTCTGATAGCTAAAACAACCTTTCAAATAAGAACTGATAAAGCACGGTCCCCTAGATGTGCATCCATCTTAAAGCTAAATCCAAAACAGTACTTAGGCACACAAACTCATCTGGAAGTCAGTTAATTAATTCTGCCACCCACTTTTTGGGATCTAACTTTTAGTACCTCTACTTCTCAACATTACCTCAAGGAACAGAATTAAGAGTCACTAAGTTTCTACCTATAGGGCTCTTAATAGCAGATGTAAAATTGAGAACATTAGACATACTTTCAGTGTCTGAGCTATCGGTCTCTCATTAAACCACTACCCAGACTTAACTAAAGGGGGGCACTCATCTTTGTACACACCTGATTAAATTTAGGAGCTTTCCCCTTTGTGCTTGAAGGTAAGAAGTCATACATACAGTAACCACTCATAATAAATATTGCAGATGAAGTCAAGTCAGGTATTATGCACAAGAAGCACAAATAAATCCCCTCCTAGTTTAATTTTGAGATATTTTCCATGTAAGAGGGTGGATGTGATATGCATTTTGAATGGTAACAAAATAAAAGTAGGTAGCCTCATAAAATGCAGAGCCAGAAGGACAGAGGAAAAATAGTGAATATTAAAGGGTGCACCGACAGAAATGTTTTTGGCTGGTAATGATGGCTGATTTTTAAGGAGCTATATCAACCAATACCAATCTTATTCTGATATGCAGCCGGGCAGCTTGGAGACTGTTGCCCCCCCCGCACAAAGAACTGCTCACGGCTCCGTCCCGCACCCACCCTGGCTGAGCAGCACCTGCCCCACCCCCACTTCCTCCCCCCTCACCCCAGAGGCTTCTGCTCCACCCCCTCCCCTTCCCTGACACCATACTTATACCTGCTGGTCTCCAAGATGCCTGGCTATGCTCCTGGCCCTGTGCATGCTGCAGTGGTTCACGTGCACAGGGCATTCATCGGCCACATTAGGCAAAAAAAGAACCAATTGCTAATACTTTAACTTTTCCCTATATTGCTACCAATCTGATATGGGACCAATGTATCAATTTACCTCTAGTGAATATGCTTTATCTCAGATGCCAGAGGACCAGATCCACCAATAAACTTACAGGATGTGATACTTAGCTCACAATGTCTAAGTTTTTTGGGCTACCGAAATTAGGAGAACTGGAAACCCAAGAAAGGGGGAGTGTCTTAACCAATACAAGGGATAGGATTTAAGGGCACTTTGTGTGCTCCAGGGGTGGGGGTAGGGGTGCTTCTATTAGAGCAGCTCCAAGAACCACTCTAAAGCTTCGCTGCTACTTGTGCATCAGTGTCCTTGTGCTTCAAAATGGCACCGGGGTCCTCAAACTAAAGTTTGTTCAAGTGCTCCTGCCGCCATTTAGAAGCACGGGGATGCTGATACACGGAGATGCAGGAGGCTGCTGGAGCACGGTAATTACCACGTAATTAATTGAGTCTGCTCTGATGCGCTAGTCACAGTACGTCAGACCAACCTCTGCACTCATGTACGTGTACCTTAAGTGCCTAAGCCCAGGCTGCAGGGAATTACCTACCTAAATCAAACTGCGATTCACTCCTGATGTGCTTAATATTGATGATGCTCACTTTTATTCAACAGCCTGGGTCATTCACCCAGGACAGGGAGACCTACATGTCCTCCTCAGCTATTGGGGGGGAGTGTCAAGTCTACATTTCTCATCACCCATGACAGCATCCCAGACTCCCAGCTGTAAGCTGTCACAGGTTGTCTCTGCTGTTGGATGTCCTGCTGCGGTGCAGAGGAACTAAGGCCTGCCTCTACCCAAGCAAAAAGCACTCAAAGTTCCAACTCCTGCTTATGTATTTTACATAGCGGACAACAAAATATGTTGGCCTGAACCCAGATATCCCCTCTCTCTCCCCTACCCCGACCCCCTGCAAAGGCATTTTTCTATCACTGTATGGGACTGGAGAGCAGGGAAGAAGAAAGGAGTCATCTTCTTTAATTCCTTTTGTGGTTCTGGGCCCCGGTTACTTCATTTAAAACTGACTGTGCCTCTCCAGTAGAGCAAAACACATTGTTCCACTAAACTAAATTATTTTAGACACTCAGAAATTTCCTTTTTGCTTTCTAATACATGCTTACTACACTGACAGCATCCATCTGAATAAATATACTTTCAAGGGGAAAGAATCCTGCTTCACCTAGTCTGAGTGAAGCAAGTCTACAGAGGAGCTCCACAGATATTGCAAATCCCTGCAGGATACCCACATGAAGATTTTGTGCAGGGGATCTATTTATTCGCTGTGAGCTAACAGGCTGAATCAGGTGGGTCAGTCAGCTTCCCAATGCTATGTTTAATTACTTTGAATAACTTGGTAAAATGATGACTCTGCTACTTTGCGCATCTTCAAGAGGGTAAGTGAATTTGCCCTAGTTTTTTTGCATTGTAAGATTAGCTAAAATAGCTGCATGGACTGAACCCAGGAAGCCTCACTGATGTGAATGAATAAGGCTTGAAGCTGCAGAATTTCGATCCAAAATTGTTCTTTACGTGCACAGTAAAGCAATAGTGAATCTGTGCAGTAATCAAGGAGTGTGTGCCATCCTGATCTCTGTAACTATTTCACAAGAACTTTCAAAAGGGAAAAGAAAAGCTAAAACAGAAGACCCATGACCCATACTAATGCAATACTGTTTGAGAATGTAAGCAGACTGAAAAACACAGTACCAAAATGATCCTAAATACAATACTTAATAGTTCCCAAAGAAGTCACAGTTCATGAAATTCAGAGGACCGCTAAATAATTACCTTGAACTAGAAACAGCCAATTTGAGGAGAAGGAAGGGGTGTGTGTGTGTGTGGGGGGGATTTCAATTTATTCTGTGCACATCAGCTGTCAAATTAACTCTGTGTATTTGACAAAGCTAACTGAAATTAATTTCACTTTTTCCCATCTCTTGATATAATTTCCTCTTTATGCTAAAAAAAATAAAAATAATAGTGACAGGAAAACTAAAACTAAGTCTTTATTGTTTTGGAGACTTCAAAAACTAAAGCCAGGTTGACCCTTCCAAAGATACAGATTTGTATCTCAGGGTTATATGGATTCTTTCCCTTGCAACAGGAATAGGCCGGTGGAGGCGGGGTAGGGTGAGAGTGAAGCAAGTCAGTTGCTGTGGGAGCTATAACTTTTCTGCAGGTTTAAAATCTCAGCTACAGCGTTGCAGATGTATAGCTTAAGTGGAATCATTCCTACGGGCTATTCCCTCACCCTTCCATTTTCTTACATTTTACTACATTAGAGCAAAATCAAAGGCAAAATCATGGTCTTCCAGGTTTATTTCTTAATGTGTCTTCAATCTTTCTACCTACAATGACAGTGTATGTAAAGTGTCCCTAAATTATTAACTGTTATGCACATAGCAAGAGAATAAAGTTTAAAATTAGAAGCAGTATGTTTCAGCAAAATGGTTAATGACAGACAGACTGAATGATAATTTATCTGTTTTCAATATTTTGTCAGCTCCAGAGATTGTTGGAATGATTAGCAGTCAATTAAACTAGAAACACTTAAAAATCCAGTATTAGCAAGGAGCCTAGACACTGCAAATACAAACAGCACTATGAAAAATATAAATGGCTTTAGATTAAAATTTAGATTAGTGAGTTCTATATCTTGACAATTTAAATTAGTAAATACTGAACAAAGCAAGATACAACATTCAAGATTAGAATTTCTGGTTAAGAAGCTCTCACAAGTAACTTCTACAGCTGCAGACTAGCATCTTGAAAAATCACCATTCAAACAATTACCCACTTTTAATGGTGAAAGTTAGTTAAAACAGGTGCTGATATGTATATGGCTTTTTGCAGGTGTAGCTCAAAGTCAATTAATTCATCTTTAATGAAATTTCTCTAAAATAAATATCATTTAAATTTTCAGGACAAGTTACATTATAAAAAATACTATTGTTTAGTTAAATATAGAAGCTTAGCCATTAGTGCGTGTTTATATTTACAAATGCTTATTCCTTTCTGCAAGCCAACTATTTGGGAGTTAGTTTGTGCAGTGCAAATGGATTGTCTAGATGCATCCCTGATTATAGTGTGCAGATACCTTTTGTGTTTCTTTCTAAATTTTTCTTCTTCGTACCTTGGTGGGGAAAAGTTTGATTTCAGTAAATGCAAAATATGAAGCCAACTAAACACAACAAGTTGCAAATTAATAATACCAATATTTAAGTGTCCCTCATGAATATCAAATCTTGAAACTAGCATAGTTCAGAATACAGAAATATTAATCTAGCTTTAAAACAGTAATAGGAGATTTAACTGCTATTTGCTAAAAGATCATCAACACTGTACAATGTTAAAAGTCAGGACAGATGGACTAAGTTTCCACTAGAAAATATAAGGACTGTATAACCCAATTTTGAAAAATTCAGAAGTACTCGGATTTAACGCTGAGGCGCCATTCAATCCACTATGGAACTCCGGCAGACTTCTACCTAGTAGATGCCTGATTGTGTAGGCCAAAAGTTAAGTCTCTTTAGACAAAAAAAATCAGTGCTTGATTAATATTTCAGTGCGCTGTATCACAGCTGTTTTATCAAAGTTGTTTACCAGC
>NW_017728911.1:11029964-11062353 GCF_001723895.1 Crocodylus porosus | reverse complement strand
AAATAAATCTCACCTTACGTGGCTCTCAGCTCACACTAAAGAGCAATGCTGCTATTATATTCTTACCAAATAAAAAGGAAGAGCGCCCTGCTACTGTGATTGTTCCCTGTTGGTTCTTTATATTAATTGCCATCAGTGTATCAGCTACAAAAGTTGCTACACTAAGTGTTTTTAGGTTCCTTAGCCTTGTTGCTCAATATATTAGTCCTGCTTTTTGAGCATCGTGCTGCTTAGTACCTATAGCCACAGATAACCTACTTAGCATTTCTATCAGCATACCCAAGGCTGTGCTTTTGTTGTGGTGGGCCACTGTGCACTCCTTTGACATCTCAGTTTTCTGTGCAGGGATGAAAAGGACCTGAATACTGCCCAGCCCTCCATTTAGTTTTAAAACCACCATTAGAGCTACCTCTCTCCTCTATCTCCTCTTAATTTAAAGTGGAATTCTCAATTGCTGGAATGATACTTCATTGTTTACTTTTTGTGAGCATTGTCATACTACCAACTTAATTTAATGCCCATGAATAAGAACAGTCTCAGTGAGACTTTGTCTCCAAAACACTGGTTCCCACTCAATTTAATTTAGATTAAGCAAACCACAGAACTGTGTATTAATGATCTGGCTAACATTATATTGCTGCATACACAATTTTAACATCATCCTCAAGCATGATATATCTTTCCTTAGTGTACCAACTTCATTCAAAACAAGTTTGCAAATACAAACCCAAACAGTAATATTTTTACTATTTGCATTCTGTACCGACTGCAATTTAGCATGTTTGCATAATGAAACGTACTGTTTTATGCATTCTGGTATGACAACGTATTCCATGGGGATGAGTTCAGCTAGCTCTGCCAGAGTAAAGACATACCTAATTTTTTGGCTGAATTTTGAGCTGTGGAAGAACAAACGTAAAGTACAGTTACAATTTAAAGTATTGGATACATCACTCAATATTAAAGTAAAACTTTCTGACATGTAACACACACAGAGATACTTTCTGTAAATAACACAAATTTCAACAATATTACCTAATGAAAGGTTTTGTGATGGCCAGAAGTGTTCTGATAAACCAGGAAGGATGAACTATTATTAGTGATTTCAGGTTTTTCCTTAACCTAAAGATTGGACATCAGTGTTAGAACAAAAGAAGTGAAAAAACAGCAAAAACATCATTTCTACTAACCAATACTACTACTGTCTGGCACGTACAGTCTAACAAATAAGCCTCTATTAGAAAAATGTCAATCTACCAAGAGGATAAAATTAACAAAAGCAGGTCATGCCGAAAGTAAAGTTTTGAACTGCTGGCTTTGGACTTCATTAAACCTTTCTGATAAAAATATCTGGAACAATACATTTCTACCACTTAAGGGGCAACATAGGAAACTCTTATTTCTACACATTTTAACAACTGTTCACATAAAAGAATAAAAAGTAGAATTCCCTTGACAAATGAGGTATAATGTACAATGGGAGAGAAAAGCCTCCTTCAACTGGCATCTTAGATACTTTTTTTTCCTAGGGGAAAAAAAAGACACCTAACCATGACTACTTTTATTTGAAGTCTTTCATCCAAAGCAGAGTGGCATAGTCACAGTTGTATAAAACTGGTTCTTTAGCCAAAAAGAAACTTCAAATCCATACTCTCTGTATATTCTATGATGACAAAAATCCCACATTCTTTCCTCACTTTCATGCCTAGTCACTGGTCAGATGAGCAAATATGTACATACTGATTCTGACAGCATTGTAAACACATTGTAATTCTAGGTGACATAAGAGCCAATTTTGCTGCTTCTCATCATACGCAAGAGAATTGCTACACATAGCCTTCCATTTAACTCCTCTGAATGTTTATGCAGTTTTGATACTGACCTGCCCAGAAAAATACCAGCTTTAAAGCTCAAGTTAAAACAAAACCATATTGTACTACTGTATGAAGGAGTCATAATGTATCTTCCATAGCAAGTGTCCTGTTATGGTTCATTGATAGTATCTCCAACCCCAACATACTACTTTTCCACTACTGTTACCTGAAGGGTGGGGGTGGAGGGGGTGAAGGGGAGAGAATCTCCAGCATGTTTTTTTGGTTTTTTTCTTTTCTTTTTTTTAACTTGGGGCTTCACTGCCTAAATCATAAGCCATAAAACGCCTGCTGGAAGCTGCCTAAACTCATACCATGCTAATTAGAAATTCTGAAAAAGAATATACAACCAAGAAATGTAGAGCTATTTTGACATTAAGACATTTTTTACCTTCTGTCAATTTGCTGGTAACATTTCCTGAGCCAGCCTAAGCTTGGCATTTTTCTCCGCGTTGTAGCACCATTTAAGTAAACTATCATATAGTTTTCTGCTACTAATAATTCTAAAGTGCCAATAACATACCTGAAGAGATAAAGAAGAAAGCCTTCAAATCACATTGTGGATGACTTAACTTATATATATATATATATATATAAGACAACCTGCCCTTTGGTAAGAGTTTTAAAGAAATGTTGTTCACAGAATTAAAGTCTTAAAGTTTTAGTTTAAAAAAACTCTTAAAAGTCATATCTAAATTTAATATTTTAATTACATATGCTGCTTCTCAAATACAAAATACTATATAAAAGAACACAGAACGTGTAGTTCTTTCTGAGGAGAAAAACTCTGACAGTGGAGTTTCATTCAGAACAGTTTTTAATGACAAAAAAATATTACTTACTTAAACAGATTGTCCATTAGATATCTGTAGTCAGACTGATTGCTTTCAGGCATAAAGCAGACAGCAAACACAACAATGGCATTTAACCCATCACCATAATAACCTAGGAAAAACAAACAGAAATACAGCAGCAATAAGAATAAGAACACCTTATTGTAGTCTGATCAATTTCGTATAAAAAGGCACTTACTGTGCTCTCTTCTCCATTTCAAAGTGCTTTACAAAGGTGAGAAAACATCCCATTTTATATGGGGGTCATAATACAGGCACAGAAAGGCTCAAGAGACATTTATTTAAAAGATTTGCTGTTACATATTGTTACAAAGAATAGCTGAAGTTTAAAAAAATGAAATAAAAGCCCCTCTCTAATCTCTGTGCTTTAATTTATTTATGCATCTAACAGCATTTTGCATGGTCAATTTTCCCTCCTAGAACAGTTCCGTTCACATAGAAAGGAAAAAGAAAACCCCCTTAACCAGTCTGCTAGGGAATCTAAAAGATTTTGCACACACTGTATATGTACACAGAGTATACTCAATCTACCAAGACTTTCCCAAACAGTGAAATGTACCCAGACAGTTGTGATAGTCTCTTAAAGTAACTTAACTTTTTCCAACATCTTGTGGAGTTTTTTTCCCCTTAGTGTAAGGTAATGAGTCATGACAAGGACTGTACTTCATAGATTTTTGTTGTGCTTTTTTAAGGTCTTCTTACTGCAGGTCATAATGGAGCCATCCTCCAAAGAACCTTCATCCATTTGCATCCAAAATTATTCCTTCCTTTCCTGTTCAGTTACACATTAGATGCTAACAATGCCCAAGAACATCATTATTTCTTACCTCCATGACTGATAACTTTTTTATAGGGTTCAATTGCCTTCATGTCCACCCGATGGTCCTGTTCTCCAATTCTAAACATACGCCAGCGTCGCCCATCCTCTCTCTCTTCTGCTGCAGTATATTCAGAAAGCGATCCTCTCCTAATTACTTCAGTAGTTTTTGGTTTTGGAAGATCATCTGCCAAAATTAAAACATGTTAAAGACCATTGTGATTATATGTGGCCGTCTCTAATCCGATTATTAGTTAACCACTTTACTATCTGCTTAGATTATTATAATTTTCTCTGGTACTGGACAGAGGTAATAACAAACTTGTATCAGGCACTCCAAGATGTGGATAAATGAGATTATATTGTATTCTTGCATGAAGTGGTCACAGTACCTTTCCTACATCAGCACAGTATCTTAGCATTCATATGAATGCTCAGATTCTCTTGATTGTATTTTATTATGAAGGGTCTAGCTACTTATAAATTTCTAGCTACATAGGAGGCCTTTTAGCAAATATACATATTGTTTTAAACATTCATTCCCATAAATACCATCAAAATCGACAGAAAGTGGTTAACTTCAATGATTGTATTTTGTTTGATCAGATTTACAGTGAAGCAACTTACACATTGATAATATCTGGCAAGCATACATGCAGACAAATTTATGAGGAATTAAAGCCAATTCACATATGCAAAAAAAAAAAATCAGTAAGTGAAATTTATGTTTAAGAGCAATCTGAAGAAAACAGATCTAATAAAACTGGTGATTCTTTGACTTAGTTGCACAGACCTTACCCAAAAGTGAGAAAAACCTACTGCATGTTAGTTGTCTGTTTCCAAGACAAAGCTGTTAATGGAAACTATCCTTCCAGGAAAATGAAGACAGCAGCATTAAAGGAAGAAAAGACAGAAACCCTTTTCAGCAACTTTTGCAACAAAAGTGGACTATTTCCTCAGTTACACTGTAAAGTTATCCTGAAGTGCCAACTCATAGTCCCTCAAGAAGTCAAAAGATGGCAATCCCACTCCAGTTACATCCACATAATCTCTAACTCTGAATACTGAAGTTATGACACTTTAAAAACCCCTTCATTTAAGCTTTTTAAAAAATAAATTAATGTTTGATGCCTTATTTTCTTTCCTCAATATTCATCATACTCAGTAGTATTGTGGTTCATTCAGGAATGAACTGCTTTTACAACAAGTATTTAAAAAGAAAATCAAGTAAACATTTAACATTAGGAGAATTCAGAACTTAATATTAATTGGTACTTTAGATCAACTTTAAGACAACATCATCAATCTTCAGGACAAAAATAAGGTAGTATGGACAACTCAATTTTTGTATGAGTTGTTTTAAGAACTCCAGCAGCCTGATAGGGAAGGATTCTTAAATTTATAAAAAAGACCACAACTCTGCAGTTTGATTCTCATCTGAATTCTTATACAGAGCCCACTGACTTAAACAAGACTTAATACAGGCTTGAGGGCTCCCTCTGAAAAGAATGTAGTGTCAAGGCCTTATTTCCAGTTTTAGAACAGCCTTACTGTTCAAACTCAGTCAAACATAGTTTTGGAAGTACAATATAAAATGAAATTCTTAGGTAATTAAAAAAAGGTTTTACAATTTTAAGAGTCCCTTGGTGATCATTAAGTTTGAAATGGAAAAGGTTTCTAAGGTGACTGACTCTTTCTTGCTTATTAGGATAAAAGAAAGGACCAGGCGTTACTCAGATTTCTTGCGTTCTTCCATCAGCTTTTCTTTCTAACATACTTGTACCATTTTTACCATATTTATACATTTTCTATATACAACATCTAATTATTTGGGGGGCGGGGTGAGTTCTTAAATTCAAAGTCATCCTGGATTCAGTAAGTACAATAAGGCACCTGTGTGTACGGAAATTTGAAACATTACATGTGGTAATAAATCCTTACCTTCCCATTCAAACTCATTGCTATTCTCAGATGGAGTATCCAAGTCATCCAAATCAATCTCCCCACTCTCATCCAAGTCATCTGACAAAACTGATTCTTCACTGTGATCCAATGTTAGACTAATATCTGGAGCCATTAATTTCTTTTTAACTTTGTTTCCATTAACCTCTAATGAATTTGGGAAAAGAAGAAAAGGCTAGTTATTTTACAATCTAAAAATTGAGCATGCTTGCACATTCAACCAACTTTTCATATCCCCAACAATATGAAACAGAATAACTTTATTGCTGTATCAGTACATAAATGCAGGATTCCAGGTCCTGTACTCCACCCCTTGTATTTCATATTGTAATAGTCTTCATGTCATTCTAGTTCTCCATTACAACACTTTCTACAACCAGCAGTGTTTTTTAGTATTGTGTATTTTCCATTTTGGACAGAATCTGTGACAGCTATATATTGAAATAC
Organism: Crocodylus porosus; assembly: GCF_001723895.1. Lineage (NCBI taxonomy): Eukaryota > Metazoa > Chordata > Crocodylia > Crocodylidae > Crocodylus > Crocodylus porosus. Next base: position 11,056,402 of record NW_017728911.1, on the reverse strand, counting down.
ATGGTAAATGGCAGTAAATTAATGTGACAAAACAATACAACACAGCACATTCCGTTAGACTTCAGGTGCTAACTTGCATTAGAGATCGGAGAAGATTGTGTTATTTAACGCTTAATAGTAACCATCCTTGAAAAGTCTACAGATGAACAACTTTTAAGTAATGACTGACAAAGGTTAAAGATTAACAGGTGAACTCAACATGCTCAAAGAAATGCGGCAAATACTTGCGATTCAAAAAGTTGAAAAGAGAAAATAAAATTAGTGACATATCCGAATATCAAGCTAAATTAGACAGACGAGATCCAAGAAATGCCAAAAGTTAAGAAACAAACAAGATGTAGTACAGCATGGTAATTTTTAGATCTAAGCAACAGCCATATACCCTCTTTTCTCCCTCGAGATACTGCGTTTCAGTTCTAAGATCCACTGCAACCTATATTAAAAGGACATTCGAAAAGAACGCAAGATGTTCAGTAGAATTCATTCAGGTCTTAAAATTGACAGAAAGACTCATCTTTATTTGGTTTCTGTGAATTCAAGACCAGTCATGAAAATATAGTGCAATAGTTCATGTTTAGCACATACTAACTGGCTTTCAGTTTACAGGGCAAGACAATGCTTTCAGAGCAATATATTCTATGAATCTGTTTTTCCTGGACAATAAACCTTGATAGTATGTATTAAAAACAGGTATGCTGATTAAGACGCTGCTTACCTAAGATTGACTTTCTACCTTTTTAAAATGTTGTGCAGCTCCTTCCATATTTCTAAGGAGGCCATTTAGGTTAGAAATAATCAGTTTGACTGAAGCTACAGATTCTTACCAGGTTGTCCCTCTCTTCCAGTTCCATCTGATGTATCTGCTTCAACATGGTCATCCTCGGGCAAGGGCCTGGTGCAGGGAAGAACAGAGATGCATTTCGTAAGAAAAACAGCTTCAATGCACAAGGTTCATTTGTGAACAGGTATACATGTCACCTGGTTAGAATGTGCTTTTTAAATGCACAATATGCACTTTACAAAAAGAAAGTTATGGCCCAGAGTCAGATTAATTGCATTTGAGGACTCAGCTAAGATGTCAAGCAGAGCATTAGAATGGTGGAACACTGAGCTGCAGTTTCAAGCGAGTTTTACAGGCTGATATGAGACAAGTCAGTGGTTACTGTCTGCCTGTTATTACAGGCACCGAACTGTTTATTTTTTCTTCACCCTTCAAGTCATCTCATCTTTTAACACCAAAAAACCCCCAAAAAACAATTCAGTTGTTTTGCTATGAAGCTCAAGCAGTTCCTTACAGGCACAAACAATATTTCATTTATAGTTCTGACAGCCATCCTAAATTATGGACAACTATGTTCTTAGAAGTCCTATTTTCAGACATAACTGCGTGACATCATACTTTGAAACCTTCAAGATACTTATAAATAAGACAAAGCAAAACTGTAGGAAAGCATGGGGAAAACGGTGTATTTTAGCAGCATTAACCATACTGCACAAAACAGGACGTTTCAGTGAAATGCAATGTCTTTGCCACAGCTTTGGATAAGGCAACAAAGGAAAAAGTAAAACTGAGGATTAAAAGAAACTTAAGTCAGTTTTAATAGAAAAATTATATACAAATTTTCTTAAGAGGTTATACTAGTCAGTATATTTCTCTGGAAAATGAACTCCTTTATTGTGATGCATACCTCTAAGTTTCAATTTGAAATTCTCTCTCAGTACCAACAACCAACCTCAAATTAGAACCGACTTATACTTCAGGATTTCCCCTGTAGTCCTTTAAAGGCTTTTCAAAATGTTCCAAAGCGTACTGTTCAAATTGTTTCCAACTTTGTTATCCAATGCTTATAAGCATAACATTCGGTGAACTACATTTCAGTTTTTAAAAGCATAAACAAGAACACATAAAAACTACTTAAACTCACAAAACATACCCTGGAACCTTAACCTTACTGTAATCATCACTATGCTAACATACAAAATTTAAGCCAATCTCTTAGGAATGATGTGCTGTCCTTGGCATCACTAACATAAAGATCCCCTTCCCCATGCATGACAAAGCAAGTTTCAAGACTCTTTGAACAGTACTATATTAATTTTAAAAATGCCTGCTGCCAATTAGTAAGTTACCTTAGGTCTCACAAACATCAAGAGGAGGAGAAAGTGGCCCATTTTGTCCCAAGGAGTATACAAAAACAAAAAGTACGCTTTGACGTCATGATTAAAGCTTTACTGGATCCTGTTCAAAAAGAGTAACTGACTTTAATTATAGGCCCTGCTTATGAAAGAAATTATTCATTTTCACAGATTAGTAAGATAGGTATATTTTATTTGTATAAGCCATCACTTACCTGGGAAAATCTTCATCTTGCCACTCTTCCTTAAATTCAACACCTTCCATCCTCAGTCCAGCCTGAACACAGTTAATACAGTTTCCTGGCAAGCTAGGGCCTCTTGTCTTTGGAAGGAGATCAAAAAAGGGACCTGTGGGAAGGAACATCACAATGTATTAGCTCAACAACATTGTAAAATTCGCTTTATTGAGTACTCACAAACTGTCATTTTTCCCTAAAGATGGTATTTAAAGAATTGCCGTGAAACTTGCAAAAGACAAATCAGTTAGGCATGACAACATGTTCTTGTTCAAGTGATCAAGCTAATAATTTCTTGTCATCCTGCTTTCAGGATTTCAATAGGAGATTATTTCTGGCATTAAGCTAAAGGTTTCAGCTTTATTTCAAAATAACTATTTTAATTTGAGAGTTATTTTATTCTTAATAATTAGAAGAAAGCAGGAGATGTTACTAATAACCATTTCAGCATATCAGCCCCACCGTTGCCCCATGCTGGAAAAGAAGACAAGAATTAATAATTACCTTGACTTTTAATATTTCTAGTCACCAGTGCATCAGAAATAAATACAAAACCATTTATGTAGTCAACATATTGCTTAGAAAAGTCTTAAAACTTAGAGTAATTGCAAAACATACAGCAACTCAGAGTTTTAATTGTAAATGACACGTTGAGCTTCAGAGTAAGTTATTCCTAACATATCAAGCAAATTTTGAACATGATATCTTCATAACAGTGTCCCTTGCATGCCAGCTTTTGTAGCTTACTGTAGGGAGCTAGAGAACCCCCCTCAACTAACCCTCACCCCTGACCTAAAAAACAACCACTGTTAGCTCATTAAATCTTTCAATAACACCTACCTTTGAGTTCTCTTTTATAGGTTTTTTGGTAGCATCAGTCTAGATCAGGTGCTTAATTTAGACAAAAGCATCACAGAGATTCAGTCCAAAGCAAAAGAGTTACAACATCTCTGACAGTTCAGGTTTTTCAACAAGAGGTCTAAAAGACTGTTCAATCTCCAACTTCTAATAATGTTTGCAAATATGTCCATCTATTTACTGCTTAACCACACATCTATTTGTGTAGCATTTATACCTTTGATTTGGCCCTGGCCCAAATCTTGGATGAGACAGTTCATTTACTAAAAGTACTACCATATTTGCTTAAACCCCATGCAGATATGGCCCAGTGAGAACCCTATAAAGGTGATACTTTGCTAAGGTCACCTTCTTTACCCCAGAGTGAAAGAGTGGTTTCAAGCCAAATTCTTTTAACAGTCAACACTGAGAAGACTTTCACCTAAGAGTGAACTGTATAAGGCTAGTACAATAATTCTGACCATGGTAGCTTAAAGGCATGTACATTGTTTCGAACAGTTCTGACATTTTGCCAAGGACAATAAGGAAATGTATTACCTGTTCAGTTTTCAACCAAGAAATCAAATATCAATTAACAGCGCTGTATACAATGGATTAAGCCAATCCATTACTGGTGTATTTGCAAACACTGGACTTCTCAAAGTAATCCGAAAAAAAAAGTAGAGATTAAAACATACTATACTTTGCTAGATAAAATTAAGCACATACTTTATAGTGAACTCCATATCTGTCTCAATTTCAGAATGCATTTGCTTAGTTTACCATACAAAGTCTTGAGATTCCGGCTCAGCAAACTCACCCTGGGACGTACAAGTCAAGCTGTGTTCTTTCAGGCTCACCCATCACCAGCCACAAGGAGTCCCTGATACTGGAACATGCTGAGCAATTCTGGTGATGCACACGTTAACTAATGGAATCCAGCTCTAATCTCACAGCGGTACTGGCTCTATAACAATGATAGGAGCATACAATAAGAACTCGCTAGCCTGCACGCGCACACACACAGGTGATTAAGTCGGTGCCATCTTTACCGTCCACAGAGAAGGATTTGAACCACATACCAACACAATGAGGGACAACATTCATATTTGATCGTATAGCCAATGCAGCCAGATAATTAGTTTTACGCGACCGAATTTGTGTAGTGCAGCAATACTATACATTAACCAGAGACAGCATTGCAGAGTAAGACCAAAAAGCTTTGTGAATGTGTCTGATTCACTAACTAAAAAAGTTATGTTTCCCAGAGACTGCAGTGCCATTCTAGCCCACAATTAGGAATGCCATCTGTTTTTCAGCCAGATAGACATGCTCCAGAAGGTGGCCACCATCCAACCATCCATCCCTTACAACTTTTAAAAATAATGTTCTTAATTCAGAATAGCTTCCTGCTGCTAGGGACACATGACTCGGCAAGCATAACCCCTCTTCTTCTTCACTGGATGCTAGTATAGAGCTGTTTTTGTGACGTTTCTCAGTTACGCAACTGCTTAGTATTTATTAGAAACAATTTCAAGTATCTGTTTGGAAGAAAGTTACCCAATTGACACATCTATAAATAATGGCAGGAAAACATGAACTAGGCCTTTTCTGTATTGTTCTTTCATGGAACCTAACTTGATTATAAAAAAATCTACATACATGGGTTAAGGCAGATCAAGAGCAATAGAAAGAATAGACTGTCAGGAGCAAAACCTACCAAAAACAGATTAGTCACAAAAGGGTAAAAGAACAGGCTTTGACCTCAAAAGAAAAAAAAAGATTTAAAAATGGAGAGGGGAACACAGGAGATCAAGAAATAAGAAAACTCCTGCCTACATGCATTGTGCAACTTTTTGGATGCTACTCCTGAAATTACTTCTGCTCAACTGGTATTAAAATTCCTACAGGACTTTTTGAGGTTGGGCTTTGCTGTAAGGCAGTAGTGCTTCAACTTTTTGCTCACATTGGCCAAATGAGTGGCTCAGGGGCAGCCCTCAGACTGGATCAGGCCCTGAGCCACCTCTCAGGGCTCTGATCCGCAGGACTGGGGCCCACACCACCTCCAGTTAAACCCTACATGCCCAGATCTTAGGGGTGCACCAATAAAGATTTTTGGGGTGATACAGCTGATTATTGACCAGCCAGATTGGTGGATACCATACCAATTGTTGACATGCAGCCCAGCAGCTTGGAGAGCAGCATCCAGTTGGTAAGTCTGTTGGAGGAAGGGGCGTGAGGGAGGGTATGCGGGGGGCAGTTTGAGGCCCCTGCAGTGAGGGAGGGAGTAGGGCTGGGGTAGTGGCAGGTGCTACCCAGCTGGGCTGAGGCAGGGCACAGGATGGAGCTGGAGGCTCATCCAGGGGGTGGGGAAGGGTAAGGTAATTCCCACCGCTGCGCACACCCCTAGGGGAATAATGGGGCATGTGCCCCTTTGGATTCGTGCATGGGGTGAGGGTGGATTGCTCTGCGTGTTCAGAGCTGGGGCTGCTCCAGCCTCTTTCCAGTGACTTTGCTAGGGCTGGGTGAAGTGGGACAGGCAATGGCGGTGCTGGAAGGAGGTGACTATGGGGGGACTAGAGCCACCCCAAAATTCACCATAGCCCCCTCCCAGCACCTTTGCTGCCTGCCTCGCCCCACCTGGCCTGAGTGCAGCTGCCAGGAAGAGGCTGGAGCAGCCTTGGCCCCAAGTGCGCAGCCTGTCTTCTCCTTGTGCACAGATATGGCCTCCCATGCCTCCCCCAGGAGCGCACGCAGTGGCAGGAGCTGCCCCTCCTGCAGCCTCTGGATGAGCCGCTGGCTCCATCCTGAGCCCCACACCACCCTGGCTGGGCAGCGCCTGTCCCTGCCCCACTCCCTTCCTCACTGTGGGGGCCTTGGTCTGCCCCCCCCATAACCCTTCCCCTCACCACAGACTTACCAGCTGCACACTGGTCTCCAAGCTGCCAGGCTGCATTCCTGGTTGCATGCATGCAAGCAGCATTTATCAGCAACATTAATAGCCACATCAGCCAAAAAAAAAAAGGCTGACTGCTGATAATGTCAATTTTCCTTTTATCAATGCCGATAAAATATGGACTGATGCATCGGTGCACCTCTACCAGATCTGGCCCCAGACGCACCTATCTGGCATGCCATCTGGCCTGCAGGGCTCTCTACAAGTCTGGAAATTTAGCAGCAGGGGAGCAACAGTTGCTGCCACTGCTCCCTTGCCGCCAAATTTTCAGTCCAGTGGGGACTCCTGTGGCCTGGCTACATGGACTTGATGTGATCAGAGGCCCAGGGTTTGAGCATTCCTGCTCTAAGGTCATTGCTCCACAGTGTATGGCCCTTCAAGTATGCTGTGTACTAACTAACTAAGATCAATTAACTCTAGAGCTTAATTCATTTCAGCAGGCTTACAATCACTATCTGTATATATTCTGTCACACAACAGAGTCAACATGATGGATGTCACTGAGTAGCATGAAGCATTTCCTTTTATTGCAGCAGAATTGAGAAATACTTGTCTAAAATAACTTCCCATAACTGAAGGAGTTAAGACGGACCTGCAGTTATGCTACGGTTCACTCACAATTCTAAAATAGTGCTCTTAATCTGAGGAAAGAAGAAAAAGCATCAGCAACTTCCCAAAAGAATGGGACTTTGAAATTCAGCCATGTAACTAGAGGTCCACATTAAAAGAAAGCAATATTTTATGGCCAAAATTCCACTTTTAAACTGTTTATAAATGTGTGACACGAAGGAAGAAAATGATTAGTTTTCATTGAGGACAAGCTACCTCTTGAGCCTCCCTACTCCAGATGATTAGTAAGCAAGGCACTTTAATGAAAAACATCTTTCAACTCTAAGTAAACAGCTTTAATTGCTGAGGAAGTTACTTTAAATTCCATTTCATAATTGAAATAGCGGACTTAAGGCAAATTGTAAAGTAATAATTGCTCTTATTTGGTTAAGACAGGTTTGGGTTGTGCCTCATTATATATAGCCTAAAGTGTTATAATCGTTCTCAAGTACATGGTTTAGAATGTCATATTACTTAATAAACCAGTCATTTGTGGTGGCCAACAGCAATACAGCTTTGTAATTAGCAACCCTGGCCCATGAAGCAATATAGATATGCTAGAGAAGATGCGAGTTTTTTTTCGAACTTGATGCTGAAAATATTTTCGTCCAGATTAAAAGCAATCACATTTAGATCAAGGTACGAAGTAGCTTTTCTCCAGTCCCTAGGCGAAAACAACAACAACCTCATTTCTGAAAACCAGGGACAGGTGCATGAACGTGTTAGACACGCATCTCATTTTCCAAATGAAAACAAAAGTTTACTGTTACAAGACAACCAAACAGCATCTTTAGTTTAACTGGGTGTCAGCAACATTCATGTTGAGCAACAATGATAATCTGCATGCCTGGCCCCCAATGGTGGCCCACTGAGATCTGATGAACTCTGGAGCTGGCTGGGCTCATTCAACTTCCTAACTTTGAAAACACCTTAAAAAAAAAATGTTTCTTTCTAAGAAGGATACTTAATTGCCTAGAACAAAATTGGAAGGTAGTAGCCTGATCAGTCAAATGCAGAAGAGAAGTTGCTCTATCAGACCAGTTCTTTAAGGGAAAACAGAAGCAGGAGAGAAAGAGAGAGAGGTGGGGCTGGAAGGGGACCTCAGGAGGACACCTACTACAACCCTCCACTCATGGCGGGACGATCCCTGACTTAACCATCCCAGTCAAGCGTCCACCTGGCCAGCAAAACAGGCCTATTCAATGTACCAAGGAACATGACCTACCCATTGTAAAATACTACAGCTGTTCCTCACTTAACATTATAGTTATGTTCTTGAAAAACACAAGTTTAAGCAACATGATGTTGAGCAAATCCAATTACATCACAGTAGTTACCTATTAGCAGGTGGTGGCCAAACAATGCTAAATCCGAACATTGTGCAACTTAAAACAAGTACCTTCTCTAACAAATCAGCAACATAATATAACAAAACAATAACCAGGATGACGTTAAGTGAGAAGTACTTGTATAAGCCTGCCTTAATAAGGGAGACCATTGCAGACACATCAACGGATTGCTTGGGACAAATAAAAAGAAACCAGGAAGGGGAGTGACGTCATAAATTAATAATAAGGGATGTGGAATGGACACCAGAAAGAGCTCATCAGCCAGCGCCCACTGCCCCCTGAATCCGTTGAGGCAGCCTGCAGATGTCAACCAGTGAAACTAGGCCCGGAGATGGCAGCAGAGGAGCAACAGCCCTGCACTCCCCCCGGTGTCCCCGGCCAGAGTCTCAGTCCTGACCAGTGAAACAGGAGATGAGATGACAGGTGGGTCACTTGCTGACTTTAACTGTGCTCTAAATCAGGGGTAGGCAACCCCCAGCATGTGTGCAAGAGCGCAGCAATGATGGTATTTTGCTTGACACGTGCGCCTGGGGGCAGATAGCAGGGATCCACAAGGGGCGCAACTCTCGTTGTGGCAGTGCTGGCTTGCCCTGCCCCGCTTCCCCGCTGTCTGCCGCCAGCAACCAGCCAGGGTGGGGCTCCGTGGGGCAGCTCCTTGTTGCTTCCGTGCTGCCAGCAGCACCAAGGGCCTGCCCAGACCCGGGGCCGGCTGTGCCAGGCAGCTAGGAAGCTGCAATTGGCTACACCAGGCGCGGCCCGACTGTGCTGGCACGTCGGGGCGGCCAGCGGGCAAGGGGCCGGGGCTGCGCTGCCACAACAAGGGTCGGGCGCCTCGCGGCTCTCCCGGCACCAACACCCGACAGCTCGAGGCTGCGGGTGTTTTCGGCCCCTACCCAGGGAGGCTACCGCCCCACTCGAGGCGCGCTCTTTGGTGCCAGGGGCAGCCCACTCGTCCCAGCCCCAACACCGAGGCTGGACCCGCCTCCTTCGCGTTCAGCGGGGACCCGCAGCGCCGCACCCAGGCTCCTGCGCCTGCAGGGCAGGGCAGGGCAGGGCAGGGCCGGGCCCCCCCCCCGCCCCGCCCCGCCCCGAGGCACTGCACCCCCGCCCGGCCCCGCACTCCTCCCGACCTGCCCGCCGGTCCCGGCCGCAGCAGCAACGATCCCGACCCCGGCCCGGAAGTGGAAGTGGAAGTGGAAGCGGAAGCAGCGCCCAGCCCAGATCACGCGTCTGGGCAGGGGCAGGGGCAGGGTTGCGGGTTGGCGCGTGCGCAGTGCGAGTCCCGGCACTGCAGCCAGAGCGAGGAGCCGCTCCTCTCGTCGCTCGGGCTTGGGCGGCCTCTTGGGGCCGGCGCGGCCACAGTTGGTTCCTCAGTCCCGGCCCTTTGTCAGAGCTGATCTTCGCACGGGGGAAGGATGTTCGCAGTGAACGAGACGCGTTAAAGACTTCGGAGTTCATCAAAAATGTGCACTTACTAAAAACAATGTAAAATAATCTGTATTAGGGCCATGACCCTGAATAAAGAGCCGAGGTTAGGCTAGGATTATGGGGCAAAACCCTCTTTGGGTCACCACGAGCCATCTGGCTCCTAAAGAAGCCTGGGCAGGACACTGCCCAGCCCAAAACTCTGTGTTTCAGTGCCAGCCTGCCACCGACAGTATGCGGCCCTGAGCAAGGAGATGTGTTTGGGGTGGCACTACGGGACAAAATCCTTTTCAAGTCAAAAGATACGTCCCTGCAGTCGGGACTGTCGGGAAGAAGCCTAGGTGGAGCCCTGCCTGACCCAAACCTTGGTTTCTGCATCCCAGGCTGCCTGGTGATGGCCCTCGGGCCTGAATAAAGAGCTGGGTTTGCTGGGGTTTTTTGGGTCATCCCAGAGCACACATCTCTGCCGGTGGCACGGGCCATGCCCCCCTGAGATTAGCTGCCACCAAAACCACCGCTGGCTTCTGCAGGCTGTCCCGCTCACCGCTGCCAACAGCGCGGACAGCAGCTGTGGGCAGTCCCCACTCGCCGCCCATCACTGCCAACACTCTTGCAGCCGCTTGCAGGCAGTCCCTACTCAGCCTGCCCTCATTGCTGACGTCACCGCAGCCGCCTGCTGGTGGTCCCTGCTCACCGCAGCCACACCCCTGTCACCAACACTGCCACCACCACCTGCAGGTGGTCGCTGTGCCCCCCCAGCCTCCAGGGGCACGCGGTGTTTGTGATCTCTGCCACTGAGGCACTCTCCTGAAGAAGCCAGGGCAGGCCCCTGCCCAACCCAAAGCTTGGTTTTTGTGTGCCAGGCTGCCTACTGACATGTACCAGGCCTTTGTACAAAGTCCTGAATAAGGAGCTGGGTTGGAGCTGGGATTATAGGTAGAAATCCTTTTTGGATCACCCCAGACCACATGTCTCTGCCACTGGGAGATACTTCTGAAGGCTTTGCAGGCTGCTGCCCAACCAAAAGCTCAGTTTTTGAGTGCTAACCTAACAACCGAACCCCTCAGGCCTTTGTAATAAATACATAGCGCCAAATAAGGAGCTGACTTTGGGCTGGGATTATGGGGCAAAACCCTCTTTGGATCACCCCAAACCACACATCTCCTGGACATAGGGTCTCTCCTGAATAAGTCTGGGCAGGATGGTGCCCAACCTGAAGCCTGGTTTTCTCATACCAGCTAGCAAAATGACAGTCCCCAGGCTTGTCTACTATGTAAACAGCACCAAATAAGGAGCTGAAATTAGGCTGGGATTTCCAGATAAAATCCTTTTCAGGTCATCCCAAACTGCCCCTCTCCACCCCTAGTGGACTTCCTGAAAAAGCCTTTTGAGGCGCCATTTCTTGGCTCTTTCTATCAGTTTTCTATACATGACATTAAGTAAGATGGTAGTGTAAGAGTTATGTTGTAGCTGTGATGACACATAAACTGAAATACAACTATATGCCTATCTAGCTTTATATCAAATTTCTGAACCACGCCTTCTCAAATGTCAGCAGCTACCTTTTCAGATGTGGTAGTACTCAATTCCCTTGCCCCCCAAATCCCTTTCTTGTGTCTTGTATTTAGGTCTCTTGTATTTAAGAAATTGGAATGTTGCTAATGAAAACGTCACTAGTCCTGATTAATTCAACAGAGAACATCAGACATATTTGCAAATTTATCAGAGTCTGGTAAAACACATTTTTTTTTTCATTGTAGGTACAAAGTAATTGGGGTAACGTGCAATACTGATAGCTATTTTATGTGTTTCCACAAACTTGGTGAGACTGAGAGCTGGCGTTACTCTGATGGAATTTTAGAAGTAAAAAAGCTAGGATGTGGAAATCCACCAGCAGCTGAAGAAGAATTCTCCAAGGATATTTTTACATGTGCTCCAAGGGTGCTTTAATTAGAGCGGCTCTGGGAGCGGCTCTAATTAAAGCACCCACAGATATCAGTGTCCCTACACTTCAAAATGGTGGTGGCGGTGATTTAATGAAAGCTCATTGAACGAGCTTCAGTTGAAGCATGGGGGTGATGCTACATGAGACATGGGGGCTGGCTGGAGCATGCTAATTAGCACTCTTCAGCAGACTCGCTTAATCATAGCACGTCAGAGCAGCCTCTCCACATGTCTTACGAAGTAACGCATACCAAGCCATGTTATTGCTGTACAAATGTCTTAGAAACACTAAGGGCATCATCAAGGACACACAGATAGTTAAATACATGCCAAAGCCTTGCTCTCAGGGAATTAAGAACACTAATGTGTTCATCTGTTAATGCAGGTCAGGTCAGGTTCACCTGCTACTGTAATTTACAGTAGATGGAACTACCTGGGACTGTTATTGCTGGGTGGTGGTTAAATCACTCGGCAACCTCTAGGGTAACAATGGCTTTGTATAGAAGAGCACCTTAGAGAAAATGCCACCAAAAATTGCAGAACTGAAGTCCACTCCGTGTTAGGGTAGACTGGGCTCTTTAACCCTGGTCATCAGCCAGTGTAGGAGCGGAGCCCAGACTGATGAACAAATGGATGATCCAAAAAGGATTTTCACCTGTAATCGCAGCCCAAACTCAGTTCCTTATTTGGGGCAATGTAAATTGCACAAAGGTCTGTGGGGCTGTCCGTTTGCAGGCTGGCATGAGAAAACTGAGCTTCAGGTTGGGCAGCGCCCTGCTCAGACTTATTCAGAAGTGTCCCCTGGCAATAGAGGCGTGCGGTTTGGGGTGACCCAAAATGGATTTTGCCCCATAATCCCAGCCTAATCTCTGCTCTTTATTAGTCTACGTACTTGAGACATCATATTATTTAACATTTTATTAGTAAATACGGATTTTTCCAACAAAATCCTAACTCTTTAACACGTCTAATTCATTCCTAACAACTTTTAACTGTGTAAAGATTAGCTTTAAAAAAGGAACCGGGAACCAGAAATAAGGAACTAACTTCAGTCTCATGACATTTTCTGTATAAAGTTTCATCCTCACTAATTCTTAACTTCCTTTTTGCCTTTTGGGTAGCTGCTAAATACCAGACTGAAACCTTCAGAGAGCTGTCCCCAGTCCTTCCAACCTCCCTTTCTTGAGAAGTAACAGCTAACATCAGCCTTATGTAGGTGTGTTATTCTTTCCCACTTTGCATTTGTCAACACTGAATTTCATTGGCCAGTTTTTCTGTTCCCTTTTTCAAGTTTCTGAGATCCTTCTGTGATTTCTCAGCCAGCTGTGCTTTTTACCAACCTGAATAATTCAATGTCATCCACAAACATGACCACCTTGCTTTATGCTCCCCTAATAGGTTAAAGAGAACAAATCCTATGGGGATCCCACTGCTTACCACCCTCCGTTGTGAGTACTGATCATTTATACCTACTCTGTATCCTGTACTTTAGGGGTTTTTTTCATAGATCCATAGACAGTAGGGCTGGAAGGGACCTTGAAGATTATCAAGTCCAACCCCCTGCCCCAGGGGCAGGAAGTCAGCTAGGGTCAAAGGATCCCAGTGACATAAGCATCCAAACGTTTCTTGAAAGAGTTCAGAATATGTACCTGTGCCACTTCTGGAAGAAGTCTGTTCCAGGCCTCGGGGCTCGGACAGTAAAGAAGTTTTTCCTTATGTTCAGCCTAAAATGGTCACCGAGGAATTTATGACCATTGGTCCTTGTTATCCCTTGGGGCGCTCTGGTGAACAGAATAGGCAGCCACCAGGTCCCCCCTGAGCCTGTGCTTTTCCAGGCTGAAGAGTCCTATGGCTCTCCACCTCTCATCAGGCTCTCCGCCTGTTCTCTTGCCCTTTGATCATGCATGTGGCTCTCCTCTGGACTCTGCTGCAACTTCAAGACATATGTCTGTGCCCTACTTTCTGTAGCAAGATAGAAAACACTTTTCCTTCTTTAGGGTAGCCCTGTAAGTATTTCAAGAGTGCTGTCATGTCCTCTTTTGAATGCCTTTTCTGCAAATTAAACATACCTAGCACTTTCAGCCTCTCCTTTTACGATTTGTTTTCCAAGCCCTTTATCATTCTTGTTACCTACCTCTGAACTGTTCTCCATATCCTTTTTAAAATGCAGAGCCCAAAACTGCATACAGATGCCATATTGATTCTTCCCCTGCAAGTCATGTTCATCCATGAACAATCCTATTTTATAATTTCCCACTTTTAGCTACATTCCCATTTTTATTCTTGAAAAGTAAGAGTGGCACAGAAAAAAGAAAAAGCAAAGAAAGCAAAAAGAAAAAACAAAGTCCTGCTCAGTTATGGAAGGCAATGGGACACTTTTTGTCCACCCTAGCTGCCTAAAAATCCCTGAATAGCAGTTCTACTTTTGTTACTGCACCCTACTTTAAGTAGCCTCCTATTCTAGGCACTCCAGCTTTAACTCACTAAATCGCTGGTCCTTGGGGTATGTCATCATCTCCTGATTGGCCTAGTGCTGGAAACACCTGAACTGATAGAAAAATCGCCTTTGTAGCTTGGTTTTTCGGTAAGTAATTTATCTGGATACTGAAGACAAAACAATGGGACTTCTGTGAACTTACTTGGGACAGAAGATAAGAGCCTTAATAGTACAGGTTTTCCTTGCTTTGTGCGGGTTCTCTAGGTGAGGATTAACTCTTATGCGATGACCCTTTTTATACCAAAAATTCATTATATGCGAGGTAAATTCACTCTTATGCGATTGGTGTGGTGGAAGCCTGCAGTCAGTTGCTTTGTGCGGTGCATTGTGGGAGTGACACACACCAAAATATAGTCTCCTGTGTGGATCTGTGCTCCCCACTCGTTGTCTGTGACATGTGTTTCTGTAGTTGCCATCCCCATTATAGCTTCTAAGTGTCCCGCTAGCTTATATCCTACCCTCTCTGGTCTATCAATGAAGCCTTCATCACCCTGTCTTGATACCAGCTAAACATTCACCACCCCCCTGTGCTTGCGTGTACTGTCTGCTGTTGTTGATTACCAAAATTGTCTTGTAAAAGTGGTATAAATGGGTCTGGGGGGTCTGTACAGTCGGGGTCTTGGAAGTATCTCTATTTGTTACATTGTAAAGCGGGTTCCCTTTATGCAAATTTGAGTTATACGCTGTTTTCCAGGAACTCATGTACAGCATAAAGAAAGGGAAACCTGTATGTACTCTGCTCTAGCAGAATATCCACACTGGTAGAATTATAGCAGAGTTTTAGAGATTGAACTCTAGAATTAATTCAAGCAGCTCTATTCTTATAGAGGACATTACACTGACTGACACACTGATTCTAGCATTTGAATAGAACCGCTGATTTGATGCCTGAAAAAGCTCTGTTGAGGCATAAAAACACACGCAATGCTGGTTGCAGTTTCAGGCACTATTATTATAGACTTTGTTCTGGATAAGATAGTGGATGAGATTAATATATGATACATTTTCCAACTGAATCCAATTTGATGGCTGCAATAATGTAAAGGGGTCTTTTTTCCTTATTAATACTATGTTCATATTTTGGGAATTCACTAACAGAATTTTTCTATCAAACCTGCATTTCAATGATACTAGATTGCCAACTAAAATTTATTTGTGAAAAATATCTGCTTTCTGCAGAAAATTTCAAGATAAAAGTGAACATAGGGCCTAAAGTGATCTTTTTTGATAAATGTCAAAACTTTCATCTGTAATTTTACTTGCATTTTTCCCCTGTTTTTGCTGAGATGGTCCATGAGAGAGCCTGAGGGAATTTATACATGACATGTGGGTTTAATTCTCCCTAAAATGAAGTGGTGGCTTTTTAAAAACATTGCTTCAATTTAGGGTGAAGTAAACCCCCATGTCATGTACACCGTGTCTGCCTGATCCTTACCTGCCTCTCCAGTGGCAGGGAGGGGAGAGTGACCTGCTGGTGGGCAGAGCAGTCCCTGAGCTTCTGGTGCTTCCCTCTGTGGCAGCAATGGCCACCCCCAGGCAATACCCAGCTCGGGCAGTTCTGGGGGGCACTGCACCCATGAAGGGAAGCACAAGGCCCCTGCACAGCTCAGTCAGGCTCTGGGGGAGAGGGAAACCAGGCCTGCTGCTTATTTTTTTTCCCCTTCTGTGGAGCCTGCCTTCCCGGGCTGCTGCCAGGCTGCCTGCATGGTCTGCCTGCACACCTCCTAAGCTGCACAGAACCCAGTGCTTCGCTCCGCTGCTGTAAGGTAGGAAACTAAAACTCCTCCTTTTCAGTGCCCTAAAGTCATTTGCTACATCCTGAAGTCATTTAAGGCACATTATGCCGCTGAATGTGCTACAGTGGCTGGAATTAACATGCAATATGCCGCCGAATGTGCAAACAGCAATGCCATTAAAGTGGTGCAAAAGGCATTTAACCCGCTTTAAACCTGCTTTAAAGTGTCCTCTGTAAACGGTCTGGATTCACCATTGACATCATGCAGTGTTTCATTACCTCCACAGTGTGGCAGCAGATAGCTGGAAATCAATCAAAGATTCCGGAAAACAAGTAAACAAGGGGTCAGAGCCAGCCACCTAGCAAATGCTCAATACTTCTATTGTTAAACATCAGACAACTGCAAATACAAGCAGATTCTTACATGAGAGCTGTATCAAAGAACAGGGTTGTCAGAACAATGCTGTCATAAGTTTTATCTTACACCTTATAAAATCAACTGTTGCCAGTTTTGGATTTGAGGTACTTCAGACTGAAAGCAGAGCAAAACATGCACATTAGGTTTATTTTTAAACATAGCCAAAATATTTTTTAACATGCTGTTACAAAGAAGGAGGATTAAAGTGTTTTTCACATGATTAGTGTAATAGTTCAGAAATCTCAAAAGTTTAGGAGCATTCGGCTAGAAGTCCAGCCACTGAGCTGGACATGGAGACAAATTAGATCTGATGTTTATTTCAGAGTTCCCATCTGGCATGAACAGTACAAACATTACACTTCAATGTGTAGAAGGATGGTCTCATACTGCATTGTTATTTGCTATCTCCTATAAGTCACTTACTGTCACGCACTTAGTTCCCTATCAGATGCTCCTACTTCCTTTGCCCCCCCCCCGCATCTCTCTCCCTCAGGCAGGGACTACTACTTATTGTATGCATGTACAGCACCTACCAAAAGTGGGGTGCTGATTTTAGGCACTCATGGTACAAAACAAAAGGTGTAAAACATCAGAAGTAATAATTTCCAGGTGTGTGGTGGGACTTGAATAAGGCCTTTAGGTTCAAGCTACTTGCAGTATTTCTGTAGAGCATATAAGCAACTTTTTGAAGCCCTCTGAAAGACTATGAAGTAACTCCAGCCAGACACCCCACTTGCCTTAGGTTGCCGGGGAGGAGGGAAGTTGACTAGGAAATGTGTCCAGTCACAAGCCCTTGCTAAACTCCAGCATACGCTGTTTTTTTCCCAAACATTTCTCTTGTACTTCAGATGGAAGAAGAATTGGATTTTCTGTACCTTATTCAGACTTCTATATTGTGCCCATCTCTGAGGACTGGGCCACCTTATCACATTCTTTTCTCTTTCCATGCAGCAGAACTGCACACACTCTACCTTTCAGTGTGTACCTGCAGAGAAAAGAACAAGTTAAGAATCAGGGACAAGCAGAAAAGCATGCTCATTAATACCTGCAAGTCCATGTTTGATATTGTGGGTGGAGAAGAAAGAGTATGTAAGGAGAGTGCTCTTAACAAGATAAATTAAACCTGACCTATCAAGGAATTATGTCTTACCACATCCAATAGAAAAGATATTCAGCCTGCTCTGTATAAGTAGCAGGCAACCATTGATCCTTCTGGATCATGGTATATGCAACAGCTTGCAGCTATCTTACAGATTTCTACTGCTGGTGGACATCACAGTTTACTGGGTGCAATCCAGTCTCTTAGTTCTAATCCTAAAAGGAAACTTACAAAACATCTTTTGTAGATGAGCCTACAAACTTCACTTAGTAAATCTACTGGATGCAAAAAAAGCACAGGCTAAATATAGACATTGGATTTATGGCACATTATAACCTGCCTGCAGTCTGATAACCCAACACCAGCATTTTGCATATTGGCTTCTCTTCCTCCATGGAGAACACCAAAGTGCAAGAGTCTTCTCTTACACTTCTACTCTTGTGGGGAAGGGAGTCTTCAAAAAAAAATTAAACTGGTTCATTAATTAACAAGTCCACCTAAGTGAAGGAGCAATTTGATTGGAGACCCCCCCCCTTATGATAGTCAAATTGTATGGGGGGGGGAATTCTCATCTCTTATGAGAGGGCTCAGCAGCCCCCCTCCCCTGCCCAAGCACCCCCTTAATTTACACCCTGGAGAACAAAAGGTGACAAGACAGCCCAAAAACTCTCTAGCAGATTCTCCCTATGCCTGAAGAAGGGCGTTTGTGCCTGAAAGTTTGCAAAGAACAATTTTTCCAACTATTCAGTTGGTTTAATAAAAGATATCACATTTACGCAAAGAATCTTGTCTGCCTATGTCCTTAGACCAACACAGCTACAACCAACAACCCTAAAGCATGGAAGATACTGAATTTTGCTGTTTGAATTGAAACTTCACAACATGAAGAAGAAAGAAAACAAACTCAACAGTGATGTATATTTTCTAGCCAATACAAGAAATACAACATAATTCCCAGAGGACTGAACACCTACAATCCTCTGCCTACTACGCACAATTCCAAATATGCTTCACAAGTATGCAGGAGAACTTCAGCACATTTTCCATAAAATACAAACCACCATATACAAGAAACCACAGACCAACATACATATTTACACAAAACTAGCAATCACCCTGAACACATCAAGAAAGCTGTAATATACAGCCAAGCCCTCCAATACCACCGAATTTGCACAACTATGATTGTCACCTCACACATCTCAAAAGGGTTTTCAACCAATAAGGACATTCCTTCAGAAAGACAGATCACAGTTTTGCAAGAGCCACCTGGTTACCATGTGAAGAATTGCTGCAGTACAAAAAAAAAAATCTCCATGAATTGCACATCATTAGTTATGACATATCATCCTTCACTGGACCCTATATGGAAAATCCTCAAGCAGTTTCAACCCATACTAGAGGAAGATCCAATTCTTAAAGACATCTTTCTAGAACTACCAATCCTAGCCTTTAAACAAGCACCGAACTTTCCCATCCTAATCACCAGAGGCAAACTTCCTATGGTTCAAAGCACATCAAATGGATCTGGACCATGCCAAGGCAAGAAATGTAAAACCTGCCAGCACATCTCCAACATTTCCACAATAACAACACCCCACAACAGAACCATCACCATTCCTGGATCTTACACCTGCACCTCCACAAATGTAATACATCTCACCCAGTGTACTAAATGTCCTGACGGAAAATACGTAGGAGAAACCAAACAGCAATTACATACCAGAAAGAATGCATACTGAAAATACATCAATGACAAAAATATCCAGTTACATGTGGGTGCACACTTCTGACAAGACAGCCATTATCTCACCAATCTCTAGTTCTAATCCTCAAAGGGAACTTACAAAACACCTTTCATAGATGAGCCCATGAACTTCAGTTTATAAATCTACTGGATACAAAAAATCCTGGATGAAATATAGACATTGGATTTATGGCACATTATAACCTGCCTGCCATCTGATAACCCCACACCTGAGTTTTGCATATTGGCTTCTCTTCCACCATGCCTGAAGAAGCTTACAAAGAACAATTTTTCCAGCTATTTAGTTGGTCTAATAAAATATAACACATTTACCCAAAGAACCTTACCAGCAACAGCAGCATGAGAGGGAGTAGACAAGGGTTAAAGCAAGTGACAGGAAACAGGGCTCCTGGCTTTCAGTACCTAGTCTCTGCCACATACCTCTGCATGACTGAAGCAAGTCACTTAACTTGCCTGTGTCTTAGTTTCTCCATTTGTAAATGGAAATAATGTTTTCCTACTTGACAAAAATTGGTGCAGGCCTTAATTAGTGTTTGTAAGGCACTCCAAAATCCTCAGGTGAAAGGTGCTAAATACATTATTATTAAAAATTTATTAATTTATTCACCATTCTTTCCTGAGGCAAACCTCCTGCTGTTCACTCCAATTTTTCCAGGAGTAAAACTTACATAGTATAGGATGCTGGTAGAATACTAGGAGAATAATGGGAAAAATAATATATAATGAAGTTGCCTTGTTCCTGCCCTTTGCTAGTGGGATGCATCAATATAAGCCGAAGACAAACATTTTACTTATGGTTGTTAAAGTCCTTTTTTTTTTCAAATTTACACCAAGGCTGGTCCCTTCTTAAAAAAGCAACATTTTTTTGTTCTGTGAAGTTATGCCTGCATAACAATTATTATGCATTAAACATCCTTCTTTTATTTTACTTAGTAAAATAAAGAATCAGATTTCAGCCAATTGCAAAGTTAAAGTAATAGTTGTTTGACAAAACAAAATTATTCTACTATGGTAATAAAATACCAGAGAAACCTAACTTCCAATCAGATACATGTTGCTGTATCTTGCCGGGAGTCCTCGAGTCAGTTGCCATGCATACAAGGACAAATGGAGTAGTGTGTTCTGTAAGGCATACACTTATACCCAACCCACCCATCTCCGATCAGAATCCAGCACGAAAGTCAGGATGTTCAGCACTAAGGAAATACGTGTGCATAGTCAAATTAAAAATCTACTCTTTCCATCAAATAAAACTGTTGAGCACTATGCTCTCTTTCTTGTCTGTTCTAATGGTCAGGCTGTTATTTATACTTGCATACACATAAATTCAGCAATGTTTGGTTCAGTTCTTACAATTTTTGAAAAAAACATGAAGCACCCTGTTACATGGACAGAAGATGTCTTTGCTGGTTGAGCTTGAGGGGAAAACTGGATACAATTATATATTCTTTTAATTATTCATAACTTGGGTCTGAAGTGAATGTGTATACATTTTTCACTTATTCACTTCATAAAATTCAAAACTAAGCCCAGAAGCAGTTTTGTGCTTGGCATCATGACAAGTTTCCTTTCCTCAACGAGCCAGTCAAAGGAATTGCTTCTCAAAGAATTTGTCATCCCCACACACCCAGAGAGGGGAGGGGGCAGCAGGCATTCATTATACCCTCACTACATACACATATACACACCCCTAACATAACATGCTTATCCCAATGGAATAAGACTGAATGCATTTGTAGCATACGTTTTAATTTGCATAGCTGAGTTGCAATGGTGCCTTGTTGAAGACTTGGACCAATTCCAGTGACCTATCCTTTGCTCTGCTCATCCCCACCAGAATACTTTCTTTAAAGAGGAGATTTAGCTGGTTTGGGGAACAGATAGGAAGCTGCACAGGAGGTCAAAGCTGATGTAAACACACATTAATTAATTGTTTTGATCTGGTCTAGGAGGCTGCTGGCAACACATTTTGCTTCATAGAAGACATGCAAATTTATGGGACACAACTTGACAGGATGAAGGCACTGCGTACATAGAAGGTGATACCCTTCAGCAAGAGAATGACTAGAATGCCTAGAAGCAATGACCCTTTACATTGTCGGCAACACAGGTAAGATTATGGAATTAGGGTCCTCATAGAGATTTATCATCTAAGGGAACCATGAACTTTTCTGTCCCCTTTCCCTGTACTATATTTGCCTTTCAGCAGTACTTAGGTGCCCCAATGAACTGCAGACTTGGGAATTCAAGTCTGCCTCTGCCAAAAGATGATATAGTTGGTTTGGAGATGAGACAAAACTAAAATAATGACAAAATCACGTAAATAATCTTGTCAGCTTCTCTCATTCATTCAGTGTTGTGGACTTCCCTTTGAAATCAGGGACAACAGCTCTCCCTATTGACATAAATATGGGCTAAAGTCATCCACCTGGCTGAATAGCATTGCATTCATTTGTGCCAATGTTAATGAGAAATTATTGATTGCTGACTGGGAATTTTGGGGTGAGAACAGCTGAACTTAAGGTAAAGGATTCCATATTCTATTACTAGTCCCTTGAGTCAGCCTAGCAAATGGCCAACTGTAATATTGTAATTAGCCATGTGTTAGTATTAGCTCCTGCCTCCTTTGCAAGCTTAACACATGGCTAATTACATTAGCTTGGCATACAAAAGAGCACAAGGGAAGCTGGCAATGGGGCAGTGGAGGAACAATTAGGAGTCCCACTGCAGCATTTAGCAAAGCAAGTCTCTGATGTCAATGGGCTGATGTTGTAGAAATATAATCTTTTCATTTAATGCAAATATAACAAGAAATAAAAGCATCATCAGAACACACCTCAGTCTGAGGGAGGTTTGCTATTCCCACTTCCTGTGGGAGTAAAGGACAAACATTCACTAGTGAGAAAGGAAGTAGACTTGGCTTTTTTTTTTTTAATTTCCATTTTTATTTTGGTAAATGGCCATTTAAGAAAGCAAGTGAAATATGCATCCCTGGCTGTTCTGCCTCTCTCTGAGGCATGCCTAAGATATAGATTCTCTGACACATTCTCTTTGTCCTGGTTTGGATCCCCACTAGGTTTAAAGTCCAAATAACCTCTTCGCCACTGGATGCTTGGTGGGAACACCAGGAAGAGTACTGGTAACATGCTGTATTCTGGCCATGCTTAGCTGGCAGATAGCTTCAAAGGCTTCCCCCAGCTGTCACAGATGAAAGCAGCCCATATTGCCAGAAGTGGAGGTGAGATAGAGGCTCAGGGACCTGTAAGTGGTCCCTTGGTGCAAATCTCCCCTTTTACTTGCTGATCCAGTGCTACAAAAGGGCAGGCTGACAACTCTCAAAAACATCTCTCCCCATTTGACCAGGCCACTATTTCTAGAATAACTGACGGAATAACCGCAAACACTGCATTTAGTTTCATGTTCCCCCTTTTGTCAATTAAAAAGTTTAGCTACATTTGGTCACAAAATAGCATTTTAATATGTGGCTTTAAAAGCCTTGAAACAAAACAGAATTTCCTAGATTGTTTTCCTTATTTTTAGTCAAAACTGTTCATCACATTTTACCCACATGCATAAGTCACTTTAGTCATTTTCCTGCACTTTCCTCCTGCTGCATATTGCACATCTCTCAAGTCACTCCACTCATTCCCCATTGCTTTGCACACCAATTAAACTTCCCATTCCTGTTTTCACAGCAGCCCTCACCTGTCTCTCTCTTCTACTTTCTCTTGTTCCTTCTAGGCTGCCAGCTCAGCTCCAATAACACCACCATTCATCTCCTTTCCCCACACACATCTCTAGCTACTCTCAAATTGCCTTCTGTGGCTGTGGCAGAGCCCCAGACCCAGCTGCAATCAGGCTGGGGTGCAGCCTGTGTTGGACTTTTCAAATGTACAGAAGTGACTGACTGTGCACCCTGACCCTCAGTTTAGCAATCTACCTTCTGAAAAGACCTTTTGTAGCCACCTCAATCAGCTTGGAATCTTCAATCTCCAAGTTTTTATCTAGCAAAAATAGTTAGATTTTATCCCATCCATTCATCTTAATTTCCAAACAGTAGTCTGTGAAGATTAGCTAAATTAAATCATTTTTGCAATTAGTGTCAAATTAATCCATTAGGGGAGGTAGATAATGGCAGAGATACAGGGACGCTTATATTTGGTAGATACCCTGATTGGGTTTAATGTTTTGTATAATATATCCTTAAATTAACAGAGATCTCACCTTCCATCCAGTTTCCACCCCACTCTTATCCCTCTCATCAGATTAAAATAATACCTTTGATTATTGTGGCAAATGAAGGATTTTCAACAAAGCTCCCATAGGCCTTCTTGACATGGAGAGGAAGCATTTTAACCAGGAAAATGTTAAATGCCATTTTGCCATTAGCAGCAGGCCCTATGATTGAACACAACTAGCTAACCCATTTAAACATGCTCATACTTGTCTGGACTAGACTCCAAAACATATTTAATTACCAGTAGTTTCATTGAATCATTCTGGCCAATTTGTTTTCTAAGACTCCACCCCACCCTACCCCACTTTTTTTTTTAACACAAACATGGATGTGGTATTTATTTATTCTGTGAACAAATGCCACAGCCTAAATTAAGGAAAAAATTAAGGAAAACTATTTTAGTCATGACCCTTCCTTAAATACCTCACCCTGCTGTCCCAATTTCAAACTGATAATGTTACCTGAATTAGGACAGTGTGGTCACCCTGTTAAAGAACCATCAGTCAACTTCCTGAGATGATGTTTTGAGCTAAAAAAAATCATGCTGGCATTTCTAGTTTGAATAAAAGTGAATTATTTGTTTTTGTTGATTTTAGAGGACATCTTGTCACATACAGTGGAAGGGAAACCCTATTTGAAACAATGACATTTTTAGGCCTGATTTTGTACTTCTCCAGGATGCTGTTAGATCTGGTGAATTTTCTTCCTTTTTTTTGAAAGCAGATTAATTAATATTTCCATAAATAAATGCAACATCTTGGAAATCCTGTGATTAGATGCAAAGTCCTGGGTAGAATATTCAAGAGCGCTTCAAGTAATGTAAGAGTGCAAGTCTCTGTTTCAAAAGCAACTTTAACTCTTAAAGTACTAAATCAATTTATATCCCATATGAATTTGTTTCCCCAGGAACTTTGGTTCTTCAAAATAGGACTGAAGTGCATCTGAAAATGTTACCCTGAGTGATCAAGGCAGTGGACAGGGTTTCAGGAAATCCAGGTTCAATTCCCAGTTTTACCCACAAGCTCCCTACATCACCATGGGCAAATAAAATCACAGTCAGTCTGCAATTCAGTTCCCCATTTATCAAGTAAGGGTAGTGCTTCATTACTTATCTTTTTGTATGCTTAAACCTTAAGCCCCTTAGAGCAGGGACTTTCTTCTTATATGGATGTCAGAGCATATCACAAACAGACCCTGATTCGAATAATAAAAATAAATAATACTAAATGATTGCTTTATAGGACAATATTAATAGCCAATGAATATTTATAGAAATGGACACACATTTTTAAACAAATACTTGTCTGGAAACTTGCTTTCAGAGTCCTTTAATATTTTACAGACACTAACCGGAAAAGCACCAATAATGATTAGAGTTAGTATTGAGAGAGCCAGTATAACACTATTGGAAAAATAATTCTTACAGAGAGGGTGGATTGTTTCCTACAGATTATTATCCAAAAAAATAAATAAATTGTAGGATGAAACAGTCTGCCCTCAATTTCTGGTGCATTTATAAACTGGCAAGCCAGCTATTACTGAATATGACTCATCAAGATTAAAAAAGAAGATAATTTAGTCAAAGCTGTTGTCAAGTCACTATCTAATGTTACTTTCTATATTTGCTGTGATAAGCATTTAAATTTGTGCACTGGTTGATAAATCATTGTTTAGCAGTGTCTAAAGGGTCCAGTAAATGGTTTGAAATTGCCACAGTGTAATAAATGGTTATTTGATAATGAATGAAATTGTTTGAAAATACTGTTAAAATGTCAAATTTTAACACACAGAACATTATTCAAAAGGAGTGCAAACATGGAAACCTTAGTGACACTATAAATATCCTGCAACAAATGCATTTATTTGTACAGGGCAAATAGTAGGTGCTCTATACAAACTAGTATAAATTGATATATGATGTTAATTTCAATCTGTAAAAGTAATTGCATTGGTTTAACTTATTTAACTCTCCTTACAATAATATTTATTGCAGAGCAAGAAAGTAAAGAAATAAATGATGATAAATAGATAAAATACATAGGAAATGGGAATTGTTTTCCAATTTAATTACATTGTCACATAAAATTATCACACAAATACACCATGCCGACAGGAGGAATACATTAAAACTCCATTATGCTATGCAGAGCAGTATAGCTTTCGCTAGTGCTCATTCCATAAACATTTTTTTCATCGTTTCAACAATCATAAGAAGTTAAAACTCTATTAAAAAAAAAGAGTGCTGCAAAAAGGCAATATTGCACAACACTGATTGTCAGCCTAAGGCAGGAAGCTGGACAGCAGGTATGTGACATATATTTGTGTTCAAAGACAGAGAGAAGTGGTCAGGTGTGTTAATCTGAAGGCAGTCACAAGACAGTGTAGGGTGGCACTGGAGGCCAAGTACAGAAATTACTCTTATTGCACAGTAGGTGAGCAGAAAATTCTCTACAGTTATAACTGAAAAGATAGTCAGGGTACATAGAGCACTGTAAAAATGGTGGGTCCCACTCTAAGATAACCCTGAATGGGTGTGGTATCAGACTTCAACACTTGTAAGTTAGAGCACCATGATGAAGATCTGTACCAGATCCCATCACAACTCACAGTCACATTCTGCTGGCAACCCATGGGGTTTTGCAGCATACCACTCACCCCGCTTCCAAGGTGGTGCTCTAGCCTTGGCCAGAGCTCGTGTGGCCAGGAGCGTCAGGCCAGCCCCATCCCTAGGCTGTCACTAACAAGGGTCAGTGAAGCCTCTGTCCCCAGGCCCAGCTTGGGTAGCATAGATCCATCAGAGAATATTGCTGAATTTCTCTTATTGCATATTGTTATGGGTGCAGGTCAGCAAGTGCTGAATGTGGGTCTGCTGCTATTTTGCCTCTGTTCACAGTAGAATCAGTTCTTAAGACAGATTGTCTGCACTGATTTCTGGCAAATGGGCGAGTTCCCTAATGGAAGTAAAAAATGTACTTGAACATGATCAAAATATACAACAACACACCTGTCGAGGACTAACTCTAATTACACAAATGAGAGTTGTAAATTCTCACACAAATTGCCTCTATAAGAAAGTGGGTGGTCTAGTATCTCTCTGCCAACCTCCAGCCTGGCTCTAGCTGATAACTAATCATCTAAGTAAAATAATCACAGATTCAGGAGTGTGTATATATATATATATATACATATATA
>NW_017728911.1:11024824-11029820 GCF_001723895.1 Crocodylus porosus | reverse complement strand
ATGTATACAGCAAGACTATATTGAAATGGTAATAAAGCTCAATAACAAAAGACAATACAAACAGGTAAGTGAAAGAGAAATTTCATATATACAAGAATATCACCCAAACTATATATGCATAGTTAATGATCAAATGCTAGCTTCTTACTTAAGCTTGCAACATTGTTGCAGGTAATACAGCTTAATTTGTCACTGACATGAACTTACTCTAAGATCAGAGCAAGCACTTTCACTAAATATCGCACATCCCACCTCCTGTCCAGGACTTATCTCTTGCTCGAGGCTCAGTTCTTGACCCAGGGAAGGGGTGATACTTTACCCCCTGTAGTCACAGGGCTGCTTTTCCAGCCAACCCCTGGGTTACACTAGGTAGAACCTCAACTTGTTGCTAGGATCACAACTGATGGTTAATCTGTATTTTTCCTTTTTTGGGGAAAAACATATTTCTATCTAGATAAATAGATGGTTATATATACATACATGATTTAGCATATCTTCCCAAACCTCGATCCATTTTTAAAGCCTTCCATCCGTACCCGTGCATCCATCCCCACCAGATGACACTCAACAATACCACAATCAACTCACCCCTGGAGGGGATTCAGCTGCCCCGGCTCTCACGCTCACATGATTCTCTCTCACACACCTCTGTCGCGGTCACCAGTCACTCACTATAAGCACTCTGGTCACACTACAGGCAAGCACACATTCTTCTCAGAAACGGCCTTTAAATGCATCTCAGCCAGAATAGCTGTCAATCATTTTTGCAACCTGTCACTCAATAACTTTCTCTACATCTTTACCATTGTTACTTTCAAGGGCCAATTGCCAGTCACTTCACCCCATGTAGGTGTTGCTCACCTTTTTCCTGCCACTCACACAGTTGCTGAGTAGCAACTGTGTAGGGTTACTATATGTCCAGGTTTTCCCAGACATATCCTTGTTTTTGGCTCTGGTGCTCTGTCTGGATAGGTTTTTAAAAAGCAAGCAAATGTGTGAGTTTTTGCTCTGCCTCTGCTTTTCCCCAGCATTTGTGGTTTGGCTGCTTGGGTCTGGTACTAGCAGGGGAAGGTGATTGGCTGTCAGGGGATGCAGTGCACTGTGCGTGGGTCCTGACAGTTGTTCGCAGGTAAGAGAGAGACAGAGACAGAGATATAGTGTTTGTGTGAGGTGCGTGGGCAGCACGGCTGGAGGGGGCAGGGGGCTGCGAGTCAGGAGTAAGGGGCACCGGCAGGGCTGGGGGGCTGCAGGATCAGGAGTGAGGGGCACCAGTAAATGGGGGTGGGCAGGGGGTTGGGAGTGAGGGGCACTGGTAGGTCTGGTGGGTACTGTGGGTCAGGAGTAAGAAGCAGCAGCAGGCCTGGTGGGCTATGGCTTAGGAATGAGGGGCAGAGGCAGGGCATGGGCATGGGCATACCACTGCCTGCACCTCCTCTCCCCCCTCCTCCCCCACACGTGTCCTTTTTTTGAATCTGGAACTATGGTAACCCCACAACTGTGCATGCTCACTATTCAAAAAGTAGGTCACTTATAAATGAGGGGTGAAAAATTCATCATATAACTTGACTAGGCTGACTAGCCTGGGGGACACTATGGCTACCAACTCAACACACCTACACATACTAATATGTAGCATCACTAATTTCCAACTTGTCTGGGGAAATAGAACGCACATGTAAAATATAGACTGTGAGAAGCACTTACATTGCCTGTGCTCACTACAGGACCAGAAACCCATGAATCCAGCTCACAGACATGAAGTCTCAGAAATCTTGAATGTGTTTATGTGATGGTTTGGAACCATGTGCATGTGATAGAAAGGTGGTTCAGACAACCTGTTATAAAGTTTAAGGTATGCTGCTGGGAATCTCCAGCTAGGCCTGGGAACTCTGGTTTTGTCAAGCTCCCACACTTTCATTTTTTTTTAGTTACAGTTTTTCAGTTGTTAGGATCACCAGTACCAAATTAGGTATTTGGTACTGTGTCAATATTCCATCAGTTTTTTTTAATTGCCTAATTAGCCGGTGCCCTAACATTACCAGCCAATTGGAGGCATTGTGTGTTTGCAGGACAGGCAGTAGAGCCATGATCCCACAACCCAGGTCAATATACTATTTACCAATACACTGTTTGAAAGTCTTAAAGGCACTGAATATTTGCACTCAGGGCAATAACACTCCCACTGTGTATTTTCTGAAATAGTCAAGTGGATAGTGCAGTGAACTTTGAGGGATGGGGGGTAAGTTTATCACACAGTTCTTCAGCCGCATGCAAGTTGCTGACATGTAGTAATTCTTAAATCTGACATTGGGATAATTTCCCCTTGATTTCAAATGAAACATGATTGGGTCTTCATACTGTATTGTTTACTCTATAAGGTACATCTCTAGCCTTCCCATGTTTTGTCTCCTTGCAATGAATTAGAGAAGTTACCTGAGCTGGGGAAAATCACTTCCCTAGCTGGGTAATCATTAAGATCACTTACACTCCACTTTTTTCATCTGTAGGCAGCTGGGCTCTGTGTATGTGTCTGTGTAAGTGTGTGTGTGCATGAGAGTGTCCAGGATAACTGGGGTGTGTTTGAGGGAGCACACACACACACACTCATACATATAGAACCCAGGCATCCTGAACACACACACACACACACACACACCCAGGACACAAAGACAAACATGACCCAGGTGTCTGACACACACTTGGTGGTCACAGGGTGCCCTGGGTGGGCAAGCATGGGATGGCTAACTGATGGCTCATGGCCATGATGAGCTGCTGCTGTATCAAGTCCAGGTGCATGGCCATGATGTCCCTGTCAATCAATCAGGCATGGCTTAGCAATTCAGCTCCACTCAGGAGTCTTCAGCAGCCTGGGGAGCCTGCAGGACATGTAGGGAGGCACATGAGAGCCATGGGAGGCATGCGAGGCTGGGAGGCCGTGCAGGTGGCCTCCAAGCCCCTCCCACCACTAGGCCTAATGCTTTCTGCTTCCTCTCAACCTAACTGTGGGCACTCAGAGTAAAGCTCAAAAGTTAGACTCCTTCCTCCATGGACTTCTTGAATACCTGTACATAGCCTGATTAACTTGTTCAGAGGTATAGGCTGTTGTGTATGAAAGCTCTTGGGTTTCTGAAACTGAGTCTCTAGGGCTGCGTCCAGACATGTAGGTGCGTGCCCTTGCAGTAGCACAAATTGCTGCAGGATATGCCCCTGCACATGCCCTTCACTACGGGACAAATTATCCTGCAATGGGCAAAATGCCCTTGCCCAGCTCCTCCTGGCTCTTCAGCCATGGAGAGCTGGAGGCTACGGCCTACGCTGGTGCTGGGCCCAGCAGGCTTACCTCATGGCTTGGAGCAGCAGGGACACAGGTCAGGCAGCACAGAGGTCTGGCCGGCAGCCAGAGCATTGCTCTGGATGGCTCAATCTCTATATGTACTGGTGCATGCTTGTTCTGCATGTGTTGCACCACATTTTGGGCCAGGTTATTTTGTGTGTGTGTGTGTTTGGGGTTTTTTTGCTACTGAGAAATCCCAGTAGCAAACTTTGGCCCTGTGCTGCCAATTTCTATATTCTATATGTCATTCTATATGTTTAATCAAACACAGGTATGATCCTGGAGTTTCTTCATGGATGTAACTTTCAAGTGATTAGATACTAGGGCTATGTGAAGCTTCGGTCCCTGATTCAATTCGGCGGAGATTCAGACTGATTCGGTGGCCAAATCTCTCAATCCAAATTGAATCAGAGGACCCTTTAATCTCTCCAAATTGAATCAAAACCCTCTAAATTGATTTGTAGAGATTCAGCGATTCAGACATACACACAGCATCAAATGTTTTTTTCTACATACCTCTAGGTAGCAGGCAGGTGAATGCTGTGATGCTGGGGCGGATGGGGTGTCCCACAGAAGCATGGGCGGCTCCCCAGCATGCTCGGCACCAGACCTGGAAGTACTTCTGGTTCACTTCTGGGTCTGCCACAGAGCACACTGGGGGGCCCCCACACCCTCTGGCTCAGTGACTGGTGCCTCCTGGGTCTGTGGGGGGGCACCCAGTGTCCCCCTGTGGCCAATCGTCAAGCCGGGGGGCTGCAGGGGGGCCCCCATGTCCTTCCCAGCAAACCCAGAAGTCGACAGAAAGTACGTTCAATCCACTTCCAGGTTCACTGCTGAGCACACAGCCCTGCCGGCACTCCTGTGGCACGCTCTATTCACCCCAGCATTGGAGCATTCACAAGCCACACTGGTACCTCAGGGTATGTAGAAAAAAACATTTAAAGCGGTGTTTATGTCCAAAACACTGATTCTCTGAATCAGCATCAAATCTTCAGATTTGGATTCAGCCAAATTGAATCAGGGACAGTGATCCAAATCAACAATTGAATCACTGTCCCCAATTCCGGCCAAATCCAAATCAAACAGGGCCTGCTTCGCACACTCCTATTAGATACTATTATAATAACATTCTGAGCAAGGGCAGACAGATAGACTGCATAGTGGTGTATAATCTGCATAATCACTGTGTTGTATAATGCTTAAACGGAAAGAGCACTCATTTGCTTATCCCCAGAGGTTGCCAAATGATGCAAAATTAATTTTCACATAATTTCTTGTTTTGTTCTTGATTGAATAAAACCATCATGTCTGTGACAGTTGCAGCTTTGTTGTTTGTTTTTTTGGGGTCCTGGCCTTTTAAAATCTCTGGTGCTAAGACAGCTGTTGGTCTGTGTTCAAGTGTAGCTAAATGTAGGAGTTTTCATGTTACTCTGGTGAAGAGACTTTACTTCTGTTCTTTTTTGTTGTCTTGGTTTCACAAAACAGCTGAAGCTCATTCCAATAATATATGGCTGGTCATTGTGTATGGAAAAAAATGTTTTATAACAACAAGTAACATAATCTTATGTGAAGAAAATTCATGGGGAATACGGCACAGGGGACACAACGGTGGGAGTCTACTACAGACCTCCCACTCAAAGTCCTGAGCTTGACCAAGAGTTC
>NW_017728911.1:11022636-11024724 GCF_001723895.1 Crocodylus porosus | reverse complement strand
ACTTCCTGCCCTTTGGGCGGGGGGCTGGACTCGATCTCCCGGGGTCCCTTCCAGCCCTAATGTCTATGAAATCTATGAAATCTATGAAAAATACCACATGTGCATATTACTTTGACCACTTATGATTTTTTCATAAATTTTGCATTTGTGAAGTCACATAGTTATGTATAGGGATCTTCTGAATTCATGGCAGAAAGGGGCTGTGCAGTGGCTCCTTTAATCTTTCAGGGACCCTGCCACTTGTTCCTCATCAGCAGGGAGGCAAAAAACACAGTTTTAAATATGGCGCTGTTTTGGCCTCCTAGCAAGCAGCAGGACCACCAGGGCTCCAGAGCCATTCAGCAATGGGGAGTGGGGGTGTGGGAACCGGCAAGATTAAAGGAGCTGCCACTTCCGCTCCATGAATTCAGTAGGTCTCTTGTTACGTAGGAATTTCTGCTTTCACTCGGGGAAAAAAAAAGTTCTCACAGTTACAGTAAAATGTACAAAAAATTATCCTTTAAAGTTCCGAACTCCAGAAGGCAAATTGTAGGGTCTGATTCATGATGATGATGATGATGATGATGACTATTAATATTACCTGCAGTTAGAAATTATCTGATTAATTGAAAAAGATTAATGAAAAATAACAGTAGATGAAAAGAGAAACCCAAGAAGATTAAGACAAGTTGATGTGTAAAATAAAGGGAGCAAGAATGAAGATATTCCTAGCATGATGGTCATGTTTGCATAAATTAAATTAAAGGACTTATTTTAGAACTTTATTTTAGCTCTTTAAAAATTAGATGCATGTTGTAAGAAAAGCTTTTTTAAACTGTCCACTGCTATAAGAAGAACTATAACTAAAGTGAGAGATGATTAGAATTTGGAAGGGTTAATTTATTATACTCCAAAATGGTCTATTATTTGCAATTCTTATTTTAAAAATTGAACATTCAGTTGAGCATTGAAAAATCGAATGCCTTCAAGTTTGAACAAAGTAGTAATATTGTTAACTTGACTCAGACCACCAGAAGGGAATAACAGTAGATTGCAGGGTCATTACAATAAAACACGAATATTTCAGAAAGACTGATTAGCTGATCTTTTAAATATCTAAGAAAACCAGAAATTAGTACCTTCATTTTTTTTTGTTTATGGACAAACTGAATTCTTAGTATTTTAATGATCACACACAGCAATAAAATTCTCAAAATTTCCACATATTTGCCTTGCTGATGCTTAAAAAGGTCACTCTGGCAGATGTGCAATTAAAGGAGCAATGGGATCTGATGAGCGATTCTCATGATCATGCTTCATGCCACGCTACATGTGCATGGCAGGAGGTGTGATTGTGGGATTGAGCATAAAACCCCAACATGCCTTATTGCTGGTGCAGGGGAAGCACAGAATCCTGATCCCGGGCTCCCCCTGAACTGGCAAGTAGCAAGTGTCAGCTGATACGGCTCCCAGCCATGAGGGCACAACATGTGCCCCTGAGATTGGGAACTGTTGGTTGATCAAGGATCTCAGCTATGGGGCACACCATGCACACCACAAGGGCAGACCATGCTGCAGAAGCAGCAACCAGGGATTTTAAGTCCCTGAATCAGGTAAGAATTCACGAGGTTTCCCAGCCATCAGTGCCTCTGTTTCCACTGTCCCTGGCTGATTCAGGGGCAGAGGGAGTTCCAGAGCTGCCTCACTCTAGCCAGGCTGTACAGAGACTGTGATAGCGGCAGTAGGCAGGGTCCCCTCCTTGATCCTGGCTCCCGGGCTGGTGGGGAACACTAGTGAGCAGGAACAGGTAGTGAGAAGGAACCCATCTGCTACCACTGTCCCCGGCTGAGCCGGCCTCCCAGTGCAGCCCAGCTGGAACCAGGTAGGAGCAGCTCTGGAGCTGCCCCCGCCCCCATATCATCTGGGGACAGCAGCAGCAGAGGGCAGGGGAGGGAGGCAGGTGAGTGAGCATGTTGACTTTCTATAAAAGGAGATACTGAACAAAGATCTGCTGCTTTCCATAGTTTCATAGTTTCATAGTAGCTAGAGTCGGAAGGGACCTAGGTAGATCATCTAGTCCGACCCCCTGCCTTGGCAGGAAAGAGCACC
>NW_017728911.1:10980474-11022625 GCF_001723895.1 Crocodylus porosus | reverse complement strand
TGGAAGAGAACACACGCTTACCTTTAGGGGAAAGGTGGAGCCCATCCCATCCCAGCATGTCTCTCATCACGATGTGCCGGTCATGGTCATCCCTTCTATTGCTCTATCAAGGTCTAATAGGACTACTCACATGCTAAAAGCTTAGTGAGTCATTACTTTACTGAATCAAAGCCAAAGTGCATGGGAATTCACATCTAACTTTATAGTATGACACCTATGCCTATTATGTCAATTTTACTAAGACATAGTATTTCCAAACATCTTTATTTTCTGTGAAATCAGTGTCTTCCCACAGGATGGTATGGCATATTGCAGGGGTTGGCAACCCCCAGCACGTGTGCTGAACATATCACGCAGTCATTTTGCTCGGCACGCCACCACCAGCCCTGGCTTTGGGTAGCTGCTGCCAGCCACGGAGCCCAGGCTGCTCCCAGCAGGCAGCTGGGAGGATGCAAGCTCTGCTGCAAGCAGCCCAGGCTCCCTGATTGGCAGTAGCTACCCAGAGTCAGGACTGGCTGCAGCCAGGAGACTGCAAAGAGCTCTGCTGGGCTCTGGCATCAGTTCTATACTGGTGCGGGCATTCGCACCTCGGAGCGGACAGTGGGGAAGGGGTCTGAGGCAGCGCAATCCCGGTCTCTCCTTTGCTCCTGGCACAGAGCTGGTGACTGCGCTCCAGAGCCTGGTGCAGCTGCTTGTAGCCAGCCTGGGCTCTGGGCAGCTGCAGCAAGAAGTGGGCAAACAGCTGCGCTGGGCCCCACAGCTCCATGCTGGCAGTGACTGCACAAGCACCTCAGAGCGGGCAGTGGGAGGGCTGCACTGCCCTGTGTGTGTGCACGCACGTGTCTGGTTCTGGATGTTTGTCTATATGCATCTGTTCTGGGTGTGTTCTGGTTCTCTGTGTTTGTTCACATCTGGCTGTGCGTGTGCGTGTCTGATTCTCTACGTGCGTGTGTATGTGTCTGGCTCCTCTGCTCTCCTTTTTCTTTCCCTCTCTCCTCTTTTTTCTTTCTTTTTCCCTCTTTCTATCTCTCTCTCCTCTTTCTCTTATTTATCTCTCTCTCCCACTGCAACATGCTTAACAAAAAAGGAACATACAACAACAAAGGCAACATTTATGATTATTAAATACAGGCAGTCCTCAGACTTATGACACAATTGGGTCCTGAAAACTGCATCTTAAGTCGAAACGTTGTAATTCGGAACCAATTTTCTCATAAGAAACAATATTATAAATGGGGGATTGGTTCCTGAAACAAGGCCCAGTACCTTATTTTCACAAAAAATACCCCCGAATTTTGTACTCAATTAATTATAGATGAGTAATATAGCTACATTAATGTATTTATATTGTAAGTAGCAATCATACTGATTTGGAAGGACTTCTTTGAGGTGACTGTGCTGGACTTTTTGAAAGCCTCTTGGTTGGTCTTTTCGAAGGTCTCTTGGCTGGAGTCTTCTCAGGAGTCCTGGCTGCTGGTTTTTCTGGAGCCTTGTCTGCTTTCTTAAAGAAAGTGTCCAAGGAAGTTTGGACAGATGTTCTCCAGGGAGATGGGCGATGCAGTGAACTTGTTCGCTAGCATGGCGTTGCATCGGACCAAGTGTTGTAAGTCATAAAGTTGAAACAGGGTGTCAATTTATAACCATTAAGTGCAAAGCATTGCAACTCAAAACACTGTAAATGAAGGACTGCCTGTATACTAACATGCAGTGCATCCTGCTATGTACTCCCCATTCCCGCCCTCATTTTGTTTTTCTGGCATGCCGGCACTCCAGCACCTTCCAAGGTAGACATTGTGTTTTTTTAGGCACTCCAGCCAAAAAATGTTGCCTACCCCTGGCATATTGTGTCTGTGCTATCTTGCCATGGTTTGTCAGGTACACATTAAGATACAAATAAACTATATGTTAGTGAACTAAATTCTTAAGTGGCTTCTTGGAGAAGGTCAGCTGCAAGGAATTTTAAAATGCCAGCTCAGATCTTCCTTTGAATGGCTTTAGCCATAAATATGGATTCTTCTTGTAGGTCCTACAGATAAAGGCTCTGCAGCAAAATATAAACATAATTATTTCTCAGATAGGTAAATAAGTCACTTTAGCTCAGAAAACTTGATCATGTAACATAACCAAAGTGCATATCAAGTTAAGTATTTCGAGCTTTATGAAACTTCTATTCCAATATACATCTACCTACATGTGCGTGCACGCGCGCGCGCGCACACACACACACACTCTTCTAAATGTAATATGGCTTAACTGGATCACATTGGCTGAATAGTGAATTGGCAAACAATTTGATGAATTAAAGGATAATTCTGTTCCATTACTAAAATCAGTATAAAGTTATTGTGATTGTTTCCTGCTATCTGTGAATAATTGCTCTGTAAAAATATTAATTTATGAATTTATTGAGCAGGTGACCGCCTAGTGCTTAATGGGAACTAGCAATTAGTGTATGTAAATCAGCTGAGGGGGAAGAATCTCAGTTCCTGTTCTGAATAAAGGAAGAGTTAATTTGTAAAAACACGTCCCAGACCCATCTGATTTGAAAAAGTCACGTTCTTTAGTACTGAAAATCTGAACACCTACAATATTTGTTGTGCGCTTTATGATTACTCTTAATGCCCTTGCAAACACATGTAATAAAATGCTAACAAACCATCATCCATTACCTAATTATATTTATCTAGACAGATAAAGTTGGGGGGGAAAGCCGATGGTAAAAAATATTGTTTCTCATTTAGCAAACAAAGACTAAATTTACAGCTTAATTATTCCTCGTAGTGCTGTAGAGAGATTTTTTGTTAATCATACTCAGGTCCTGAGAAGAATTTTTTTTGTGGTGAGGTTTAAAATGTGTGTTGACTCCCAATTAAATCTACTTCCCCTCCAGTAGGGGAGTCACTAATGGGATTTAAATGTTTGTGAGGCTTCACTGGGACCCACAGAGGGAGATTTTCTGACATTGATGAAACACCTTTTGTAAGGCAAGACAAATATCTTGCAAGATAATGTTATAGCTGCCTTGCAAAACTTCGCCCATGGAAAATAACAGAATAATTCATCTTAATTAACAAAGAATACCTCTAAACTTCTACTGCTGAGCACAAGAAAAATAGGGGTCAGTTCAACCAATCATACCTATGTAGGTATCCCACTGAATTCCAAAGGATCACTTATCTGCATAAGTTTATCCATGTGAGGAATGGCTACAGCAGAGATTATGACACCTTTTTCAATAGTTCATGAAAACTTAAACTGAAATCCCTACACAATGCTACAGTGAGCATTTTTTCATTAGAGATGTGCTTCCCAACCTTTTCCTCAGCATGACCCCATTTAAACGTTGGAATTTTTTGCGACCCCAAACTGACGCAGAAAAGATCAATCCCCCTACCCCCCATGGGTGGCATGGCAGCGTGGAGCCCATGGGGGGGAGGATGGGTAAGATGCAAGTTGTCCACTGTAGGCCTGGGGCTCCCCCTCCCACAGAGGACCTGGCATGGGAGGGTGGGGAGGCTTGGTGCCACTGCTGGGAGCCCCATCATTGTGAGGATCCCCCTGTCCACCCAGCAGTAGTAGCAGTGGTAGCATGGAGTTGTGCCCCCACCTCTGCTGGATGGGGAGGGTGTACCTCATCATAGCTGCATGGCTGGAGTGGGGTTCCCAGCAGTGGCCCCAAGCCTCCCTGCCCCACTTTTCTCTCCCATTCTGGGTCCTGCCTGCTGAGCTGTGGAGGCCCTGGGGGAGGGCAACAGAGCAAGGAGTGCTGGACTGGCAGCAGGCAGCCCACATCCACCCCTACCCCACACACAAAACTGGGAGCCATATGCCTTCCCCAAGCCTCCCTCCCCAGAGTCCATGCAGCAGTGGAGAGCCAGTCCCCAGGTGGGTCCTGCATTCCCATCTCAGCCCTGGGCCCCATGCATTGGCCTGGCTGGGCAGTGTCCGCAGCCTCAGCTTTGCCCTGCTCTCTCCTTCCCTTCCTCACCATGGGAGCCTCAATCTGTTCTCCCCTGCAATGACTTACCTGGAGGGAGCTGCAGGAGCTGCTCTGCATGCTGCATGGCTGCTGCGTGCATTTGTGTGTGCGCACATAGATGTGGTGCCCCCTGCCTGATTGCCCTCCTCCTGCTTCCTCCAGCCCCGAGCAGTGCCTTGCGGGCTGGAAGTCTGCCACCTGCAAGCGGACCCCGCCATTTCTTGCTTCTTTCTGTGATTTTCATCATAATCGGTTGGTGCTGTTGAGTGTCTTTGTGACCCCATTTTTTATCATTGCAACCCCAAATGGGGCCATGACCCAAACGTTGCGAACTGCTGCATTTGAGCCAGACTTCAAGTGGTCCTATGGCCATTAGCTCAATCTGAGGAACTAGAAACAGATGAATTACAAAGTTCATTCTGAAATGCACCATGTTTCTAGTTCTTTACCTCAAGCTGGAAACAGATGTCTTTTGTGGAGCAGCACAGCTGATTATGCTCTGCAGATGTTTACAGATATCACCAAGTGTCAATACCCTGACTTCCTGCCTGCTTCTAGACACACACCCCATTTGGTGAGCAAGGAATTCCTTTCAAGGGATTCCCTCAACACACATCTGCAACTGTGGAGCAGGGAACTTCCATAGGGGGTCCCTCCTCCATGTTTGCAGCATGTCTCCTATGAGAGTTCACAGATCTATAAATTATAAGGGGCTGGAAGGGACCTCACAAGGTCATTGGGTCCAGCCCCCCTGCAGTAGGCAGGAAAGACAACTAGGGTCAGGTGACCTCAGTGAGGTGACTGTCCAGTCTCCTCTTGAAGATTTCCAGGGTAGGTGATTGTACTACCTCTGGAGGCAGCTTATTCCACAGTCTGGACACCTTAATTGTGATTAAGTTTTTCCTAGTGTTAAGCCTGAAATGGTCTTCCAGGAGTTTGTAGTCATTATCCAGGTTTTCCCCAAGGGTGGGCTGGTGAGCAGTTATTCACCGAGCCCTTGATGTATCCCCCTGATGTAGTGGCAAGCTGCTAACAAATCTTCTCTCAACGTTCTCTTTTTTAGGCTGAAGACACCCGAGTCCCTCAGCCTTTCCTCATATGGTTTGCCTTGCAAGTCTCTGATCATACAGGTGGCTCTTCTCTGAACTCTCTCAAGCTTTTCCACATCCTTGTTGAAGTGTAGTGCCCAGAACTGGATGCAGTACTCTAGCTGGGGTCTCACCAACGCTGAATAAAGTGGAAGAATCACCTGCCTGGTTTTGCTTGAGATGCATGGGTTGATGCACACCAGAGTATTGTTTGCCCTGGTGGCTACAGCATCGCACTGACGGCTCATGTTCATACTATGGTCTATTACTACCTCTAGGTCCCTTTCAGTCATAGTGCTAGTCAGTTTGGTGCCACTGAGCCTGTAAGTATGTTGAGGATTGTTCTTCCCTAGATGGAGCACTTTACACTTCTCGGTATTGAACTTCATCTGGCTCTGATCTGCCCAACATGCCAGCCTGTCTAGGTCTGCCTGTATCTGCAGTCTATTTTCAAGCGTGACCCCGCTCCCCCATAACTTGATGTTGTCTGTGAATTTGGCCAGTGAGCTCTTCACCCCCACATCCAAGTCATTGATAAAGATGTTCAACAGCACTGGACCAAGCACAGACCCCTGAGGGACACCACTGGCCACTTCTCAGCAGGATGACACAGATCAGTTCATTAAAACTCTCTGGGTCCTACCCTGCAGCCAACTTCCTACCCACCTAAC
The DNA here is from genome assembly GCF_001723895.1 of Crocodylus porosus. Taxonomy (NCBI): domain Eukaryota; kingdom Metazoa; phylum Chordata; order Crocodylia; family Crocodylidae; genus Crocodylus; species Crocodylus porosus. The sequence goes on along the minus strand of NW_017728911.1, from coordinate 11,016,887 downwards.
TGTTGAACAGTTAAGCCTACACTTCTCCAATTTTCCCATGAGAACATCATGGGATACCAGATCAAAGGCCTTTTGGAAGCCTAGGTATACAATGTCAACCTCCTCTCTCTTATCCAGGTGGCAAGTTACCTGGTCATAGAAGGAGATGTGATTGGTAAAACAAGACCTGCCCATGATGAAGCTATGCTGGCTGCCATTTAGACTCCTACCTTCTGCAAGCGTATCGCACATAGACTCCTTGATGAGATTTTTCCCAGGATTTGCCATGGGATAGAAGTTAGGCTAATTGACCTATAGTTGCCCGGGTCCTCTCTTCTCCCCTTCTTGAAGGTAGGCACAACATTGGCTCTCTCCCAGTCTTCAGAGACCTCCCCCAAGTGTCACAAGTTTTGGAAGAGTTTCGCCAGCGGTCCCACAATGATCTCAGCCAGCTCTTTCAGCGCTCTTGGATGAAGTTCATCTGATCTTGCTAACTTACAAATGTCTAACTTTTCTAACTGATTATGCACCAGCTCAACGTCAGTGGTAGGAAGGTGGTCATTCCCACGATGCCCATTCTGAACCTTTTCTAGTATGATTTTCCCCTTAGTCCAATGAAATACCAAAGCAAAGTAGTCATTCAGGAGTTCAAGTTTCTCCTGGGTATTGGTAACCAGCTGTCCTGAGTTGTTACACAATGGCCCCAGTTTCCCCCCTTCTATCCTTGCACATGCCCTCAAGCCTTCATAACACTTTCCCAGGTTGCCTGGAGAGCATGAGCAGCTCAGGATGCTCATAATTCTCCTGCCACAGAGCAAAAAGATTTTTGCCACAATAAAGCAGCAGAGTCTATTACTATCTTTTGTCACATTACTGATTTTCCTTTGATGTAGCACAACAAAGAGTAACCCACCTGTTGTGCCACCATACAAATTTTTATGGTGGCACAAATGAGACATCAGGCAACATCTGTTTCCACCCTTAGAGAAATATCCAAGGGAAAATAATCACTGCTTGAGCTGAAAGTAACCAGGAACTAGTGCCCACTTCTTCGGCAGGAGGCTGGGAAGGGCACACACCCATATGTAAAACACATCCAGTACGTTTGGGCTGCTTTTCAACATGTTAGTTATTTGAGCCTTCCCTGAGATCATTACAACTACCGCATTTGTAGTTGTGGAACGCCTGCAAACATGAACTGAATATAGCTGAGATAGGGCAGGCTGGAATTTGTTTTCCCTGCCTGCTGTGCTAAAGTCAGCTCCATTTTGATTCGCTTCTACATTTAACCAGGTAATACACAAATTTTACTTTCTGCGTATAGAAATATATAATTGCTTTCATCCCCAAATGTCTTCCAAACTAGGTCACACCCTGCTCCCATTGAAGTTAATAGCAAAAAACCACCAATTTAGATAAGAGCAGGACTGGAGTTCTGTATAACATTAAGATGTTGTCACCATAAGAAAAAACAAAATATATGGTCATAGATCCAGTAACTAATTTAATAACAGTACATTTCTAGATAGGAAAACTAAGATAAATATCCTCTGACTTTATCACTGGTAAGGACTGGTTGTGACTTCAAATTTTACTGGTATCATTTTGGCACAACTCCTGGCATACATGGAATTATACTGTTGCTTTGTCCTGGTATAGATTATTTTGTTTCCTACACAGGAATAATCTACACCAAAAACTTTCATACCAATATAACTTCATACATATTGTTAGTGAGGGGGTAAAACCAACACTTAAAATATATCCCTCCACTTAAAGCAGCAAATCTTTTTTGTGAAGATGAATCATAAGTTAGGCAGTCAATTTGTATGTCAGAACTGTACAGTATAAAACAATGAGTTGTTTTTATATGATTATCACCAGGTACATCACAAAGGAAAAATAACAATTAATTTGAAGAATAAACAAAATACTAAAAGGATAAAAATGTTGTAGAAAAGACTTATGATACTAAACATCAGGGCATATTAAAAGAGTTAAAAAATAAGGCATTACTAGAAGGGAGCAAAATATTATTTTCAGGAGCTCCTTATAGCCCACTAACACAGTTAAGCCTAACTTAAGAGATGCCACCACAAAACATAGGAGCAACCTTTTTACCTTAGAACATTACTTCCCTTGTGACACAGTGGTTTTAGCAAAAGAAAAAAATTACAGTCATTCCCAATCAAATACTCCCTTCAGACCAGAGCATTTCCAAATAATGATGCAAGATTAAATAGGGAAATAACTTGATTTGACTATGTGTAAATCTGAACGTTTGAAACGGAGGACTCAGAAATCTAAAATCAAAACAAAATAACATAAAACACCCCACACAACCACGGCCAAAAGATTTCATAGATTTTTATAGACATTAGGACTTGAAGGGACCTCGGGAGATCATTGAGTCCAGCCCCCCACCCCAAGGGCAGGAAGTCAGCTAGGATCCCATAGATGAAATGGGGGCCCTAAACTGAAGTGGTGGGTTTTAAAGAACACTGCTTCAATTCAGGGCTGATCAAACCCCCATGTCGTGTACACACCCCTCTGATTTATCTGCCTCTCCAGCAGGAAGGGGAGGGCGAGCTGCTGGCAGGTGGAGCGGTCCCTGGGCTGGGGGGAGAGGGGGGCTGCTGCTTCCCTCCATGGCAGCGGCGGCCCTCCCCCAGGTGGTACCCACCCGCAGGCGCCCACCGGGGGGGCGGGGGGGAACCAACTCACTGCTTTTCTTGGGCAGAGCTGCTTTCCCCGGGCTCCTGTCAGGCTGTCTGCAGGGCTTCCCGCAGAGCTGTGGAGCTGCAAGGAGCCCGGTGCTTTGCCCGCGGCTGTAGGCCCAAGTAATTTAAGGCATATTACACCACCGAATTTCCTACAGCGGCTGGAATTAATGCGCAATACGCCACCGAGGCATGCAAACACCAACACTATTAAAGTGGTGCAAAAGCATTTAGCTTGTTTTAAAGTGTCATGCCCACACACCTCGCATTTCATCTACGCATGACTAGTGGTTCCAGTACTTTGCTTCTAGTAATTTCTACATCTGAGTGAAGGTTTTTAGCTGGAACTAAAACCAGCCTGCAGCACTGTAAATAAGAAGGGAGACATTACCAGGAATGGCTAACAAACAGCAGAAATGTAGAAGAAAAGATAGTTTGAAAAGACTGGGCGGGGAGGAACTCACACCATCCTCCAAAGAAGTATTAATTTAAAAAGTATGCCTTCAATGCCTCTCTCGATCTCACAATAGCTCAGAAAAACCAAATGATGAAAATGTGAACCCTTAGCGTTGCAATTTGAAAAACCAAAGCCTCCTCCCAATAAATTTGCTAGTTATACAGATGTAACTGGCACAGAATTTAAATAATAAGACTAGTAATTAGGGTCCCTATTCAGGAAAGCACTTAAACATGTGCTTAAATCCTACTGAAGTCAATAGGCCTAAAACACTTGTTTAATTGTTTTCATGAAATGGGCCTTAGTAGGTGAAAGTTAACACAGCAGAGGAATGAATATTTATGATGATCGCGTTGTAAAATACCGAGAGCCTCTGAACAATTGCAAAGGAAGAATGCTAGTAAATGAGCTAGCTGCATTCACATTCCTGAAAGACACAAAGCCTGAGCTTCTCACTCAGTCTTCACAACATGCAAACGGCCATTAATGCAATTTCGGTAGATGAAAGACTGCTTGAAAACCGAATATGAACTTTATGATTTGGTTGAAGGTGGTTTTGTTAATCCTATGGCCATCTTGATACTTCTAATGTGCTTTTCTGCAGGGCACAGAGTAATGAATTAATATGTAGAGAGAGTTAGATAGCTGTATTAGTCTGGAGTTAGGCAGAAGGCAGGGCAGGGTGACACCTTATAGACTAACTCATTTAGAGAGGCATGAGCTTTCACAGGCTAGAGCCTACTTCATCAGATGTTACCATATGTGATATATAAATACATAATTCCATGTAGATGACAGTGAAACAATGAACTATTGGCATAGACAAGTATCTAACTTATCCAGCCAAGACTTTATAGAGGCACCAAACACAGTCAAAGTAAGAGTGCTCAGGTGGCATCAACAGCCATATAAGCCCCGGAAAGATTCTACCACCTCAGCTACAGGAGTCATCTCAACACGGGTCTAGAAGAACAACAGATTTAGAAGGATTGCTCAAGAAATTAACCTTTATTTTCATGGTAGATTAGCTGCATAGACACCTCCTGATATGCAGGTGGGTCTTGGCCAAGAGATATGATACCTCGCTCTGTCACAAGGGTTGCAATACCTAATACAGTACATGTTGTGCTGCCCTCTGAAACCCCAGCATAGAAGATACTGAACAAGCTCAGAGTGTTAATGCAGTCAATTCTTTTTGTTGAATGAAAACTGGCTACTGGAAAATAAGATTTAAAAATTCTTTTGTCATGAATATAGACTGGTTCATGCCATCTGGGCTAAAAAAGCTTCTTCAACATTTCAGAGACTCATAAAAATTCTACTGGCAGATTTAAAAGGTAAAATCTGCTATGTTTATATTGATGATATAATCATTTTCTCTTAGGACTTGGATCAGCATTTAGTGAATATAACAGCTGTCGCATGAAAATTACAGTCTCTGGGCCTTACTCTAAATCTTAAAAATGAAAATGCTATAGAATATAGATTAAATAGTCAGTGGCACATTGTGTCACAAACAAATTGGCTGTGGATTAGGAAAGTTGTAGTTGTTTGCATACTTCTTATGTCCTGAAATATGAAGCAAATCTGGCCGAGTCCTGGTTTTACAAATTGGTATAATCTATATACCAGAGTTCCCTACTCTTGAAAAGCCGCTTAATAATATTATGGGGGAAAACTATCAAGTAGATATATGACCACCAAGCAGTTTTATAAAACTCTTAAAACATATCTAATTTATAATCTTGTGAATAGGATTTCCTTGTTACACACTTATTTGTATAAATGTTCCACTGAGGCTTGTTTATCAGGCTTGAGAGTTTTTTGGTTCAATATCCTGACGGCTGTGAAGAAACACATATGCTATATGCTGATCTTATGATGTTAGAGAATTACACATGAGCATCACTATGATAAAGTTCCAGAGGCAAAAAAGATGCTAGAAAGATCCTAGAATTATAGGTTCTAGCCAGTATTTTTAAAGGACATTTTAATCATGGTCAAATTAAGAACATAAGAACATAAAATCAGTAAGATGAGAAGAACATCTAACAGATGTTCCTCTAACAAAAATAATGAAGACCATGATCATGCATCTATGATGGGATTTTCAAAAGCCCTCAGTTCTCACTTCTCCGACTGAAAGCAATAACTGATCTAATATTGAGCATAATGAAAGCAGCATAAGGCCCAGGCTCAATGCCAGAGGTGGTCAACTTTTTCTCACAGATATTTTCCCCCAGAAAATATAATTTTTTTGAAACCAAAGTGTTCCACAAAAACATGTAATAATGTGATAGATGAAGACAGAAAAACTTCATTCCTAATTTCTATAGCAATCCCATTATTTTTTCATTTGATGGCAAATTTCAGGTTCCACTTACCTTGGAACAGTTAATAAAATACAGCTGGAATCAAAACACGTTGCACTCAGTGTGATATTTTTCACACCATTTTTTCATAGTGAACTTTGGCAATTTGTTTTTATTTGGAACAATCACCATTAGTTGGGTGGGGGGGTTTTTTCAGAAAGTCAAAATTTTTGGTGGAACAGATACAGTATTCTGAGTTTTAGTGAATTATATTGTGTGCCTCAAGGATTTAATCTCCTCTTGTACAAGGTATGACAGCTGTGATACATAACTGTATGGAGATTATTCCAGGCTTCTTTTATAGCTTGTCCTAGTGCACATATATCTGGCCATGCCAATGGACAACGTTGCCACACTGGTAACTGAATGGGAATCACTGACATCTCCCTGCAACCAAGAAATCAGAACATTTCAGCTGGCACTGTTGAAAATACTACTGAAAAATTGTAATTACTTATTTTGTTGATCCCTTTCCAAGGGTGGGACAAGTCAGCAACAAGCAAATAAGGGAGTACCAAATACACCAATAGCTTCAAACAGTAGTTTTAAAGGGTTGGAAGGGACCTCAGGAGGTCATCTAGTCCAACCCCCTGTGCAAGGCAGAACTGTCCCCAGCTAGATCATCCCAACTAAGGCTTTGTCTAGCTGGGTCTTAAAAACCCGGAGGGAAATTCCACCATCTCTCTGGGTAAGCTGTTCCAGTGCTTTACTACCCTCCTGATGAGAAAGATTTTCCTAATATCTAACCTAAACTTCCCTTGCTACAACTTGAGGGGATTACTCCTTGTTCTGTCATCTGATGCCACAGAGAACAGTCTAGCTCCATCCTTTCAGAACCACCCTGCAAGAAGTTGAAGGCTGCTGTTAAACCCCCCCCCGGCTTCAGTCTTTTCTTCTCCAAACTAAATAAGCCCAGTGCCCTGAGCCTTTTCTCAAATCATGTGACCCAACTCCCTAACCATTCACATTGCCCACTGCTGTACTCTCTCCAGTTTGTCCACATCCTTTCTGTAGCAGGGGCCCCCAAACTGTACACAGTACTCCAGATGTGGTCTCAGCAGTGTGAAATAGAGGGGAAGAATCACTTACCTTGATCTTCTGGCAACACCAATGCAGTCTAATATGCTGTTAACCTTTTTTGCAACAAGGAAACACTGTTGGCTCATATTCAGTTCATTGTCCATTGTAAACCCTATGTCCTGTAACCCCTGTGAGAAGATTGGTGTCTACTACTGTTAACTAAAGGAATGATTTTAATGGACTATGATGAATACAATGATTGGCAGTGGGTTTTGTTATGTATCCAAGTCTTATATATGAAGTATCCTAGTCTTACACAGCTTAAAGTATCTCTTTAAACTGCAGATTTTAAAGTTTTAATTGAACTATTCGTATGGAAGAACAAGATTATTTTTCTGTATTGTAAGCCACAAGCAAAATATGGTTATTTTGTGAGATTATTAGTTTTTACCCTCTATTTTAAGTGGTAATAGAATGCTCATCTTTTATCACTACATTTGATTTATTGAGTTCCTGAATTTGTTAGTCCATTTTAAAATCAGTCCAAAGTTAACAGAGCAAAAAACTTTTTGCTCAATCCATATGCCATAAAAGGAAGACAACATACAGAAGAGCAGGTAATTACTCTTCATGAAATACTGTAGCCTGCTTTCATTTTACATAGACATTTCAGTGGGACTTGAGTTATGCTTGAAGAAGCATTTAGTCATGTCCACATAATTGATGCATCTCTCTATCAAGTCAGGACCATTCTCTTAGTCCCGAGGGTGTTTTACAAGTAAGATCTATTGTTGCTATAGTTTTCATTCTTATGTAATTGCAGAAAATGTATTGAAAAACTGTATGCTGAGGAGTTAGGCAGTGCAGACAGGTTGCAAGTGGGGTGTTTGAAAAATCAAAATGTCAAGAGGAACTCCTTCTTATGTTGAGAAGAAAACAAGAAATCCAAGGAACATGAAGTCCTTATTCATTTTTACTGAGGCAATATGTGTGGAAAGATTAAGGTAATGCTCAGAGGGCAATATGCTTAGGACAATTTGTCTCCAACTTCTTACATCTATTGCGTATTCTCTACTTCTCATCCCAATCAGTGCAGTAAATGGGACAAAAAGCTTCAGAAATTGGTACTATGAAGCAGAGGAGCTCTGGACAAGCCAGAGAAAAATGTCCTGATGGAGCTCTCTCAATATTACAGTTAGGATCAGATTCTGCATCTCTTATGTAAGCAGGTCTCCCAGTGAAGTCAATCAGAGCAAGGCCTGTAGGATCAGGAGGCTCTTAGGGAAACAATCTAAGTAATATAATAGTCACAAGAAACGGCCAACATTTTACTACATTTTTACTTAACTAATGCATTAGCTGATATGTGTGCCTATCATCATGGCATATGGATAGATTACAAAGATTAAATTCATCGTTGTATAATATAAAAATCACAGAGGATGGCACAAGAACATTTAGGATTGATTAAAGGGTACCAAAAATATTTTCATCATGTTCCAAAGGTCAGAAAATTTTGGCTTAAGTAGGTCACCTGAGAAAATACTATCCATTGCCAAGGACCTGCCTTGAGGAATGCCCAGCCAGCTGTGTTATGTACTAGTAACTAAGTAATCTTTATGGGTACTCTGCCAATGCATATTACAGTAGACCAGCTTTCAGATGCCAAAGGTACAAGTAAAACTGTGGAATGGGTAGATTATAAATATGTTCTAAAAGGGCACCTGTTATAGCATTGGTTGTTCTAGGAATACAAACACCCAGAGCATTAGCACATTATTCATTTACTTCTAATAGCACAAACAGGCTAGGTATTTTATCTAATAATGATCTGAAATAGTTTCTGTCTGGAACCCTAATGTATGAGCAATTAAAAAAAGCAACTGAAAAACAGGCTGAAAATTCTCATATCAAATACTCTTCATACGGTCCTGGTAAACAATTTCTTATGTCAGTCCTGGCATGTCTGGTTGTTTCCCCTTCCAGGTCTTTACCCTGGCAATTTCCCTTTAAAGCCAAATGGGTATCTGTCTAGTAAGAACTAAATCAGGATGTCAGAATTAAGGCTTTGGTTTCTAACACATCTCCCTCATCCCCCCAGAAGTGCTCTTCCCCCTCAAATCCCAATTACTCCAGTGGGAGCTGAACTGAGGCTAAATACAGATGTTTAAAAAGCCAGAGGCAGAAGCAGTCTAAGTTTCATGCTTTACATTAAGCACCCTAGGTTAGGTCGGGAGCAAGCAGAACAGATGTTCACCCTTTGGGGTCAGGGGCGCATACAGGCTGCCTGCAAATGGTGGAGGCCAGCAGGTTGAGGGTGTTCCTGCACACCTCCCAGCAGGCTGCTGGAGACTGCCGAACATCTGCTCAGCTCACCCTTGATTGGCCAGAGCGTTCCCACTCCCCAGCCCCCACCCCCTCCGAGCAGTCAGCTGTCAGTGGCTGTCAGGGGGAGGGGGGAGCAGAGGCCCCCACTGTGTGGATCAGTCCTCCCAAACCCAAGACAGACCAGCCAAGGAGGGCCCATGCAGCAGGGGCTTCCCCTCCTGCTGCCTGGCCCAGCTGGCCAGTGTGGCTCCTCTCCCCATTCCTGCCCCACCATGAGTGGTCTGCTGGCTGGTAGCCGGGGGGTAGGGGAGAGCAGGGAAAACAGAGGCCTCTTCTGTGCAGACCCAGCCCCTCCAAACCTGAGCCAGCACAGCTGGAGGAAGCCATGTGGTAGGGGTTCCCACCCCCACTGCCTGGCCCAGCTGGCCAGGGTGGCTCCTCTCCCCAGCCATGTTCCCTGCGAGTGGCTGGCTGGCAGTGGTGGCAAGGGATGGGGGGAAGAGGCAGAGTGGAGGACCACCCCCTCCCCCAGCTGTGCTGGCTCAGGTCTGGTGGGGGCTGGGTTTGCACAGCAGGGGCCTCTGTTTCCCCTGCTCTCCCCCGCAGCTGCCACTGACAGCTGGCAACTTGTGGCCTCCATTCCCCTGCCCTCCAACTCCCCCACACTGTTGCTGACAGCCAGCCACTCAAGTGGGGTGGGGCTGGGGAGAGAAGCAGTGCTGGCTGGGAGAGCAGGTGAGTGCTGGCCAAGGTGAGCACACCTCCTTGAATGGAGGGAAAGCAGGGGGCGGGGGGGCGCAAAGGCACCTGGGATGCCTTTGGACTGCAGCCTAAGTTGAGTCAGGAGTGGATCTGGTACAGAAGATCAATAGATTGGTCCAACCTAAATCACTTAAGTCTTATATGACATCCTTTCAAGTCTACCTTAGACCAGGATTTGCCATTTTTAAACCAATCTGTGTATGCTGAACTTCTGTATGGTTATGGGTGTATACCAGTTTCTGAGCACTTTTACCAGTATAAGGGTAATGCCTGTACCTAGCCTGAGAGTGTGCAGTACTTGATAGCACTGGGCACCTTGTTGACTGGTGATCTCCATGCTCTGTCCAGCAGTGATCACAGACTTCTGTTGTAGGATAACTATCTTAGAGAAAGTTTGTCTGCACTCACATCAGTGAGGCTGATTACATGACTAGTTTTATGCTATTACAAAACTGTACTAATATCAAAAGTTTCTTCATCTCACCCCAGAGCAGCCATCTGGAATAGTGCGTATGAAATAGCAAAGGCTAGAGCCAAGCATAGTACAGGGAGGAGCTAAGCAGGTTTATCCACCTGTCTTTGAAAGTGGGGATCTGCCCTGAACTATAACACCTCTGTTGTTCCTGTTTTTCTGGCATAGTTTACTTTTGAAGTTCTGTTAAGAAACATAATTGGGCTTAATTGAATCTAGCATGTCATGCCAATTTGTATGAGCTGGGTGTCTATCTAGTACTTAAATAGCTTTGAGGCAAAGTACTATAGAAGTTCAGTATGTTCAGAAGTGCTTGGGGCTCAGTCTGGGATGCTGCTAGATTCTAATCCTTGATCACACTGATGTAAACCTGGAGGTCTCTCCCTGGGTACAATCCTGTTCTGTATCTTTAACACTCCAACTATAGTTCACACAACCATTCACAAGAGAGAAATCCTAATGCTCAAGATTTTCTGCTCTTAGAAAAACTCAAATGATTATGGATGTTCAGTCTTGTTGGCTTGAATTCTGACTCAACTGTCACCATGAGAGAATCAAGTGAACAGCAGAGGAGTCACAAGCTCAGAATTGTTTGTAAACCGGATCGGGAGTTTCTAGTTTCCTGTGATTACATCCAAAAGGCTGGATGCAATAGACACTCTCTGCAGGTGGTGATAAATTTGGGAAAAAAACTGTCTGTCTTCAAGCGATTTGTGCAAAACATAACAGAGAAAAAATGTCCCATCACTGTCAATGGAATGAATATTTTATCAAAACTGTGCTTGCATTCTCCTATATTGAGATTAACTTTACCTGCTGAACATTATGAAATTTATTTCAGTGGCCTATGACCACCATACATCAGCTTCCGACCCCTATCTATATAAAACAATAAGCATGATCTTAAGGCTCTCTTAGAGGCTGTCGTAGAGATGTATATTTGCTGACATATAACCTGACTAAAGCCAAACATCATTACCCCTGTGACTGATTGGAGGGCAGCCATAACTTAACAGTTTTATTTCCCTCCTGCAGCTGAGCTTCTTGACCATGCTAGTTGAGCTGACACGGCATTTCAAGTCCTGTTACCAGCTCAATGGTTCCCTTGTTTTTTGCTTTAAAAAAAAAGGGGGGGAGGGGAAGGGGGACACTTCTGCATTTAGCCTCTCCATCTTGATCATTACTGATGGGCTATCAATAATTTCAGCTTGGTTGAGCAGTTGGTTGAAGGTTAAATAAATTTTGCTTGGCTGTTTGCATGATCGTATCTGAGTGGAAGAATTCAGATTTGAAGCAGATTTCCTTAGGACTGCTCCTTGGGAAGTATTGGTAGCATCAAATACAAGTTAAACACATTTTTTGGAGAAGCAATTAGACTCTAAACAACAAGACAGGCTACAGTTCTAAAGACCCAGGCTTTGTCAGTTTTGAAAGGAATCTAAAGAGGTGGAAAAGGCTTAATTTTTTGCAAACTATGTTCCCTCTCCTTGTGTTTATCTTACACCAGTTCGGATGCAAGTGGCAATGAACATTCATCATTAATTACGGACATCACACCTCCAATTTTGTTAAACTCCATGTCCACGCATTGTTTGTCTGAATCTAAACTCAGATGCCTGCCATCGACATGAATGAACCAGGACAAAAAACAAAACAAAACAGCAAAGCTGTCACAGAGCCAAGAATCAACCTTCTGAGCAGAGGTTTTCCTCTGAAATATGCTCTGGATATTTTGTGTACTATCATCTTGGAATTGAGGGTTTTATTTGCATAATTTTTGGTGCATCCAGATCAATAGGAGCCCCAGTATATTGTTAATAATGTTAATAATGTTAATATTGTTAATGAGAACTGGGGTCTCCTCTCACTTGCACCAGTTTCATACAAGTCTAACTTCATTTACTTCATTGGACAAACTCCTGATTTACAGCTGTAGGAATGTCGGATAATCTAATCTGCATAAAATGCACTGGTCCAAACTGAAGATTTTACCACACTTTCAACTCTCATATGAAATATGAACTTTCATTTCTACCTAGGAGAACTTTTACCATTTTTTCTCCTATGCCTGAAAAAGGGTGCTTGTGCCTGAAGCTTGTAATTAAAGATTTTTTTTGGCAAAAATCTACTTGGTCTAATAAAAGATATCACCTCTGCCATGAATTCTGATTCCTTTTGCCTCTAGACCAATATGGCTACAGCCTGGATACCAGATCACCTCTTAAAACTTAACATGGATCCAACAGGCATTTTTTTCCCACGTTTGGCAGAGATGGTGCCACAGTAAAACAGACACTCCCTGATACTAAATCACAGAAAAATGCTGAGTGAAATCTCTCTAAAATAACTCCTTTGTCTAATCACTCACGAGGAAGTAGTTCTCCAAATATGGAGAACTATGCTCAACATAAGATCAGGTATTTTGGAACCGTATGCTGAGAAATTTCAGTTGCCTATTTCCTGTAGGTTACACTGTAGTCCTCTTATATAGCAGTTGATTATCTGTACCATGCTACCTACATTTTCAGTTGTTTACTACTATACAGCAGTGAACTAATATAGAAAAAAAATCAAGTCATTGCATAAATCATGAGTGGAGAGATGGACAGTGTTACCTTATTTTAGGTAACATTTCACTTCTGGGTCTGCTGGGGAGCCCCCACATGCCCCTCCAGCTTGGTAACTGGTGCCTCCTGGGTCTAGGGGCTGCCCAGGGTCCCTCCGTGGCTGATTGCTGAGCTGGGGTGGGGGGCAGGGCCCTGCATGCTCCCCGGTGGACTGGGGAGTACTTCCAGTCCACTTTCAGGGTCACCGCTGAGCACATGGGGCCCCTTCCCCACTCCTGTGGGATGCTCCATCTGCCCCATCATCTCAGCATTCATGAGCCGCATCTGGTACCTCGAGGTATGTAGAAAAAACATTTAAAGCTGTGTCTATGGCCAAATTGCTGATTCTCTGAATCAGCATCGAATCTTCAGATTCAGTCGAATAGAATCAGGGACAGTGATCCGAATCAACAAATCAAATCACTGTCTCCGATTCAGGCCTAATCTGAATCCGAATCCGAATCAAATATGGCCCATTTCGCACACCCCTAGTAATCAGGTCTTTGTCTTTCCAAGCAAGCAAGAACACTCCCTTTTCATATCAGAGCTCCTAACTGTACCATTCAAGTAAACAAACTAGTAGCAATAATAAGCACCCAATAGCTTTCTTATCCCCAAAGGAAAAAAGGCAAAATGTAGATCCCTTCTGAAAACTTGGGCTAGTAATCTTTTTACTGAGAAGCACAATGGAAAAGCGAATTTTTTGGGAGAAAAAAAAGTCCTTGCCTCATTCTAAATCTGCCAGTTTATTCATCAGGCAGTATCATTAATATATCTGTCAATAGCTTAGAAATACTGTCCTAATAAAACTGTAGGCTGTGATCAGCTATTAATTTAGCTTGGCAGCTTGGCAAAGATTGTGAATTGCTCACACACTTACAAATTTTTACAAGGTACAGATCCATGGCACCATTCTCTTTACAACCCCCCCAAAATTAAGCAAGCTAAAATGGCCAGTTTAGAAAATGTGTTTTATAGAGGCAAAAAATACACAGAATTACTTTTCATTAACAAACTCCTTGCCCTTCACATTTTAATACCTACATTTTTAGTGCTAAGACACAAGGGCCAAATTCGTTCTGGGTCTATCATTGGAGTTGTGCCAGGAATGAATCCGAGTGGAAAGACATCCAAAACTGCTGTAGGAAGGAAAATGTACCCAACTGCCATCTCTCTCTGTGATGGCAACAGTGGCCAGCACCTGTAGGGAAATGATCAGGAAAGCCAAAGCGGTAACAGAGTTTAGGTTAGCTATGGGAATCAAGGATAATAAGAAGTTCTTCTTTAGGTATGTAGGCAGTAGAAAGAAAAAAAATGAAAGTGTGGGACCCCTGCTTAACACCGCAGGACAGCCGGTAACCAACATTTAGAAAAAAACTGAACATCTGAATGCCCATTTTGCTTTGGTATTTCATTGGACCATGTGTAAAGTCAAGCAAGATAAGGCTCACAGGGGACATGCCAGGACTGACAGCCTCCCCACTGTGGATGCTGAGCAGGTGCAATACCAATTAGAAAAACTAGATATTTATAAGTCAGTGGGACCAAATGGACTCCATTGCAGAGTGCTGAAGAAGCTGGCTGAGGTCATTGCAGAACCCCTGGCAAAGCTCTTTCAGAAGTTGTGGTGTACCAGGGAAATCCCTGATGACTAGAAGGGGACCAACATTGTGCCCATCTTCAAGAAGGGGAAGAGGGAGGACCTGGGCAACTATAGGGCAATCAGCCTAACCTCCATCCCAGGGAAAATCCTGGAAAAGCTCATTAAATAATCTATGTGCAATATTCTTGCAGAAGGTAAGATTCTGAATGACAGCCAGCATGGCTTGGTTGCAGGTAGGTCTTGTCTTACCAATCTTTTCTCCTTCTATTAACAGGTCTCTCACCACCTGGACACAGGAGACATGGTAGACATACCTAGACTTCCAAAAGGCTTTTGATCTAGTATTCCACAATATCCTTGTGGGAAAACTGGAAGAGTGTGGGCTCAGCCGCTCGATGGTTCAGTGGATGGGGAACTGGCTACAGGGTAGGACCCAGAGAGTTCTCGTGAATGGATCTGTAGTGTTCTGGTGTGAAGCAGCCAGTAGTGTCCCTCAGGGGTCCGTACTTGGACCGGTACTTTTCAACATCTTTATCAATGATTTGGATGGGGGAGTGAAAAGCTCGCTGGCCAGGTTCACGGATGACACCAAATTATGGGCAGTGTGGTCACACCAGAAGACAGGTTGCAGATACAGGCAGACCTGAACAGGCTCGAGAGTTGGGCAGACCAGAACCAGATGAAGTTTTACACTTCCAAGTGTGAGGTGCTCCATCTGGAGGCAAACAACCCTCAATATACATACAAGCTTGGTGGTGACAGCTTGACTTGCACCATGGCCGAAAAGGACTTTGGGGTAATGATTGACGATCGCATGAATATGAGCTGTCAGTGCAAGGTGGTGGCCAGCAAGGCATACAACATGCTGGCATGCATCAACTGAGGAACTAAGGAGGAGATACTCCCACTGTACTCAGCACTGGTGAGACTGCAGTTGGAGTACTGCATCCAGTTCTGGGTGCCGCACTTCAATAAGGATGTGAAAAAACTTGAGAGGGTCCAGAAAAGAGACACCCGTCATCAGGAACTTGCAAGACAAGCCATATGAGGAGAGGCTGAGGGACCTGGGCCTCTTTAGCCTAAAGAAGAGAAAGTTGAGAGGGGACTTGATAGCAGCTTACTGCTATATCAGAGGAGCTCGGTGAACAACTGTTCACTAGGGCACCCTTGGGGAAGACCAGGACCAATGGGTACAAACTCCTGGAAGGGCGCTTCAGGCTTAGTACCACGAAAAACTCCTTCACAGTCAGGGTGTCCAGATTGTGTAATAAAATCCCTCCAGAGGTGGTGCAGTCACCCACCCTGGAGGTTTGTCAAGAGGAGACTAGAGTCACCTTGGTGGGGTCGCCTAAGCCCAGCTGTCTTCCTGCCTAGAGTGGGGGTGGGGGGCGGGGCGGGCTGGATGCGATGATCTGCAAGGTCCCTTCTAGCCCCTGACAATCTATGAATCCGCCATAAAAAACAGCAAGGGTATGCTTCTGAGATTCCTTTCAATATTCCTTATGATCAAGGGATCAAGGCCTTGCATTCTCTGCAGCAGGTTGGGCCCAACTTTACCCTGCTTTCCACAGCTGCTGTGGGTAAACTCAGAAAAAGAATTCTGGATGAATTAGATACAAAATAATACCATCACTACCATACCACTTGGGTGAACAAATCTTATTTTAAATTTATACATTTGCACCCTCGTTTTTTATTAGTCAAGCATAAATTATTGCTTGTAGATGCTGTCATGGTGGAAGATGGAGATTTAGGGAGCCAGCTATTAAAGCCTTTTGCTTTTAAATATTGCAGTCGCTTACATGAAGATCCCCAAATATTTTCCAAGGTGGTTATCAGCATTTACCACTTTGAATCAGGCAGGGGAGCAGGGACATGAACCTGGGTATCTCCCATATCAGGCCAGGTCCATAAACACCAAGCCAGAGAAAAAGGTATTCTATTTCCCTCCTTTTCCCCCTAAACTGCTTGTAAACTGCTTTGACAAACAGCACATTTCTCTGGAATTTTGTCTAACTGAAAATGTTCCACCTGGCTATGTCAGGCAATGAACAAGAGAACATTGTGGACAGTGCTGGGAGGACTGACTGCAACACTTCCATGTCCTGCCTGCAGTAGCACTGCAGTGGGAGTCAAGAAGCACATGGTGGACAACACACAAAGTAAAGCAACGCAGACCTTAACTAACTCTCCAAAACAAACATTGGGCCAGTCAGATTGGGATTGCTTATGGGGAGAGCCCATCAATACCTATGAAAACCAAGAAACAACACTGAACCAGTACCGTGAAACTGTAAAAATAATATTTCACATTTATTCAGAACCTTTGCTCCCAAGGATCATTATGTCTGTGTAAGTGTAAATGCAGCAGGACTAGAAATACTGCCATCTCCATGACAGACTAGCGAAAGTCAACCTTGGCTGAGCAATATGTGAGTAAAAGGAGAAAGAGTGTTTGGCAGAATTCAATTTTTTTCCTTCTTTTATGAAGGATACCATGGGGTACTGACTGGCCTACAAAAAAAAAATTCCCTCACGTTGAAGTTTCTTCCCAAGATCCTCACAGTGAAAACTCCGCATGAAAGTCAGTGTGTCCTCCTTAAGCATACAAAGCGTTTTGGTTAACTTAAGGAATGTGGTTCTTACTATTTCCTGCACAATTTGAAAATAAATTATTTAACATGACAGTCCTCAAAATTCCTGATTTACTGAAGCTTACAAATGCCAGCTATAATTTTCATTGTAGTTTTTTCATTTAAGTGGTTTAACAGGTTTTGAATGACAAAATGTAAACCTCCATGATATACAGAATTTCTCTCTCCCCCCTTCTTCTGGGACTTGACTGGCTGAAAACTCCCTCTAAGCCTGACAGCAGATCTGAAGTTATATTGGCTACTAATAATTAAGTATATGCAGGACATTGGTCTTGTGCCACTCAAAAGGTAGCCACAGTGGATACTGCAGTGGCTGCACTTTTCAACATGTACAATATTTTTGTGACACCTGATATTTCAGGTTTTTATTAAAGGTTGGAGATCTGTTTCCACAAAAGGTCTAAGATGATTTACTATAGAAAAGTATCACTATTTGTTTATTATTATGTACTGCAACATTATACAACATACAAAGTTTAATAAATGCCTTTTTCTGGGAGCAGTTCCTATTCAAATCTATGTTATTTCCATGTGTGAAAATGAAGAGCCAAAAATCAACTCTGGTATAGTTTCATTGAAGGGTAAACTCTAGCTGAATATGACCTGCCGTGTTTATTCTAGATATGCTATCATTTTATAAAGGTCTAGAAACCAGACCTCATCTAAGAGAGAAGTAAGGCCATTATGTAAACAGCAGCAGATCTCATCCAGAATGTGTCACATAAATATCATGCTATCAAACAAGAAATGTAAATTATCATACATACTCTGTAATTGAAAAGTGTATTATACATTAGTGAAGTCACCCATTTATCTAATCATAATCAGTTCCAATAAAATCTCATTTAGGAAAGTTGAATATAGTTCAGGGTGGATGGTTATGAGGATATCAGTCATATGAGTATGCACTGAAACAGTTTTGAAAGCCAGTTCTGGTCTGCAAAAATCCACATGTAATAGAATTACTGTACACAATATATAAAAGAGAACTTAACAAAATTTCAACATAACCCAATGCAAGTCAAAACTGAAAAGAAATTGAAATGCAGGTATTAAATAACCAATAATTCTAGATCAAAGTTCTGCTTTTTATTTAGGTAAGATTTTGCATTACCAGCATTACACATTTTGCTCTTACAAGAGCTTTTGGCTCCTATACATGTGTAGGGGGGCTGCTTCAATGCGCTGGAATTACAGTGTGTCAGAGCGTGGTAATTACCATGCTCCAGCAGACTCCACTTCACATGTATCAGCGTCCCCATGCTGAAACATGGGGGTGAGGTGCAGGGATGCTGATACACATGACAATCCAGGTGATTTTAATTAGTGTGGCTCCTGGAGTTGCACTAATTAAAGCACCCCCCCCGTCCCCCCCCACTCCCACCTCCTGGAGTACGTCTATATATGCCCTTTACATCCAAACCACAGAGTTGGAGGATTCTGATGAAGCAGAACTTGAGTCTAAACCTTGAATGATTCAGTTTTACAAATCCAAAGATGTAACAGAAGAAATTCTAAAAGACCAAATATATGCTACTCTGCCTCTTACTGACATAAAACAAGACACAAATATTTAATCCAATGACCAGCCTTTTATTGCAGTAGTTTGTATGAACTGGCATGAATTAGCTGTGGTCTGATCACAGCTTGCTCAGATGAAAGCATCAAGGACAGAGCAATGACACAAGAAGTCAGAAGAGGAATGAAACTTACAATTTTGTTATTCACAAGTTTTATCTTAATGGTCATGTGTGCCATCTTTGTTTTACCAGAACAAAGCTGATTAATTATTTTGACAGTAAGAGATATCACAGGTGAGAATGTGTATCATGACTCCAGCTGGGCAAACAATTCACAATGAATAATTCATTTGGAAAGTTTAACCTCTTGGCCAGTTATCAGATTGTGATTTTCATGCAGTTGCTTACTGTCTGTAATTGTCCCCCAGATTATTTGCCTGAACAAATTTTAACTTATGGACTGTCTGTGTACCAGTCATTGCACATACTCATGGCAGGCAATTGACTGTTCTGCCTGTAGTATCTCATGATCTTTTCTCTGCTCTCTGACATAAAAAAATTCCAGTAAATCTGCTTCTTTTGACATAAACAGTAGCATAATGGTGACTGGGTGAGTGGGACACAAGCCCTGGGCAGTACCTGGGGTCGGGGGGAGGATGGGACTGGACATTGGAATAGACCCTGTCTGCCCTAGCACCTTCCTTGAGGTGGCTCTGGCAGCAGGGAGGGCAGAGAAGCAGTGGCACGTGATGGAAGATCAACAGTCAGAGGTTCACTGCTGCTTAGGGAGATGTCCCCCTCTATTTTGCAGCTGAAAATTGGTGGGTTTTTGGCTAGTCAACACACATATCGACATCTCCCCCAGAAACAGCGAGCCTCTGGTTGTTGTTCCTACAGTGCTGCCACTGCTCTGCTGGAGCCAGAACTGGGTAGGTGCAGGGTGTGGGTGGCCACAGTACTGGCTAGTTATGCCTCTGGGTATGAACACTCATACTCCTACATACATATGTATGGCAGAATTTGCATGCAGATACATATTCATATGAGTATTCATAGAACTTTTGGTTTCATGAACCTCATTCAGAATAAGAAAGCACTCATCAGACAATAAAGACTAAAATAAAATGGATTTGCTTCACCTGTTCTTGCAAGCATCTTGTTTTATTACCAGAATACCCACAAACACTTTTAAAACTATATTCAGCCAAGGCTAAGCAGAAGTTGCCCCTGAAAACTAAACTTCTAAATTATTCTTTCTATGCAATAATCTTGTACATTTTTGATTCCTTAAAGTTCAACAAATACTAGACAGGGGATTCTTCAGAAGCTCAGGTGAAAAGTTAAGTGTTTTAACTACTTTGCTAAAATTCTGTGTCCATGAATGATGCTGTATAGAAATATATTAACTTGAAGCTTTTTTTGAAGTAAGGAATGTCTAATTGGCTAATATTACTACAGTCCCCAGTGTAGACTGATGCTCTGTTCCCTCCCCATTCTGATCTACCGCCTTTAAATTATATGCGTTGGTTGTATATTTTGGAGATAACCAGGAAGACCCAGAAGGGTTGTCATGACATTTTTTTTCCCCCATCTCTGTGTTATGATATAATACATTTAAGCTGGAGGAAGCTAATCCACAAGTAAATAGAAATACTAACTGGAAATACAGACCTGAAGAATCAGACTTCTTGTACACTATCCCCACACATCTTACTGGCTAAATACCCTTTCCCCCAAAAATAAACCCTATAGTTTTAAGTGAACTAATTATTGCCTCTTCAGAGTCTCACACATCCTACAGGCTATGGGCCAAAATGAGACAGTTGGAAAGTTCCTAGGTACCCATTTAGCCAGGACAGACAGTATAGGTCATTCAAATCGATTTCTGAGCAGTCCACTGCACTTCTGAGCTGTCTTGGCCTATATTATATTATCTGTTCTTCTTGTACTGCAGCTCTCAAAGAGCTAACTGATTTGACAGGTCTGTGGAGTGGAGAATCATTCTCTAGAAACCACCATGAAGCCTTTAACTTTAATTTTTAGAAAATAAATGTACAAGATTCCTTAGATGCCTGCTTATTTGACTTTGTAGATTCAATAACTTACCATTACATGCTTCCTGCCTTATTTACTATTTTCTTTTTTAAACCTAGGGAAGGAGCGAAGCTAGAGAGAAGTCATTTTAATCCAAGATCAGAAGCCTTTAAGGAGTGTCAAGGTAGGCTGCCATTTCTGACCTGGCTGCCACTTCCCGTGTAACTGTACTACCAATCTACTTCTCACCCAACCAGCACTCCCCTCCCTGTGCTCACCAATGATTCCCCCAGACAGCAAATTGCTGCCAACATCCAGGTGAACATGTGACAAGTTGGCTAAATTGCTGCCAATGTCCTGGCCTTATGGGCTGGAAGAATTTGAGTCAAGCCTGAATCTAGTTCACGAGTCATAGGTTGTGAATGCCTGGTCTTATTCTCCAAATTCGTATCAAGTATTAAATATAAGGTATTTATATAGATACCTCAGCTAAGATCTGATATGGCAAATGAGTTTTCAAGATCAGTTGTAGAAAAAACTGTACAGCATAGATCATTAAATACCCTTTCCCCAAAAATCAAGGATAACAAGAAGTCCTTTTTTAAATACATAGGGGGTAAAAAGAAGGTACCGGGTAAAGTGAGGCCTCTGAAGGACACACAAGGAAATCTGGTGGTCACACCAGACAAGAAAGCTAATCTCTTTAATGATTTCTTTGCCTCCATTTTTCTGAGCAGGGACCAGGTCATCCCCTGCACTGGGATCCCCGAACATCTGAGGGGAGGCACAGCCAGGCTCAGGGTCAGTGAGGACCTAGACAGGGAACTTCTGGAGGGTCTAGACATGTTCAAATCAGCTGGTCCCAACGATCTCCACCCCGAGTGCTGAGGGAATTAGCTGAGGTCATTGCAGGACCCCTGTCACGGCTTTACGAGCACTCGTGGTGCTCTGGTGAGGTGCTGGAGGACTGGAAAAGGGCCAATGTGGTCCTCATTTTCAAAAAAGGGAAGAAAGAGGACCCAGGTAACTATAGGCCTGTTAGTCTTACCTCGGTCCTGGGGAAACTCTTTGAGAAAATTATCCAGGTGCACATCTGCGAGGGGCAAGCAGGGGAGTGTATGCTTAGGGGCAACCCACACGGGTTCATTAGAGGCAGGTCCTGTCAGACCAACCTGGTGGCCTTCTATAACCAGGTCACAAAATCCTTAGACGCAGGTGTCGCGGTGGACTTAGTCTTTCTGGATTTTAGGAAGGCCTTCGACACTGTCTCTTACCCTGTTCTCATTAAAAAATTAGGGGACTGTGGTGTCGATGCCTACACGGTCAGATGGGTTGCTAATTGGCTGGAGGGCCGCAACCAGAAAGTGGTGGTAGATGGGTCGTTTTTGACCTGGAGGGATGTGGGCAGTGGGGTTCCCCAGGGCTTGGTCCTTGGCCCCGCACTGTTCAACATCTTCATCAGTGACTCGGACGAGGGGGTGAAAAGCACCTTGTTCAAATTTGCGGATGACACTAAGATGTGGGGAGAAGTGGGCATGCTAGAAGGGAGGGACAGGCTGCAATTAGATCTGTACAGGTTACAGAGGTGGGTGGATGAGAACAGGATAAGTTTCAATACTGACAAGTGCAAGCTGCTGCACCTGCGGGGGAAGAACCAGCACCATACTTACAGGCTGGGGAACTCCTTTCTCATCAGCACAGAGGCAGAAAAGGATCTTGGAGTTGCTATCAATTCCAAAATGAACATGGGCCAGCAGTGCAGGGACATGGTTAGGAAGGCCAACCGCACCTTGTCATGCATCCATAGATGCATCTCTAGCAGGTCCAAGGAGGTGATCCTCCCCCTCTTTGTGGCACTGGTCAGGCCGCAGCTGGAGTACTGCCTCCAGTTGTGGGTGCCACACTTCAAGAGGGACGTGGACAGCATTGAGGGGGTCCAGAGGAGGGCCACTCACAATCAGGGGGCAGCAGGGCAGGCCCTATGAGGAGAGGCTACGGGACCTGAACCTGTTCAGCCTCCACAAGAGAAGGCTGAGAGGGGATCTGGTGGCTGCCTATAAACTGGCCAAGGGGGATCAGCAGGCAATGGGAGAGTCCCTGTTCCCCTGAGCGCTACCGGGAGTAACAAGGAATAATGACCATAAGTTGACTGAGTAGATTCAGACTAGACAGCAGGAGGCGCTACTTCACTGTCAGGGTGGCTAGGAGCTGGAACCAACTTCCAAAGGAAGTGGTGCTTGCTCCTACCCTGGGTGTCTTCAAAAGGAGGCTAGACAATCACCTAGCCGGGCTCGTTTGACCCCAGCACTCTTTCCTGCCCATGGCAGGGGTCGGACTTGATGCTCTGCTCAGGTCCCTTCCGACCCTACAAACTATGAAACTATTAAGTGACCTAGCTGGAACAGTAATACAATGGTTTGTTCATCTTGTTCTAATTGCAAAGTGTACAGTCCTTGAGACAAGAAAAGCCAAGCTGATACCCTTGTTGGAAGATGTGGAATAAGACTGACCTAGATAAGAAAACAGCAGAAGTTTTAAAGGCAGATCAGATATTGGAAGCTGAAAGAGGAATTCCTGTGAGAAAGTTCCTCATTCTGGGTCTTTTCTGAAACAATTCAAGTTATAACAGTTTGAAACCAAAACTAAGAGTCAGGAGCTCTGGAAGTCTTCTTTTCTGATTGCTTTATTCAATGGCTTTGGGAGAACCATACCCCTTTCTTGTTACTAGTTCTCCCATCTGTAAAAAAAATGGCATTATTCATACTTACTCCACTTGCAACTGGTGTGAACACAGGTGCTGGTAGAAGTTTTAAATATTTTGGTCCTAACAAATTCAGCTAGATAAAGGGTATATACTTTTCTACTTCTAACCTCTGTTTTTATTTTTCTTGCCACAAGGGCTTTAACAGCTTCCTTTTACTTCAAGGATAGCGTTTCATTGCAGCCCCAGAAAATCTTTTCCATTTTATATGTTTTTTTCTTTTTCACTGAATATCAAAATCTTTCAGAAAAAGGTCTACAAAAGGGTAAAATCTGCTTAAGATGTTTCTACCCCTAAATAATACAGAGACCACTAAAGTAACAGTGATGGACAGTTTCCAGCTACTCTGGGCTTTAGCCAGCTTTTTAAATGAATATCTGTAATTTAGTTCATATTTTCATGCCTCTTTATTAAATACCTCCCAGTTCCATCTTGCCTAATATTTGATCCAGCGAGTTTAATGACCATTCCTTCATTAAACATTACAAGCTTTTTAAGACCTTGGCAGTGCTGCATTTCATTCAATAACCTAGTGCTGCTACAAAGTCAACAGTGACTGCCAAGCTAATCCCTCGTGTTCACTAATTATGGCCAGTGTTGCAGCTTCTTGGGTGAGACAGGCGGAATCACTGGGGAAGTGCAGGATTTCCAGGCCAATGGATTTGACACTCCAGCTATATCTCATATCTTGACACTAGATGTCAGCGAAGGGTAATTGTTGTCTCAATTTAGAGGCCAGCCCAGGTAGCTACTAGCAACCTCAGTTAACGTTTTATAGCAAAGGTGAAGTATAGCTCAATACAAGCAGCAGACATATATTACAATAAAAAAGGATATAGTTGTCTAGTGTTTTTAAAGGCAGTCATAAAAGATGAATAATGATGCAGTTTAAAGCTAAAAGACAGCTGCCAAGCTGAATGGCCATGATGGATGTCTAAACACCCAGTGTGGAGAAAACCTGTTCCCTAGAGACCACCATCCAAAAAATTAATTACTACGATTCAGCATCTTTAAATGTGCCACTTAATATACTGCCACCATAATTAAATTTCCAGCCCTGTGACCTTGAGACCATTTCCTGAGATAATAAATGAGATCAAGGTTTAATCGATGCAGATGCAAGTAGAAACTGTCCAAGGAAGCACAAAACCATCATGATACAGTCAAGGTCAGGAAAGAAAAACCAAGTGAAGCTGCGAATCAACACTAATTACTTCCTTGTGATAAAAGGTGTTTATTTTCATTTGCTTTATTTGCAAACAAGAATTTCAGCGTGGTACTCTCTGACAGCAGCTTTCTAAATGCTAGCCACTGGAAAAAGCAGCTGTATGGTGCCCCCCACCCCCCACCTTCAGCTACCCCATTTTGTAAAAAACTCTATTGTTTTGGTAGCCCACTATGAGATTTAATAGTGAATCTAATTAAAAATCAAACAATAAAAACACTAAGAAGCAACCCACTGACCCAACTACTGTCCTACACTCATGCAAAAAAAATGCTCGTTCAAGTGAGATCTTGGTTAGGGATGCAGACTAGAAGTCTCACTTCCTTTTAAAGTCTGGGCTGCTGATGAATCTTATTGCTTGCCCTACACACTGAATAAGATCAGGGAGCAACAGTAAGAAGAACTCCTTGATAAGGGAAGCTGAGTGGTGAATAGAACCATATTGACCAGCATGTGTCATGAAGCACACTGTTGTGATCTTTTCCACAACATACCTCCTGAAGGAGAAGCAAGTTAAAAGACCAGCAAAAGTTAAAACTTATCAAAGGAGCAACATTCTGGTGTTTTCAATACTCACTTGGCTGATTATGTAATTAAGTGTGAATCCACCACTGTTGGCACATGCAGTAGTTGCTATATGTTCTGAGCAACTATGCCATATATAAAAGTACCCTTAGTCAGCTTTTCAAATATATGCTTACACCCTCCCCCCAAAATACAGCCCCCCCAAGCCACTTTGATCTATCCCATCAAGCCCATCTTTAACATGTTTTTTTCCTTTGCCTCCAGGGTTGTGGCAGTGTTTCTGTACTACAGCTTCATAACATTAATACAACATTTAAATGTTAGAGGAAATAATCCCTGTACAATGCAACTTATTTGCCTAAAGCACTTCAGGATCCAGATTCATGAAAAATGGTCTTCCACAGATGTAAGATTATTTTTACTCACTCTCCATCTCTCCCATTAACTCGCCCACTTTGATTTGTTTCTCCCCCACCATATTTGCAAGCTCATTGCTCATATCACTATTTCACTGTTTATAGTTTCTTTCATCCCTTATTCTTTTCACTTGCACTGATGACTGTTTTTAGCTGAATCTGCACCAAATATACATATGCAAGGGGTATCAAATTCATCGGGCCCTGCAACCCAGACGGGTTGCTGTGGGGCCAGTCCATGGG
Source organism: Crocodylus porosus (assembly GCF_001723895.1). Classification (NCBI taxonomy): domain Eukaryota; kingdom Metazoa; phylum Chordata; order Crocodylia; family Crocodylidae; genus Crocodylus; species Crocodylus porosus. The sequence goes on along the minus strand of NW_017728911.1, from coordinate 10,991,190 downwards.
CTGGATCGGGTCCATAGACTGGCTCTGTCTATGTACAGTGTAGGGCTGGGTCAGTGCTGGGACCAATGCATGCCACATGCAGTGCACAGGCCCAGTCTGGGACACACAGGTAGCACTGAGGACCATGTTGGGTCCACAGGCTGCATCTTTGACACACCTGGCATTTACTAAAATCCCAAAATGCCTCTCACTATTTCCCAAGTACCAGAAGCTCTCACAGCCTGTATCTGAATGATGAAACATCTAGACATCGAACTGACAGCACCCAAAATCTAGGAGCACACTGAGAAAAAACAAAAAAAATATTTAACACTACTAATACAGGAAATAACATGCTGATTATTGATCTCATGTTCAATTCAAGAAAGTCCTCATAGCTTGAATTTACATAATAGCATTTTAGAACCTTCCAGTTTGCTGTACCATGTCATCCATGTTACCAAGGTGGTCTTGCTACAGAAATAAGATATAGCTTATTGCCCAATATTGATTATTGGCAATTAATTTAATTCTTAATGAAAGCCCAATGTTTTCAGACACATCCACCTTCTAACATCAATGCTTATCAGAAATATGTGCTCTGAGTGACACCAGGCTAGCTAGATCAGATATCAGGAGCAAGAGGCATATATTACAGGATGCAGGCATTACATCAGCAGTGGTACTGTGACAAAAGTATTGGCCTTTTCATTGAAAAAGATGTAAAAATGGCAGCACTTGCCAGAGTGTTTCATTTTTCAATGGAGTAAATATTTACTGGGAATTTGTACAGTAAATGGATTAAAGTGAAAACATCTCTGCAATCAAGATCAGCTTAAGGACGTAGTGCTGAAGACACTAAAATTGGCTAAATAGAAAAGTGATATTTAAATGGGAAAGAGTGTGATCACTTTGCTAGACCAACCCTTGTTGTTCCCATTCATTCTCAATAGGTTGGGAGAAAGAGAGAGACACATTTTAACACCTGAAAAAAAAAAATAAAAGCAGAGAACCATTTAATAGATGGACAGACAAATGAAACTTTGATATGATATAGACATTAGAATTTTAAATAATATTGATTTAAAATATTATTGGTTAAAATGTATTGGTTTTCAAGTGTTTAAAATATTGCATCATAGCAGTTACGGTAAATCCAGTCAGCAGCACATACATCACATTTACCCCTGTAAACTGCAGGATTTAGCTGGCTTGGGAGAGCCTTGAGGAACGGTCTTAGGAGTGCCGTTTAAGTGGAGCTGGGGGTTTCTAGAGCAGTGGTTCTCAACCTTTTTCATCCTAAACCCCCTGCCAGTGTACTATAAAAGCTTCATGGCCCATCTGTACCACAACTGCCCAGCTCCCCAGCCCTGCCCAGGTGGCCCAGGGTGCAGCAGGCAGGGCTTAGTGGTGGGGAGGTCCAGGGCCCCACTCACCAGAGCAGCAGTAGTGCAGAGCCTCACAGGGCCAAAGCGGCTCCTCCCGGTGCCAAGACAGGCTGGGTGGACCTCCTGAAACTTGCTCATGGCTTACCGAGTGGTTACGGACCCCCCGTTGAGAGCTGCTGTTCTAGAGAACCCCCACATGACGGAAGAGAGGGTTGCTGAGAGTTGGAAAACAGCTCTGTACCTGGAAGCCCACCAAAAAGCACAAGACTCGAAACTTCCCGATGCAGCAGGAAAGAGAAAAGGGCAATCACAGATGGGCTGCTGTGACCCAGCAACAACATCACTAAAGGTTTCTGGTGATAATGCAGTACATGAATACAAATTAATTTCATCAGGGCATATTTTCAGAGCATGTATGAATCATAGGACTGTGCCATACTTAATGCATAGTTAACCTTAATGTTAATCCTGTGGACATGTATATTCCAAGAATTTGAATCAGAGAAACAAAGAATGATTAAGGCAATAGCATCCTGGTCAAAAACTGCAACATTCCTCCGAAAAAAGGGAAAGTCTGAACAATTTGGTCATTATGCTTACAAAAAAAAAGCAAAAATCTCCTTAGAGAATCCAGACACAGTTCTATAACAAGAAGGAAGTACAAATGCAGAACAGAATGAAAATCTGAGAAAAAAAATCATCAGGTTATTTGAAGCTAGGTAGCGCAGTAGCCCTCCCCAAAGGCATATCAGAGAGTTCAAAGTTTTAGAACTTGGTCTGAGAAAATAAAAAAAATGACCTTATTGCCTCTAAATCTCCTCAGTTTTCAGAAATACAGGGAGGGGGGAAGATAAAGAATAAAGATTTTCTTCCTTTAATTTGAATCAAAAGAAGTTTTTTTATTATTATTTTGAATGTAATCAAAAAGCATCCACGACTGAATTTTTTAGGTAATTTCAGTGTTCTGTGGGTTATAATTTTTGGCCATCAAGAAAATAGGAATGCTGCTGTTAAGCATCTTCACACCAATGGCATATCATTTAAATAAAGAAGCCTTGATCTGATCTAAAGGCTATTGAAGTCACTAGCTTCAAGACTTCCACAGACTTTGGGGAGACTTGTGTTTGCATGTAGGCTGGCGAAACCACTACTTATAGTGATATAAAATAATTCTCCTCATATAGCTGTATTAAAACGTTTAAAGGTCTGAATAAAGGTTACAAGCAGAGTGTTCTTTTTCCACTCTTACAGGCTGGTGGTTGTGATTAGCTTGCCAACTATCAAGGCAGAAGGAGGCAGAAGCTACCTACCCTAGTAAGAAGTTGGGGATAGGATAAAAAGCAAATTCACAAATGTGAAACAACTGTTATTTACCAGCAGAAATTGGTTTCTATTAACATTGGTTTGTATTAATAGAACAGGAAACAGGCATCACTTTCTATCAGGATGAGTCAGTTCATACTTGGTTTTTAGCAGTTTCAAGACTAGCTTGTATTAGCCAAGAAATACAGAAGAATCTACAGAGAGGGAAACTCTTGAGGACTGATGCTCTGAAAGATCATTTCAAATGGCCTGAAGTCCATAACAGAGTTTGCTTTTTTCTTGTGAGTGTTGGCCAGTGCAAGCAAGCAATCAGGATTTTCCTTTGGAAAATAAAAGAAGGAAAGTTTTCAGCTTCCCATTTTTAAACCAGTTGTAATATGAAGAACAATGAAGTGGCTTCTCTATCCCACTTTTTCCAATTCTGATTACTGCTTCTGTTGTAAGTTGTATAACTCCAGAAAGTTTTCTTTAGTCAGGAATGGTGTTCGAACAGGAAAAATATTGTTGTGTTTTGCGAAGATGTTCAAACTGGCAGAACATATAAACAGCTTCTATATATGGAGAGACTGAGCACATCGGAGTGATCCAAGGCTGAGTGACAGATAAGGAAGCCCAGCACCAAATGTGTTCTCTGATAGAAGACTGGCAAAAAGTTTTGGAAAGGTCTAACACCTTATAGCTTTTTGATCTGATCTGGTTGCTCATAACAGAAAAGATTCCTCTATGAGCACTCAAACTCTCTTCAACCCCCTGTAGTGACAGGAGTCAGAACTTAGAGATACTCTCTAGCTAAAGGGACTGAGAAAGTTGATAATTGGGTGATGGTCTCACAGTTAGAGAAGAGCTAGTTAGAGACAACAGGTCTGCAGAGGCTTGCTGACTGCTCCACAATAAAAGCTGTTTAGTTCTTTTTGTTCATGCCTGACCTGTCTTTCTTGAACTTAATGAACACTACATTCTCAAATGAGATTTTTGTTAAAATTATGAAGTACCTTGGGGTTATGATCTTGTGACAAAAGAGCAGCACCAATGAATTACCTCATTGGAAATTCATAATTATTAGCTGTACACAAATATTAAAAGGAAAATCATTCAAATTCTTGGGAACACAATCAAGCAAGAAATTCTTTTTGCCTGGAAAGCCACTGAGTATTATCCTATTAATTAGACTGTACCAAAAAATATTAATAAGCAACAGTAGACGACAATGATTGTTAGATTCGTTTCTGCAGAACAAGAAACTGAGGTGAGAAAAGGCAGCGTTATGATCCAAGAACATTTTGTTGGATTTCTGAATGTGACAGATTCTAGTGATGCTGGAATCATAGATGCTATCCTTCAGCAATTAGAAGAAATGGGAATCACTAGTTTACTGTACAGTAAATTCACGTCTACATGTGCGGATGCAAGTAGAAAATTTACTTGCGAGTAGTTACTGCACAGTAATACACATGCAGATTTACTCCCAAGCAGCCCTGCCACTAGGGGGCCAGCCTGGGCTCAGCCCCTGGGCTCTACGGCAGCCCCGGCCTCAGGCCCTTAACAGCCTGCAGGCATTCTGAGCCCAGGGGCACAGGCAGGCAGCCTGAGGACACTGTAGACCCCTGTATCCCCCTCTAGGCCAGCTGTATCAACCTGCCCACACCCCAGCACTGCTGCCTGGCACTGCAATGCTGCACGGCTGCCAGGCCCAGACTGTCCAGGCTGGCAGGGTGCTGCAGGCTCCTGCCAGGCCTGCCAGCACCTAGGCGAAGCTGCAGTCAGCTCCAGCTGCTTGCAGCCCACTCGCAGCAGCCTGCCTCACTGTGCAGTTGCATCACCTCACCGTGCAGTTGCCAGTCCCATGCCATGCCCCTGTGCTGGGTGCTGCAGGCAGCTGCCCAGGTCTGGCAACACAGGCAAAACTACATGGAGGTCTGGAGAGCCGGCACGGGATCCCCAGTGGCCTTGTCCTCACCCACGCCTATGTCCACCACCCAGGGCCCCAAGTGGAGGAGACTGTCAACCTCATGGCATCGTGGGGTGAGTTGGAGGTGCAGCAGCAGTTCATGTGGGGCAGGCGCTCCAATACCCATGTCTGTGAGGGGCTGTTAGTCTGGATGCAGGAGTGCAGGCACAACCGGTCAGCACAGCAGTGCCGCATAAAGGTCAAGGCCTTGCAGGCACAGTGGGTCACCATCACCAACCACAAACATTGGTCAGGGAGTGCCCGCAAGTCCATGTCCTTTATGCGGCAACTGATTGAGATCCTTGCACCCTGGGACCCAAGCTGGGGTTCCTAATGGCCTGGCACCATTGTCACTGGGGGAGGGCCCCTCAGGCATCCTGTAGCCCACCCTGCTGAACTCTTCACCCGTAGCCTCCACCAGCAGCTCAGAGAGTCTGGGGCAGTGCCTGCCCCAACAGCTCCGCAGCCCCAGCCCCAGCCCCAGCCATGAGGCAGAGCCAGTCATGTCGCTGTCGGCTGCCAGCAGTGCCAGCTCCTCCCTAGGAGAAGCCCTTGCCTGGATGCTGACACCCCACCATCTAAAGAGTCCACCCACAGGCGCCTGCCCCTGGGCCTTGTCCTTAGGTGCCCCTTCCCTATGCCCATCTCCACCCCCCGGGATGCCACACAAATCTTATTGTAAATAGTTTGCACAGGGAAGAGGGTGTTTTATTGTGGGTGGGTGGGACTCTTTTTTTTTAAGGGAGGGAGGAGGTTTTTGTTTGTTGGGGAGGGATGGGGGAGGGTGCGTGTTTGATGTGAGGGGACTAAAAACTGTTGATCTTCTGAGTTGTGTCTGCAGTGAGCATGGTGCTGGGGGGTGGGAGGGGTCCATGGGTGGCTGTCCAGGAGGGCTACAGTGGGGAATGATGGAGGAGGTGCACCCACCTCTTGCACCCAGTGCCCTGGCCCCCAGGGGTGGGTGTGCAGCTCACCTGGGGCCTTGGCAGGGGAAGCCTTGCTGCTGTGTCACTGTTGCTGCCACCACAGGCAGTGATCCTGCTGGTAGGTGCCCTTCGTCTGCCATGCCTTCTCCATCCAGGCCCCATGGAAAAGCTCCCTCCTGGTATCACAGATGTTATGCAGCACACAGGCTGCGATGATGACCTGGAGGAGGTTGTCCTCAGGAAACTCAAGGCAGGTAGTGAGGGTGTGCCAGCATCCCTCGAGGTGGCTGAAGGCACACTTCACCAGGGCGTGCGTCTGGCCCAGGTGCTAGCTAAAGTGGACCTGGCAGGGGTCCAGCTGCCTGGTGTAGGGTCGCATGAGCCAGGGCAGGAGCAGGTAGGTGGGGTCCACGACTAGAAGAGACAGGACCACCACAGCGCCCAACTGCAGATCCAGCACCCCTGGCATAAAGCAGCCGCTCTGCACCAAGCCTGGCAGGGTGGAGTGGCGGAACGTGCAGGCATTGTGGGCACTGCCTGCCCAGCCAGTAGTCACTGTATGTGGGGGAGCTGTAGGCCAGCCCGTGGTCAGCACAGCAGGCAAGCAGAGCCAGCATAGTGGCCAGGAGGAGTCCGGGGTGCTGGTCATTGCTGCCAGGGGTAGGGGCTGGAACAGCCATAGCACGTAGAGGCAGAGGCAGTAAGGAAAGAGCTTCCACGTGCTGCCCTTGCACTGTGCATACTGCTCCTAGCCAGGGTAATTAATAGCTGGCCAAGGAGCAGAGAGCAGGGCTGGCTTTTTTTTTTTGTGACCTGGCTACACTGCTGGGATCAAATCCAGCAATGTGTGACGAGCCTGTTTCTAAAATCACTAAAGGAAATGAACTGGGAAACCGTAAGTGATGCAACCTCACTTATTGCAGAACCAAGTTTCAGAAATGCATGGCACTTTAGTTTTAACTGCCAGTGATTCAAATCTAAAGGGATCCACAGGAACCAAAATGTGAAACAGTGCTGAATTGCTGGAACAAAATCTGCATCTATAAATTCTTGTACAGTGCGGTATTTTGGCACAATACACATTAGTGAAGCTAACACTGGGAATAAAGTGTTTCAAGCTCTGATGGATTTCCTTGTCATCTACCATTTGGATAGGAGATTCATAGATGTCCTAAGGCTAAGGTACTGGCTGATGAACTGAAAATCAAAATTAGTTTCTCACAAGAAAAACTGAATGTGAACCAAAAGGAAGAGTAGGTAAATTCATGATATGAGGATTTTCTTGAACTGAAAATGAGAGCAATAATCAGTACATTATTCCTTGCAGTAGTGATGTTAAACATTTAAGTTAGTTTTTCTCAGCACATTCCTAAATTTGGGTGCCAAGAGTTGGATGGCTAGAAGTTTCATCATTCACATATGGGCTTTGAGAACCTTTGAGTATGAGGCCAGAGGCAAACTGTTAACCAATCTAGAAGTAATTTTTTATCGTATACTTTGGATATAGTGTCTAGGAGTGTGAATTTTATTTTGGGAGTATAAGCTGCCCCCCCCCCCTTTTTTTTGGTATCATATCTCAGTGTTTAAGGCTTTCCACAAAGAATCCCAACAGCAATGTGTTGTTTGAAATTCACTAAATGTAGCAGCTTCTGGTACCAATTCTTTGTGACAGATTTTTTTTTAAGACCAAGACTAGTTGTGTACTCAAGTTTTCATGTTCCTTCCTTTGTTTTTCACTTGCTTTATCAGCAATAAACAAGAGATAGATAGATGAACAGATACCAGCAATATATACTGGAGAACTAATACGTTAAATGACAGAAATGTGGCAAAAATGTTTTCTTGCCCACTCCAGTAGTTGACTAAACCTGGCTCTGAATCTAACAATGTACTTAAATTCAAGGTGTTTACCTAACAGATGTTATACAAGTGCCACAAACTGCCACATATTGGCAGAAACTAGCAATTTCCCATCTTTTCTTATGGAAAGGGCTATTCAGATGCATTAAGGGGACCTGAAGGCTTCCAATGATACAGTACAATGGGTGGGTTTCAAAGGAGAAAAGGCAACATTTCAATTACAAATTTTTATTTTACATTTTTAGCCTAATTTGGTCTCTTTGTGATAAACAAGATGTTTTACATATGCCTAGTAGGAATAATTGATAGTTCATGCTTCTGTGTGTTATACTTGTTAAAATATTTGCATTTAAAAGCAAAGTTGGACTTCTAGCTCAAGGCTACATATATGTCTTTCCTAAGGAACATCAGACAGAAAAAACATTTTGAATTATAATTGTTTTCAAAACTGCAAATTTAAAGAGACATCCCTCTAGTTAACCCTCCTCTTAAACCACTGCATCTAGGTGAAATAGTGATCTGCGATGTAGGAAAGTTTACTGAATAGGGACCTGCACACACTACTAGTTCCACTGACATCAATAAGATTACACATAAGTAAGGATTACTTGTGCCAACAAGGGTTCAGAGATCACACCTCAATATGATTGTCAAAAGCTTCATCCCTTTAATCAAAAAAACAAATGATCCAGTAATTTATAAATGACTGTGAGATCAAAGGCCCACATTTTCAAGGCACCTATCAAATTCTTTATATGTGCATTATGTATGACTAACAGTGCATGGGGTCCCCTTTGTGCTAGGCGCTGAACAAACAGGATCATAGCCATGCTTTACTTAGTTAAGTATTGCTTATGGAGACACCGGTCAAAAGCTTTCAACAATGTGATTTTTAAGGAGGAACTGAAATAATAATTAGAAGCTGATGGAGCCTAATTGCCACAAAGCAAGTACTCAAAACTCTCCAGAAGTCAGGACCTTTGAATATAACTCAAGATGGGCACTAAAAACCAAGGCTTAAAATCCCAAATCACTTTTGAATGTACCGTAACATTGGAGATGTTAAAATTAAGGTGTTGCAATCAATAAATGAATATGTAGGGAAACACAATATTCATATTACTTAGCTCATAATTTGCATGTTTTATAAGGACTGTGTTTTATAATAACTGTACTTGTTGCATATTTTATGTAGGGGTTAAAATTGATTTAGTACCCTCCCCAAGTGCTGCTTTCCCCTCCCTGCCTGATCTGCTGCTCTGCTTTGTGCTCTCTGTCCTGTCTCCTCCCTAGTCTGCTGTGTGCCACACAGAAGCTGCCCATACCACCTGTGGCACACATGCCACAGGTTGGCCACATTTGATCTAAGGAGCCACCCTGCCTTACCTTCTTCAATTCACCTTGTGTCAGATCATAGTCATTTCCCTGCCCTATTGTTCATTTCTCTGTCAATGCTAAGGAGATTGAAATTAGCCAACCTCCTCACCTCCTATTAAGGGAAAGAGCAGCAGCTGGAAGGCAGGTATAACCAGTTCTTGTGCTACCCCTCCTGCAGCCATTGGCTTAGTGAAAGCATTGGAGTGGAAGGTGGCATGGATTGAGTGGACTTTATTTACCATCAGCTGACTCTGGATTCTTGGCTGCTGGTGGTGCTGTCATAATAGTGGCCCCAGAATCAGAGATAGCACTGCTGTCTTCTTGATAGCAAAGTTTAGGCTATGGTAAACAGATTTACCAGTGCATCATTCTTCCCTTTCTTGTCATTTGCTCTGTTCATGGCAAAACTCTTGCTTTCCACTGCAGAGGGAAGAACCCTCTCCATACAAAGTAATGCCTTCATTCACACTTACATTATTAAACCTCACTAGGCTGGCAGATGAAATATGCAAATTAAAAACTTGTAAAGGAAGAGCAGAACACAGTAAGGTTACAGAATAAATTTTCCGTGGAAAGAACTCAGAGACAACTGGCTTGCCAATAGCACAATATCCATGTGGCATCAGTTCCTTGTTTCTGCAATCAGATGAGGGCCTATATTATCCTATACAATTATTTCTGGGTACACCAGGGAATAACATAGAACAGAAGAAAAGCTTGTGATGTTATTGTTTGGTCAGGCAAAGGCATGTCAATAACATGTCCAGCTGTGGGACTTGCCTACAGCATAGACATCCCAATCAAAATGAACCTTTAATTAGCCGTGAAATACCTATCTGTCCTTGGCAAATATTGGACACCAACATATTTTGCTGCAGTGATGGACCCTTATTAATAGACTCTTGCTCTAGATACGGCATTGAAGATATGAAAACTAAAACGTACATACAGTAAAGCAGCAGGGAACCTTATTAAAATCAATACACATCTGTAAGATAATGGTCCAAGTCAAGTAAGCTATTCTAAAAGTCCTTCTGAAAAATGTTGCTTGTTTGTCAGTGTTCCCTTTCAATGATTCTTACATTCAAGGATTCCCTCCAGAGCTGGCCAGTCTTTCTATCTATGGTATTCAGGTCCCAGTTCAGAATGCTTTTGCCATTTGGAATGGGCTGCTGATCAGGTGATTATCTGATATATTTTTATACACACACCCCCCCAACTGAAAGAAGGGAATTGAAAGGTTTTAGTCTTCTTTTTGCTATTATAGCAGAGTAATACCTGAAAAGTTATGAAAAATAGAACATAAAGATCTTAAACTTGTTTTTGTCATGTAAAAACTATATTAATCTTAATGGATTAGCAAAATGGAAAGTTCTTGAAGTCAAACATGGGCATAAAATAGGAAAATAGCATATTCCTATTGAAAAGCCCTGCAGGCTAGTGTGGCTAGGATAATGACTGAAGTGGCAACACAACTAGGCTGTCTACTCAGTTCTGCCACTAACATGTTGAGTAAGTTTGGGCAAACCACTTCATAGGCCACTGAGTCCCCTCTCCTTCTTTGCTCTTTGTTCTGTTTATTTATGTTATAAGGCCTTTGAAGCAGGAACTGCCCCTTGGCGCATGTTTATGAAGTGTCATAGTTTCAAAGTTTCTAGGGTCGGAAGGGACCTGAGATGATCATCTAGTCCGACCCCCTGCCTTGGCAGGAAAGAGTACTGGGGTCAAACGACCCCAGCAAGGTGTTCATCCAGCCTCCTCTTAAACACCCAGCTTGTGACTGTTATTCCTGGTCACTCCTGGCAGTGCTCGGGGGAACAGGGACTCCCCCAATGCCTGCTGGTCCCTTCTGACTAGTTCGTAACAGGCCACTAGATCCCCCTCAGCCTTCTCTTGTGGAGGCTGAACAGGTTCA
>NW_017728911.1:10953743-10980463 GCF_001723895.1 Crocodylus porosus | reverse complement strand
TTAAGTCTCTTTCCCCTTGACTGCCTTGTACTCTAACCCAAAGCACTTCAGAGTGCCCTTCCTCTGACTCCTTGCTAATTGATGAGGATGTGTATTCCTTCTTAATATAGAGTGCCACGACCCCACCTCTCCTTCCTATCCTGTCCCTCCTGTACAGCCTATAGCCCTTGACATTCACCACCCAGTCATGCATTGAGTTCCACCATGTTTCAATTATCCCCACTATGTCCAGGCTGGTGTCAGCTAGCAGGAGGGTGAGTTCCTCCTGCTTGTTTCCCATACTACAAGCATTTGTGTAGAGGCATTTGAGGCCTCCTGTGGGTGTGTACTGTCATTTCAAGACTCCAGGTACTATTTTAATAAACAGCATTGAAATAGTATCTGTCCAATCATATCTATAACTTCTTACCTTTAATCCATATAGTACCCAGATACAGTGAGTGTCTATATCCACTCAGCTGACAGAAGTAAAAGTCTAGAGTATTTGTTAGGGTATGGTACATGTAAATAGGATTGTGTAAAATTAAAAGAAGAGTTTTTATGAAGTTAGAGTGTACATTATCTGAGGGAGGTCACCTTGTATTTGACACTTCATTTGACATATTAACATAATATATACATAAATCATTAGTTTTGTAAATTTTGATTCAATAGTTAAACAATAATCCAAGTGTTCTTGTTTTCTGCAGAATGGAAAAGTAAAATAGGATGATATGTTATCTACAGACTTCTGTCATCTACAGGCTTACTATGGTAATTGCTAGTCTAGTAGCTATAATGACTGCATTGAGCATGTGCAGAAAAAATAAAAAGATGGCTCATGTTTGCACACTAAACAGGATGAATCATAACATGATATCAATATTAATCTAGCACCTATAAAATCTTAAGACCTTTTCATTTAAAGAATAAGGTACTGCACAACAATATAATTTGCACTCTTCCAAATTAGCCACAAACCATCTGGTTTCTCTCCAATTACATGATTTTTCTTACACCTCTAAATGTTACTGACCTAAAAAAGATTTGATCAAAGGCTGCTGAAATTCTAACCCCTCCAGCAAGTATTAAATTGGTCCACTCTGTGTCCTGTGCTGACAAATCATTATACTCTAGAGCCTTACAGTCCATGGTAGTGTCTCAATTAGAGATAAAGATGAAGCAACAGTGTTCTAAAGTTGCCAGTCTGTCTACATTTGACATTAATCTCAAATAAAAAGAAATACCCCTATATAGCAATTTCTATTCACAAGTGCTGCTGAATTCACTAATCTATAACACGGTGCCTGCAGTAAGTTAATCAAGTAATAGTGGAACAATTCTAAGTCATTGGAGGTGGTTCAAGCACCTACACTGAACACCTTCAAGAGTAAATTGGATGCTTATCTTGCTGGGATCCTATGACCCCAGCTGACTTTCTGCCCTTCAGGCAGGGGGCTGGACTCAATGATCTTCTGAGGTCCCTTCCAGCCCTCACGTCCATGAAATCTACGAAATCTTCCATAAATTCCTTTCTTTTTTTAGGGAGAATTATCCATAGTATTACAGACCAGGGTTATTTAAATGCTGAGTGGCTATTGATAACTAATATTGATAATTTATAGTTAAATTGACAGAAGTTGACATTGGCATGCTACCAAAATATGGTATAAAAGACATAATCATTAATGATTAATAAGGCCAAAAATTAATTTAATTTGAAGTAAGAAACATGGAGTTAAATAGAATATATAAGTAATAGGATAAAAAAGCTAACAAACTTACCTATACAGAGAGGTGGTATAAGTAAAATAATTACAACCTTTAAACCATGATTGAACAATATTTACAGTATACTTTAAAAACTGAGGACTTTTTGGAAAGGCGCTTAGCATCGGTGATTTCTGCTGAAGTCAATGGAAGGTAGAGATATTCTGTATCTTTTAAATAAGACCTTAGTACAAGGAAATGACTAGCAGCCTATAGAAGTCACACAAGTGAGTCACCTTAGAATGATCACTCAGGGTTACCATACAGGAACTTACTAGGAGGGGGAAGGCATCAAATTTCTTTCACAGCTGTGGAAGTAGAAGTGGGCAGTTGTAACTTTTACCAAAAAAGTTCTTCAGGTAGAGGAGAAGCTTTGAGTCACTTCACTTTTTCAAAGTAAATTGTCAATAAGAAATACAGGATAGAACTGGGAAACGACCCAGTTTGGGACTCTTCCTTTTATGGCTTACAGGTATCGTTACCACTATGTTAACATGAGGCTGCTGCCCACGGGCTTTTCTTGTTCTTTACTAGGCCGGATTTGTAGCATTTTGTAATGTAGCTTATAGCTTTTTGATTTGTAAATAATTTTGAACAAGGCATTCTGAGACCATGGGGTATTGTAACTAATGTAAATGTGTTGCGTCAGTTTTCTGGTAGAGCTTCATGTTATGTTAGTTGTTTTGGAAAGAAGACTTAGACACTCTAGGTTACTGTATTGTTCCAAAGACTCCTCTGCTTTTGCAATCGTTAAGTGCTGACAAATTGAGTAAATAAATAAATACATAAATCCTATTCTACCTTATAGTCCAAAATGGCAGTTTTCCAGTGGTGTAACTGTTGGAATTCTCTAGTTTGGGTATTCTTCCACATGCAGTGAGGACATGCAAGCCGTGCCTCCTCGTAGCTACTAGACATGCAAAGTAGGCTACACTCTGGCTAGGAAGGTACACAGCTCTGTATGCACACACCTGAGCCTAAGTCCCTAAATTTGGGCTCCTCTCATACTCAAGAAGGTTGAGCCTATAGTTATCACCAGATTCAATAAACACAGGTATACGTGAATGAGAAAATCTAACAACAATGAACTTTATTGTGTAGTAGGCTTTACCTACAAAGACCCATTGTCTAGCTCTAATTAACTAGCTACTTAACTGAGGGACCATCTCCCAATTACCATTTTCAGTAGTCTATGTAAGAAGTCTTTAAATTATAACTTCTACCACTACAGAACCTACACCTTCCCATCTGCTTTAACCACCAGGCCATAATTCAGGTATTATTCAGTTCTCTCTAGCACTCCTCTGGAAGCTGAACCACTCCTACTTCGATTTAATATTCATTGAATCAAATGGATACAAAGTAGTGGAGAAGCTTCTGCTTCACTGGAAGCAAGAGACCAGGCTGCAACCCAGGCCCTCCTTCCTTCCCAGCTAGTGTTCACTTCACTGAGCCACACCAAGTAACTTGTCCCCTTCCTAGCCCCACAAAATCTTCTTATCCTGGCTCCAGCTTTAAGTGGAGGGCTAGAGAGGGAACACAATAAAACTAACCTGTAATCTGAAGTATGAGAGAGTTGCCATCCTCCTCCTCCTCCTCGTCATGGGGTTTTGCCTGGCTATAGTTTTCTGACTTATGCTCACCCAGGGTATAGAAGTACTGTGCTACACACTGCCTAGCCAGCAAGCAGTCTACTGTACATGCTCAGAAATCATGTGGACACTTTCACATCCATATTGCATGTGGGATTAGTTGGCAAACCAGGTGGAAGTGCCAAAAATGCTACATAACTGGCATTTGGGCATGAATAGTGAAACATGATTCTGCCTTAATTGTTCAAGGCAATTAAACTACTTCTAGTGTGAGAATCTAGGAAACTTTGCTGTTGATTTGGTGCCATCAAAACTGCAATATGTGGGATTTTTTTCAGTGCTATGTCAAGCCAAAACCCCTTTCATCAGTGTAAAGATTCCCATTGACTTCAGTGCACTTTGGAGCAGACCCTTGATCCCAACTACAAACTTCATTTGAGTTACATCACTGGCTGCAGTAGAACTGTGTGATACCTACTGTGAAATGAATATTTCTAGAGTATCCATCTTCTTTTAAATTTAGTATCTTAATATGATCCATGACTTAAGTCACCTTTTGTACTGCTTTCTGTTTGATTATAATTTTATCTATTAATCATGTTAATCCAATAGAATCTGCCTTAATCAAATGCGAGTCAATTACCCAGTTCTTCAAATTATATTTTTTAATGAAAGACATTTTTTAAGATTGAATACCAATTAGGGATGCGATCAGAGAAGTGTGGATATCTATAGAGCTGAGGAACACTTGCCTCTCTCCAAAAAGGTACCTTTCATATTTATTGTCAGGTCAAGCAGTTTGGAGAACACATCTGACAGTGAAGTCGCAATACACGGTGGCTATCCACAGGATTCAAAATACAGGGGAGCTTGGGAGGCCCCCATAAGAGATGAGAGACCCACCATAAGAGACAAGAGCTCCTGGCCTGGCCCTGCACCTTTCTAAACAGCTTAGGCAGTGGCAGTGGCTCCTTCCAGCTGCCACCACCGCAGACCTCCCAAGAGTCCGAGTGCAATTTGAACCTTGGCTATCCATGTGTGCTGTCACATGTTCATTTGAAGGGCATCTGTGAGTCCATTGACTGTCTATAATAAGGGGTCAGGAAAGATAAAGGATCATATTATTCCTTAACAAGTAAAAATCCACACACTGACCAAAGTAGAGTAGAGGACTCTGGCTTAAAAGGTCAGGGAGTTTCTGCTGTAATATTTTCTTTAGTGGGAGAGGGATGGCAAACTGGCATAAAGCCTGACACACTAGCATAATGGATGTTCATATATCTGCAGCCCTGACCCAGTGAAATTTACCTAGAAAGGTCAGAAAAAATGAAGAATGAAAGCTATGAGATATGTGAAATGTAATCAAGTTTTCCTTTTAGTTTTACTACATGTGAACGGTTGAGCACAAAGTGCAATTGGTCTGGTAGAAACAGGATGCTGAGTTACAAAGACAAATTGAATGTTGTTATGATGAATACTCTGTCCTGCTCCGGAAATCCAGTGTTTTTAGTATTCCAGTACCTGGTTACCAATTCTAATATATGGCTTTTTTGTATCCTCAGTGCTGTATTTACACTCTTTTTGTACGTTTTCAATAAACATTCATAGAATTCTCCTAGAATGAGTTTCATCTCAACTTGCCATTCATCATGGAGTCCTTTCATCAGAGAACTGAAACCGATTGCAAACATTTTTTCATAACAATTTGCAACAAGGTAATATAGCTCAGACTTTGATTTTTCAAATAGCAAGGCAATGTGAAATTTGTGGAAACTTCATATAATAATTTGGAGTAATGAATAAAAAAACCATTGTGTTTAAAGATAATCCACAAACTGAAAGAGGTGTAATTCATCAAGTAAATTATCTGCTGTTAATGAATTTCAACTTTAGCACTGTCACTGACAAAGCTTCTGATAAAGAAGTCACGTTAGTTCGTCTTAGTAATTTCCACTTCAAGCTAAACTCAAAATGATAACCACGTTTGTTTAGAATGACTTTTCTATGCCAATACTTCTCTAAGCATTTATCTTTTTAATCATCATTGCGTCAGTTTAATTACCAAGATCGCAATTAAAACAACGGGTGTTTTAAAATGTTTTACTATTCTACTAAATTATTCCACATTAAAATACCTAGTAGTTTTAATTTACTGTTAATTTCATATAAATCAAACTTAAAATATTAAGCAACAGAGACAATTGGGGCTTTGAGAAATTACCAGACAACCTGTGCCTGAGTTTATTCTGTGCACTGATTGATGGCACGCAGCATAATAAACAATCTATTTCCTAGTTCCTAACAGCTAAATAATGCCCTTGTTTTTCAGTGTAACTGAATTGCCAATACAATATTGACAAAATGTCACAGCCTAGAGACAAACTGACCTCATCACAATTTTTCTTTCTATATGGAGTCAAGCTTCACAGCCTTGAAAAAGCCATCACACCCTTTGAACAACTGTACATAAGGGAAATAGTTAAAGCATCTGATTTTGCAGTCCTTACCCAGGCTGAACTCCCACTGGTCTCCATCGATATTTTACCTCAGTCATGCCATTAAGTAGATTATCTGACCTCCTTACCACATTCAATAACACAGATTAGCAATTCATTCATCTACTGGTTAATGACAGAAAGAGTAGCTTTTTCAGAGAACTAGATTTTAAGATATTTCACATATTTTAGAGAACCCAATGGCTATAGATTTTCTTAAACATAGTGGATAGATAAAAGCTTTTTTTCTTTAATTTCTCAGTGAGTTAAGGCATCATGGTATGGCAATATCAAAGCACATACTGTAGTCATTGTGATACCAGCCAGCTGTTTTGCTTTACTTCTTCCAAGACCTGATGCCAAGATTACTTAAGGCTATCCAACTTAAATCAGGGGTTAACATATGGCTCCTAGGCTCCCACCCAGCTGCCACTGCCCTTATAGCTCTTGCTGCAGAGCAGCTGGGGCCTCAGGGCTCTCCTTTCTTCTTTTGGCTTCTGCTGTATGCCCCGACCGCTGGTGGTGGGGTGGTGTAATATGGTGCGATGCAGTCCATGGTGCCAGGGGATTTGAGCACCCATGTGACATGGTGCAGCAGGACAGCCCACAGCCCGGCAGCCAAAGATAGAGTGGGGCCCCAAGTGCAATGCAGTGCAGTGGGGGAGGAATGCCTATATGTAGGCAGCACACAGTCTGTGGGGGACGTGCCCCCTGTGGCATGTGGCCTATGCTGGTGCAACCCCTGGGGCATGCAGCCACCAGTCACTTAGAATTTGGGCAGCCATGACTTAAGTCAGTGAGAATTTTTCCAGAAGCTACTGGATCCTTAACACCCAAACAGTCCCATATTATTTCATGCATCAGGAAAATTGTACTATTCTGGTATTCTGCTGCTGCCTTTGTGGATTACTTTTGGGAGCTGCCCAGAACTTAAAAAAACTCAGTCCACTAGGCCATATTCTGCTGTTCACAAGTCCATGCCATGCTGTTGCTCTTACTCATTGCTTTCCATCTGAAACAAGCAAAACGGTGCTTTCAAGTGAATTTTTTTTCAAGAGTTTACATTAAAAAATTCTAAAAACTCAAAAGTAAACCTTGATGACCTACACTATTCAGAACTGCAAGATGTTTTGTTACATCCCCATGAACTATTAGTACCATTTATAACAAGAAACTCAGAAAAGCAGTAAGAAAAAAATATTACCTAGCACTGTTCACAAAGCTATTTTATAGTAATACGTTATCCCAAAACAGGGGAAAACCAGATAGTCTTAAACAACCACAGTTACTAACTCTCTTAACTTTCTCTGTCACACATACATATTATACATATCTTTTCATGTTGAGGACTGGAATAAGTGAGTATGTTAAGACCATGAACACCTATTACTGGGGCTTACAAGCCTCATCATGACCTGGAAATCTGCAGATAAAAAAACCAAAACAACAATATGATAAAATGCTAGCTCCTGGCCATCTTCCCAAGTCGGACAGTTAGAGTTCATTTTAGTAGAAAGCCAGCCTGTCTAGCATTTCTATACAAAGAAAGCCTAATCTATACATTTTCTTAGTCAGAGTACCTCAGCTCCTCTTGGGAACCTTTAAAGTGTATATTAAATTACTCTGATTGGATTTTTCCTTTAAAATAATAATTGATTAGAAAGAGTAACTATTCAACTAGAATAACACTTTGAGGCCACAACCATAGATTTAACTGAAGATCAATGTAGGCTTGTAGTTTTCCCCTTATGAAGGGTACAAAACTTTATAAGTTTACTGCCACAGATTTGTACATAAAGTGAAGATTATGAAAGTGTGTTATTAACTACAAAAATATTCCCCAGGGTTAACTGTCAAATACATTAACAAAGCAATGCACTTGTGTTTTAATTAACCATGCGAGTGCTAGCAATTTAGGCATTGCATACTATAGGATTATCACATATCAAAGCTATGCCAAACTCCAATTTTTTTAAATCTTAGTTTTCTGATGCATAATTTTTCTCTCTTAGTACTTAGCAATTCTTCTTCCTGAAAACATTTCCTTCATGCACTAGCAAAGCTACCATCTATGCTTTGGCAATGTATTATGAGACTAAAATTAAATCATTAGCTGTAAAAGAAGTTTGTTACACAGTACTGTGAATAAGCATACTCTGCAAATTTCTAGCCCATTTCTTTTTTTAGACTTCTCATCTCTTTGTCATCCTGAGTCTGTCAAAATTTTAACTGACAAATTCTCCCCATTGCATACAGTCCTGGTATTGTCCCCTTTTCTTGGTATGCATGAATGGCGATCATTTCAGCAGACTAGTGTATGTGAAGTAAGAGAAAGTTACTTAAATCTAGTGCATTATTATTACAATATTTGAACTCTCCACTCCAAATGCCTTTATTTAAATAACCTAATTAATTATCTTCTTGGAATTTTAATACAAAAAGGCTTGTTTAATGTGTAAACAATATACAGATAAGCATAGCTTATCATTCAGACCAAGAGCCATTGTCCTAACTCATCTCCTTTCAGAAATGCGGTTTGATTGGCAAGTTACAAATGCAGTTACAAATTGTACATTTCACACAAATTTCACACATGGACTTGCTCTCTACACTTGGCTGTTTCTAAGATTTCAACATAGGATTTAATCTATACTAGTTCTTAAATATGATTAGCCCCAAATATATATTCTCATTTCCTCTTTATATCCATATTGAAGCTAATTATAGCAGCCTGCCAGCAAGACTTTCCTGAACAAAGGGTGACCTGCATATTCCCATTGGGCCCCAATTAAGTTAAGCATGGTCCCAACTCTGAGTGTTTGAGTTGTTCCATTAATCCTTTTATAAGCTATATACTGAAACCAGCATTTCCATCACCTATGATTTTATTTCAAGTTTCTGAAATAAAACTCAAAACTGCTTGAGTCGCGTAAATAAAAGATCATCCTCCTGCACCCTTTTTTGTTGACAAAATGAACTTTCTAGCTTACTTGATTTCAAAGAAAATCTAAAAGTGATGAACTTTAAAGGCTCTAAAACACAAACAAAAAATTTAAAAACCCCCAAATTTCTTAATTTTTTAAAATGTCAAGATTTTTTTTAATCAAGGTCATGAACTTCAGGGTCTTGTTTATAACTAGCTGAGGTATGCAATTCTGTGAAGTTTCTCATTGAACAGGGTCTGTAGGGTATGGCACCTTACTAAGAGGTAAACAGAAATTTTAAAAATCATATCCATGTGGGTACAGGTTTGTCCTACTAACTTGTCTTTTGGAAGAAAAGATTTTCTTAGGTGAATCATCTGCAGTGCACTTTACCTATGCGTCTCCCTATATTATTTAGTTGAGCCTAATAGAATCTTACAATCAAGGATACAGTTGTTTCAGCTCCCATGAAAAATCCACTGCATCTGGAACCTGGTGGTTTTAGTGAGATTCAATAGCTGGCTGGAGAGGAAGGATAGCCCTATAGTGGCACAGGAGGGGGCGGTACTATGCACAGCCACCCACCTCACTGTGCCAGACCCAAAACCACACTTCAAGAATCTCCCCTGGGGAGCTACAGCTGTCCGTCCCCCTTCCTGGAGAACTGCCGCAAGCCTGGGGTAACTCTGCCACCACCCAGGCACTAGTCTCTGTTAGAGCTTTGTGCAGCCTGGGGTACACAGGCCCTGCAAGCCTTGGGGGTGCTTTGCCCACTGGTAATATTTCTGGGTGCTTCTTTTAGCCTGAAGCATCCTAAGGTAACCTCAAGCACGACTGAGGGAAACAATAAACAGCCAAGCTCTGCAGGGAGCAGAAAGGCCCCTTCCCTTCTCAGCCCCTTTCACAGTGAAACAGCCAGTCACTTTGTAGCCTGATACTTTTATTGATTGGGGGAGAGAGTGGGGGGGTAGAACAAAGGAGTTAGCAAAACACTTTGAGCAAACCACAATAAGTTGAGCCTTGCAGATATTGGGCTCGGGAAGCCTTTTAATATGCATCTGAATTATTTATTTCTAATCTACAAGCTAGTTTCAAGGTTTTTACTCACTGATTCATCCAGAGAGCCTCTGGAGGCTGATACTTGTGTCCCGTTCCAAAAAATGCCACTGAAGGAAGAGAGAGAGCTGGTCTTCCCTTCAGGAATTTACTTAGCCTGCTCACCTGGGTGACCAGGTTGAATCAAATAGCAAGTAAGTGAAAGAGAGGGGTGTAGCTGAACTGACCCAAGCAGGGACAGATACAGGGAGATTTCTTCATAAGCCCCACCCTGATAAAGGTGCTTCTTGGAACATGGGAAAGGTAGTGGAGCTATAGGGATGCAAACAGGGCAGCAGCCCCAGGTGCTGATTTAAGGGGAGGGTGCAGAAATAACAGCTGTTATCCTTCCAGCTAGCTGCACTCCACTGCCAACAGCTGTTACTGCCCTATCCACCACTGCTACTCAGGGGGCAGAGCTGCCCTGTTAGTCCTCTGCTTGAGAAACATAGATCCAATTCCCTGCCCTGCCACTGATTTTGTGTGGTCTTGAGCACTTAGGGTAGAATCTTACTTCCATTTTTTAGCCTAAATGGCAGGTTTTTAGCCATGCAAGTGACATTTTTGGAACCTGCATGCAGGTAGCAACACTATTACTCTGGTACAGTTAGACTGAGCATACATAGTGGGCTACACGCTGGTCCAACCTGGCACACAGCTGCATAGGTATGCCCCATCTGGACATGTATGCTTGTAAGTCATAAAAATGTAGCCAGCTAGAGACTCATGACTAACAGGTATTATACCCTGGAGGATGAAGAGAAGGAAAAGGACAACTTCTGTATCTTTTAGTTCCAGTAACTGAGTTACTAGGGCCCCTGCCAGCAGAACCCCCTGAGGACACAGAACCCAGAAGCAAGCCACTTGGGAATTAAATTTGTATCTTCTGACTTTCCAGCACACTGTTGTAATCACTAGGCCACTAGTTCCCTTCTCCACTGATGGCACCTGTGCTGCTCTTCTTCTGGCTGCCAAAGCAGCAGTTTTGTACTAGCAGCAGGCAGAATCTTTTGGGGAAGGTAGTAATATTGCACAGGAGGCACATCAGTAAAGCTGTGCCTGGAACTTGAGCACAAACCCAATGATAAAAGCTGACGGGAAGGAAAAACACAGGTTTAAAACTGCTAGAAAATACACACACTATAAGGAGTTGAGCAATTCTTATCTGTGCTAACAGTGTGCCCTTGTTGTGAGGAAGGCTAACAGCATGCTGGGCTGCATTAGTGGGAGTGCTGCCAGCATAACAAGGGAAGTGATTATTCCCCTCTATTCAGCACTGGTGAGGCCACATCTGGAGTACTGTGACTAGCTTTACCTCCCTCCCCCAGAAAGGCTGTGGACAAATTGGAAAGAGTTCAGCGGAGGACAACAAAAATAGTTAGGGGCTGGGTCACATGTCTTGTGAAGGGAGGCTGAGGGAACTCAATTTATTTAGTCTTGAGAAGAGAAGAGAGAGGAGATATAATAGCAGCCTTCAACCAGGGGGTCCAAAGATGATGGAGCTAGACTGTTCTCAGTAGTGGCAGATGACACAACCAGGAGCAATGGTCTGAAGTTGCAGCAAGGGGAGTTTAGGTTAATATTAGGAAAAAACTCTCATGAGAAGGGTAGTAAAGCATGGAAACAGGTTACCACAAAGAGGCTGCAGAATCTCTATCCTGGGAGGTTTTTAAGACCCAGCTAGACAAAGCCTTGGCTGAAATGATTTATTGGGGATGGTCCTGCTTTGAGCAGAGGGTTGGACTCATTACCACCTGAGGTCCCTTTCAACCTTAATTTTCAGTGATTCTATGATTCTAAATACAATGGCTGACTTACAGAATATTTATACCTAGAAAGCTCTGTGCTGCCCTTAGCTCTCCTTTTCTTTAGTCCAGTGATTCTCAACCAGGGTGCCATAGCACCTGGAGCACTGGTGATGCATAGGGGGTACACGCAGGTGCACGTGCACCTCCTGAGTGTGGTGGTGCACCCCCCAGGAAAAGGCACTGCCACGCCGCTTGCCACCAACACTGCTGGCGGTGTCTGCGGGCAGTCAGCAATTGCCACTGGCCACTGCCGATGCTGCAGGTGGTCACTGACTCCTAGTCAGTGATCACCACCATCACCCCCCCATCGCCAACAGTGCGGGTGGCATCTGCGGGAGCTCCCGGCTTACCGCCACCATGCTCCCACCACTGCTGTGCCTCCCCCAGCCACCGGGGGCATGCATCATTTAAGACCTGGAGAAAATACTTTGTAGTGTTTTATTCCACTGCAAGAAGTAGAAAACTTTCTGAAGCAGTCCCAAAAATAAGGTTAGTTTACCTCCTGTCTTAAGCTATGCTATTTTGTTTTTCTGTTTTATTGGGTTTTTAAGTTGTATGGATCTATTCCTTCTAAACAGTAAGATGAAACTATTCTGCAGACAGGGACAACAGTAAGTCATATCCTTAGTCCTGTGTCTTGGGTATTTAATTATGGGAATACAAAAATGCTTCATATTCTCAAAGTCTATTTTTTTTTCATGGAAGTCCTAGTAAATAAGTACTAATTTTGCTTGTGCAAAGGTTATTTGGCCACATCCTCCTTTACTAAGATAACTTTTTAAAAGAAATTTATTCTACATAAATATTTCACTAATTAAAAATACATATTTCTGAATTATATAATATGTGCAAATACATGTAGATATTATCACACACAACTTGTGGAACCATATACAGAGATATGTATTTCAATACATGCATTTATCCATAATATAAAAATAAAATGTATAGTTTATCTATACATATAGTAAAAACAAAATAAATACCAGGGTAGTAGTTTTTATATTATCCTTTTGATCTATAGGCTACCAGTGGAAGATATAATCTTTTATTTATATTGTGTGAGGTAAAATTTTGAAACAGGATTTTCGTGCCTATCTCCCTGCTCACTTCATAATTAAGCCTGTAGGGCTACATGGTTTATTTTTTAATGCTGTACTTGTCAATTTCTGCTACCACTAATTTAAAGTTCACAGCTCCATATATCAGAAAAATGCGAGGGCAAAACAATTTATATAAAAATATTTTGAGTTGAAGAGATGGCAAAGCCTTTCCACACGGACTCTTGAAGATTTCAGTTCAAATTACAGTGCTGATTTACAGAGCAGGAAAGAGCGTGCAAACCTCCAGTGACATATGTTTTTCCCCTCTAGTTTCTTTTACATCTTTCATTTATTACATGAAATACATTTTGCCTACATTAGTACATTACCCTTTTTAATTTGGCTCCCAACTAACACACAAAATCAGTCCTACCAAGATCCATTTGGACACTAACTACGAGGAAAAAGCATCTCACATTTTACACAAAACATTACAAGGTCAGATAAGCGGCTTTCATCTCTTCCCACCTTCAGCAGACAGAACAATAGACAGCAATAATCCTGTGATATTCGCAACTAATTTATCCAACAAGAAGACAGGTAGCACTCTGAACTGCACTGCTGCCTGAATAGGTGCAGTAAATAAGCAGCTTAATGGTAGCCTTTCAGGCAGGAGGGCAACATATCACAGCATGGCATTTTTATAATCTTCCTGGCATGCCTACAGCCAAGAGCACATAGCTGAGCGTATGTTCCCTCTTCTGTCGGGCTTAGAATGCATGTAATTGTTAGATTGTGACACATTGTGCCTTTAAGCAAGTTTAACTGTTTTATATCCCCTCTGATCTGCAGCTTTGTACATCTGTTAAGCTGCCTCTTAAACTTCAGTCAGCACATCTGTAGATCTGCTATCTAAAGCGCATTGCATGGCTTGGGTTTTGCACAATATTCCTTTGTTTCTATATAGAGATTATTTGTAAGGAATCTCTCTAATATTAGTACTCTGAGTTAGAGTGAAAGACCAGTGCTAGATATATACTGGACATCTTGATCTGGTGAAACATCAAGAGCAAAAGGTGGAACCTAGGCCAATAAGAAGGAGTGTAAACAATCAGTGAAGTACATGGTGGGTGCATCTACACTGGATGCTATGCTGCTGTAGCAATGAGCTACGTCAATGTAGCTCATTGCTGTGGTGACATAACATTGGCATGCATGCACCGTAATGCCGACACTACTGCGCAATAGCAATGAACTACTGTGCAGCAGTTTGTTTCTACTATGCAGTAGGATCAGAAGTGACCCATGTGTCACCAGGACTGCATAGTAACAGCAGTTACTGTGCAGCCAGGGGGACCCCAAATGCTAAGATGCACCCGGGGTCCCCATTTTCCCTTCCACATCTGTGGGCAGCAGTGAGCCAGTGTCCAGAGAAGGGAAGAGTTCCATCTTTCCTGTGAGCCCTTCATCTCCCTTAGTCTGGCCCTGCAGATGCTCCTCTACAGAAGTATATTTGATTTTCTTTGGAATCTCCCACAAAGCTGCAGAAAATGCTGGTGAAGGTTGCAATTAGACTGATGGTCTGATTATCAGATGTACTGAGGATCCCTGCCTCCTGATGACTTTGATTTGAGTTGTAGGTGCTCAGTACCTCCTGATTAGCTTTTATAGCTTTCCCTTCTGCAGCTTGGAATGTGCTCCTTCTTTCCCCTCCTCCATCCCTCCCCCTCCCCCGGAAAACAGCTATTTTAGAAATCATTGTTAGAAGCATAACTTCTGTAGGTGCTCAGCTATCCATTGCGCTGAGCCAGCAAATCAGAGATCCCTGGGCTCCTGACAATATTTGTGGAAACACTTAATTTATCTGTAACGATGGGCTGAATATTTTCCTGCAGAAAAAGTCCCATACTAAGTCTTAAAAGGATTAATGGGAATTGTATGGATGCAGGAAGGACACATCTGTATGCTCATCTGTAAAGCTCAAATATATCTGTAATGAATAATTCAGAGATGGGCTATTACATTTAAACATCCCTTTTAGCATAAATTGAAAGCAATAGGGGCTCAACAACTTTTACCATGGTGCCATCCAAATGCTAAGGTGCAGCAGCAATCTTTGGGCTATGGTAGTGGTTGCTGCGTATATGCTAACCTTATTTTCTGCTGTTTTGGAAAAAAACAAAACACTCTTAAATAAAACCTGGGAAACAACTGAGAGGGCTATAAATCCTTTGGTTTATCCCTGCTTTGAATTGAATGCTTTGAGCTATTATTTTTCAGGAAAAGGTTAAAGAACCATGAATTGCTAACTAAACGGAAGCCTGTGCTCAGCAAACAAGAATGATGTTTGTGTGGAAAGTAATTCTTGTCCTACTTGGAAGAACATTGAAGCTGAAAGTTTTCAACCAGCTCTAGCTGACAACTAGGTTGGGACGGTTAAAAAAGTGCAGCAATTTTGCTAGTTCTCCAACTGATGCCACTATGGGTGAAAACCTAGCTGCAATAAAATCAATGGCAAACCTTCTATCCATTTCAGTGAGGGTCAGGATTTCAACTTACAGGAGTTCAGCCAAAACCAGTACAGAGCAGCTGAAAGATTCCAACAGCTTTTCGAAACCCAGGCACTTCAAGCACCACAGCAACCTAATATTTAGAAATGGCAGCATCCCATTACCCAGAAGCATCCCATTTTCTCTGAGGCAAATTCACTCATATCCCAAAGTTTTATTTCATATGCAACTCCGTAGTTGATTATAAAATTTATTAAAACAAAATTTCCCAGCCCAGACCAAACTGCATAGGGCCAGATTAACCCTTTAGAGGGCCCGACAAACAAACTCATGGGCCCCTACTTATACTGTGTATTTTTGTTTCTTTCTTCACTCAATAATTATATGTAAAATAAGCACAACTGGGTCCCTTCTTCACTTAGGTCCCCAGGCATGTGCCTACTTTGCCTATGCATTAATCCAGCCCTGCCGATACAGCTTGGTTAGCTAACCCTGTTCTGAAGTTGTTAAATGAGAGGATTCCAGGTGTTCACGTACTTGGTACCTGTAGGATGTTCTCATTTAGTGTACTGCCTTGCCATTAGGCACCAAAGTTAAGCCTTCAAATTCTACCTTTGGACCTAGTCATTAATACAGATCACATGACTTGCATATTAAAAAAAAATAATCTCCAGCAAGACTGCACAGCATTCAATAAAATACTTTCCAAGTTGTTCCTTCAGCATTTAGAAGTTTCAATGCATCCATGAGAACTTCCTGTCTTTCTACACTCAACAGTTCTTCAAGTTAAAGCCCCTGTAATACCAAAGGGTCAGTAACATTTAGGCAAAGTGGAGCCTCTCATGCAGATTAAGAATGTTGTAAGGCTGCTTTTCAGCTTTGAGATATATGCCAATACATTCCCTATTACATGGTAGCTGCATACATAAACTCACTGCAAAGATAGTAATGAAAATTATGTTGAAAAGTCTCATAAAGGAAGGAAGGAGGTTCCTATTTATTGAAGTCGTTCCATACATTCTGTAATGTTTAATATATAAATATTAGATTTTCAGCCATCATCATTACAAGTGTCCCTGATTTACTAGTAGATAGCTTTCCCCTTGGAAACTTACAGTTGCTGAGTTTATGTATCTAAGCTTTAAAGAACTATCACTCTTTGACATTCAAAGCCATAGCCCCAGGTGCCTCCCCAAAAAGTCCACCCTATATTATATGTGATGAATTTTCCAGAACAGTAAGAACAGACTTCTTAGTGCAGCATCATTACACCTTGCCTTGGCAGTGAAGTAGCAAAGAGCTTGTCTGAGCTGGCAACCATCAGGTTTTACAGTCTAACAAGTTCCACTACTATAATGAAAATCCAAAGACCTGGAAACAATATACATAGCTTCCCTGACTAATTTTATTATGCAGACACACTTAATAGCTCCTGTTACAATCACATTTATAGCAGGAAAACAGTATTGGATTGTGACTATCACACTAAATCGACATGGATTATCAGTCATTAAAAAGGAACAAAATTAGCAGCAAGCAGTAATATTTTACACTTATCAAATCTAAAGCTGGTCAAGGTTCATTACAATACTGTGCAATAAAGTCAGGAAGCATCAGCTCATTCTACAGAACATTTAAATCTCTATTGTATTTGTGTAGGATATAATTTCTGGTAGCAATAAAGCCTAATAAAAGTTACACCCCGATGAATAAAGTGTTAATAAATTGACCCAAGACATTTAAATGGCTAATTATATTTGAGATAAAGGAGGATTCACTTGTTTCTTCAGACTGTTTGAAGCCTTGCTCTAACCAGCTAACTAACCAACTACAAAATGATTTTATATATCTATATCTCAGCAGTATAAAATATTAATATTTTTGGTTCCTGTTTCAATAGATTAATTATTAATCAGAGTTTCCTAACACATTTCCTATTCATCAAAATAATTGTACCTCACTTTAAAATGTCCATGCTTTGCACAACTTAACTTTAACTATTCCCTAGATTTTATTTTATTTAAAAAAATATTTACATCAATTATATTCCAATTTTCCACAAATCATTTTAATAGTAAACCAAGGTACTTTACTGTTCTATAAAACATATACAGAAAGGAGGAACTAATAAAGAAACAAAATGACATAGCTGGGATTCACAGAAATGTCAGTTGCAGACATCCAAGATCCTGACCTAAGTTTATGAAGCCCATTGTGTTCTGCATGATTGAATCAAGTGGGTGGAGTGGACAACTCTTATACATCATTCAAATCCTTTTAAATCGCTACCCATATATGAAGAGGTGGTAGAAAACAAGAGTCTCAAGCATATCCCAGCTACTCTTGCAAACCCTGTCAGAGTTCATAGGTATGCTTCACCACTGACTCTGGTCTCTCTCTACATAGAGAAGTCCAACTCTAGTAAAAATTCTGATCCTGCAAAGACTTCTCTTAACCCATTGGTAGTCTTGTTTCCATCAGTGGAAACATTTAGTGTCCATACAGTTAGCAGATATATACATTTTTGCAGCAAAGGGGTGTTAGTGAGCCAAGGGATAAAAGAAGCACTTGAGTATCCTTACCAACTGGCTCCCTCCCCTGTCCTGTACAAGCAGTCTAAAACAGTTACAATCACATTGTTCATCTAATATTCTTTTGTGTCCCCAAGGTGCTGGTAAGATGTGCTGCATGGTTCACAGGTAACAATATTATCAAGGAAAAACGAAGTCAACACAAAGGTCAACAGAAAATATTAGCTCTTCCTGCTTGTGCTTTGCTTCCCACCAAACCCCTAATAGATTGAAAAAGTCAAGAGGAAAGCAACAAAAATAATTAGCGATCTAGAACATGACATACATAGAAAGGTAGGGGAAAGTGGGGCTATTCAGGCTAGGGAAGAGACGATTGAGGAGGTTTTGCTAAGAAACCCCAAACACAAAAAGGGATATCAAGTTCAATGGCAATCAACTGTTCTCTGCATCCACTAGGGACAGGCATCCTAAATGCTTCATAATTAGGCCAGAAACTTTATTGCTGACTTTTTTTTCCTTCCAAAGTAATTTTGTAATTTTTCCCTCCTTGTTCCTATATCTAACCAAAAAAAAAAAAAAAGGAATTAAGGTTTCAAATTTCTTCTCACTTCCCTCATTTGTTTCCCTCCTTTTGTTGATATAACTCTTCCTCATACTGAGGAATTTTTGAAAAGTTAGGAAAGAAAAAGAAGAAAGAAAAACAGAGAGCCACCCCCACCTGCCTCCAGTGCCCATGGGCACACATTCCAGTGGCAAAAATGGGAGGGAATGGAAGAAAAAAAAGGAACAAGTCAGTTTTTGGTCTCTGAAAATCTAAAGAGATTAGTTAAAAGTGAAATTGAATTTTAATTTCCTGTAAAAAAAATAATTTTCAATCAAACCTACTTCTGGATAGGAAACATTTTAGTTGATTTTTTTTTCAGCCAGCTCTAAATACAGTTCTGTACTTGAATGGCTTTCACAGCAGTAGCAGCAGCCGTCTGTCTACAAGATGGTTGCAAGAGCAGCAACTTTTCCCATCTATTTACATAAGAAATGGCAAGTGGTTTGTGTATAGAGCACAATAGGCTGGAAACAAAGCAGGAAAAGAAAAAAAGGGAAGAGAATGGCAAGGAATCCAAAGAGAGGAATTAGCCAGCATTTCTGGCAACTGTCAGATGAGTCAGGGCAGTCTCCGATCACAGACAGCTTTCTAAGAGAAACAGCAATAGGTTCTGATTTAACAAGTTTAATTAAAGCCCCCTGGGAATAATATATTGAAATGTGGTTTTTTTAAACAAACTGAAAGCTCAGTTTCTGTACCACAAACTGAAAATTTCCAGAAACTTCTCGTTCACTAAAGCAGTTAAATATTTCAGCTCTTTGTTGCACTTTGAAACAGAACAAATTGTGCAGTTCAGTAGTAAAAAAAATATTTATAAAACCAGATATGAACTTTGTTCTTGCTTCTTCAAAGATCTCTTTCAAAAAGAGAAAAATTGGGGTTTCTCGTCTAGTTTCTTCTTTGGTTGCTTTCTAAGGGTGGGGAAGAAGTTTTTAGCTAGCTCATTCATACGTTGACAAAACTGGATATTAGCCTCCCTGTTTTTGATAAGGAACCTTTGCAGAATCAGAAAACTAGTGGGTATAGGATCTCCATACAGACAGAGACTTGAACATTGAAGTGAGAGCAATTTTAATAGTGTTCTCAATTGTGATTAACAATTATTTAAATCAAACTCCTGTAAAAAATCTTGGTTTTTGGGAATTTTTCAGGGACTATTCTCCAAGTTACATCTTCTCTTCTAGAAACATCAAGTCAAACCATAGCTGATGTAAATTATTTTATCTCTGCTTACAAGTTTTAATCACTAGTGAAGAGCTATTATGGCAGATCAGATCTTGACTTGATTGCCTGATTTTTGCTAAAGTTAAGAAAAGAAAGAACCTGGAAAAAAGCACATCTCTCTTTTATACATAAAGAACCTTAAGGACACAACATTTGCATTTTCCTTTGCAAAAATACCATATATTTTATCAGTTTGGCTAGAAGTGTCAGACTTATTGGTACAAAATTTGACATGAAGCACAGTATATTTCAGTATTCATGGGTTTTTCTAGCAAGTGCATGACAGCTCATAAACATCAGGTAGCTCTGGAACTGCAATGCTTTTCTTAACCATTGCTATAGTTTGATTGTTTTGCCTATTTGTTGCAATCCTATTTCTCTAGTGAAAAACCCAGTGATTACTTGAATGAAGACAGGAAAATAGTCCATTTTAAAGGCTTACTGTTTCTGTTTTACTAGCCCATGCTCTTTGAACTCCTGTTTAAACTGGATCAATCTAAAGTTTAAAATTTCTAGAGGATTTAAGTAAAGAGCATGGAGAGTGGATGAACAAAACAGAAACAAGATTTACAATAAATTCTTTTCTAGTTCTTGATAATTCAGTCTTTGAACTATAAATCAGATAAGCCCAGATTGTTTTCTTTTTAAAGCCACTCAGTTGTAATAGATTCTGTCTTATTTCTGCTAACTCAGTATTTTGTATCAATTCATGTCTTTTTTTCCATGTAAAATTGAATTTTGATATGTGGCATAGCAACACAGCTATCGGACTTCAACTGAAATCTACAATATTTTGCACGCTTTAAAAAATAGATTCAAGTATATTTCCTAATGAGCTGTTAAATTCTATATAAACTAATCTAATGGTGTAGAATTTTCCTTCAATGTGTTAATTTTTCATATTAATTTTATATGTGTAGAATTAAGCAGAATGGTGTCTTTTATTGCTCCATTCCAAAGCATGGAGGTCAACCCACATTGTTAAAGGAAGCATTCATACATTACAAGATAAAAGTGACATTAAATAAACTTATTAAAATCCAAATAGAGCTGTTAACTGGAGAAAATGCTTTCTTCATTGAAGAGCTGTCAACAAACTTAAATTATTAACCCTGTCATATTCTGTTACTAGAAACATAAATCTCTTATTAGCAATCAGAATGAAAAATAACTTGTGATATTTACCATAACAAAAATTCTCTGCATATTTTTCAAAGGTAAACACATAAATCACAGGTGGATAAAAATTTCATTTCTTACACAGCACCACAACAATATGTAGTAAGTATAGAAACCTCATGTCTTGTGTGCACACATACTCATACACATGCACATGCAGACTTGCGTGAGATTTTTTTGGTTACCATTATACCCAACGTCCTACTGCATACATTCACATCCATATCAAACAAATCTAGACCTTTCAGTATTTGAGGTACCACTAAGCACTTGTTAAGAATTTCTATGTACAGAATCTGGCCCTGAGATTTATTTTTCAGCCACCTCCCAGATTGCATCAACATTTAGACCTCGACCCAAGCTCATTCCAGATCTCTGCTACTTTCAATAGATGGAAATCCTATGATACGTATACCAAGTTGGTATAAAATGCTATCAGATCAAACTGCACTCACTCTGCTCAGCTGTGAATGCAACTACTCAACAGGCACAAGCAGGGCAGCTCAGCATCAGGGCAGCCACAACGTAAGTGGCAGTACTAGCTGGTGCGGCGCTGATCACAGCAGTGCAGTCAGCTGCTGCTGCAGTAGTGGCTATCTGTGTGTCCTCCAACAGAAACTGTCTGGGGTGCTGCCCCAATCACCCCCATCAGTCCAGTTACACTACTGCTATTCAAAGTGCAGGGCAATGGAGATCAGATGAACCAAGTTAGCTCAGGAATTTTTTAAAATGAAATCTTTTAAGTTATTTTAACTAATAAGAGATTGCATAGGTTCATCTGCTTCAGAGCCTCTTTACACTCCTTTATTTGAAAAACAGCCTTTTGATCACTGAGCAGGCTAAAACCTTGACAAAATCTACTGTGTGAGATTCTTAAGACTATAATGTTCCCCTTTGATTCTAAACTTTTTTTTTTAACTGGGAATCGTGTCTTGTGCGTTCTATTTCTTTCACAGCTACAGACATGCTATGAAACCAAACCCTGTAACTCCTCTTGTAGATTATGTATTCAGTCATATAATTTTTATTGGTTTAAATCTAGGTTCCTGGGGGAAGTCTGGAAACATGAAATAGGAGGTGACTTATGATCCCCAGATGATCATCCTCACATTTTACCTCCATTAGAGGAATACTTACATTGGCGTGACTTCAGACATTGTCCTTGCCATTCTCCAAACCTCGCCTTAAGGAAAATTTTTTTCAGGTTTAAAGTTTGTTTATTATACTGCCAGGTGTTCCCAAAATGTTATTTAACAGATGCATTTTTCACCATGTTGTTCCATCTTCGTGCATTATATGCAGATTATGTACCACTCCTTCAGAAGGACTCAAATGGCGTGTCTACATGCAACACTACTGCTCAGTCGTTACTGAGCATTTATTTAGTACTTGTATTAGCAAGTACTAAATAAATACACAGTAACTGGACAGTAGCACCAGAAAACATCTTTTAGGTGATGCTACTGCGCAGTAGGGTATTAGCACATTCTCTGCTGCGACGCTCTACTGCATTGTATTTTTCGGCTACTGCACAGGCAGTGTCTCATGTAGACATGCCCAAAGTCAATCTACTGCCAAATTAGTTGTCATAAAGAAATTAACAAATATTGAATCAGAACTACAACATACAATAATAATACAATAAACACAATGGAGTGAAATGCCCTGTAAAGCAAGTGTTGTCCTAGACCAGTAGGAAATAGTTTTCAGATAATTGATTACAGAGTATTAGGTGCCCAGCACACATTTGGTTTTTGGTTTACATCTCAAATGTTACCTTAAGATTGGGTTCATGTTTAGTGTAAAAAAAAAAAAAAAAAAAAGTTTTCCCTTAAGAAGCAAATACTGAGCTCACTAATGAAGTCACAGCATTTGAAAAATTCAACAAATACAACTGTTGTTACATAAAATTCCAAGTTGCAATAGCTGTAAAATAAGTATTTACTTTTTTGCCTTTTATTTATTTATTTATTCCGAATTCTGTACTAAAATCTTGGGAGCCTGAGGGTGTTTGTTCTTCGTCAAAATAGCTTACATCTCATCCACATGCCACCTTAATTTCTTTCATGCTCCGTTTACTTTTGAAAGGGAAACCGTGGCATTTATTTCTAAAAGGAATCAACACAACAGGTGCTAGATTTGGAAAGCAGCTAACAACAGTACAAGACAGATGTCAGGAAGTGAGCTTCTATGATAGCATTGCAATTGGACAGGCAGACACTGTGGGTAGGAAACAGTTTGATTTAATTTGAGTCTACAACCGAAGTAAAACAAGTCTGTGACATGGACTGCCTCTGCCACTCTGGTCATCTCCAGACCTCAGGCTCCTCATCTCTGAAGTAGGAATCACAACTCCCAAGTTACAGGAGTGTTAAGAGGCCTAACTGATATCTTTACAATGATTTGAGAACTTCAGATTGACAGCCTTAAAAACATGGAAAACATTAGTTTTTAGCCTTTCATTCTTTTGCGTGAACACGCAAGAATTCCAAAGCACAAAGTGCATGGAGGTGTCCAGTGGGAAAGCTAATGCGAACAGTCAGGCACCTTCCTGGCTTTGAAACTTATGCTAAACTCTTAAAAGAGCTCTCCATTCCCTTATGTACAAACTGTGTACGAGTCATTCAGAACGATCCAGGCACACTCTTGCCTTCCTGTTGAGATGCCTGGCCATCTCACAGGACTCTCCACAGGTCAGTAATGTGAGGTATCACCATATTTGATTTCATCATTATGGAAAGAGGATTTACCTTTTGCATCAGTTTTGCAGTTATATACATTTCTTTGTTTTCCCATGTAGCCAGAAAAGGTATAAAATTAGGGTTAATTTTCCATCTTAATTTATAGCCTAACCCTCAAGATTAAATCATTTCCCTCATCTTATATGGTAAAAATGTAGCGCTTACTCCTATGACACACAGTCAAGCAACCTGATTAAAGCCAGTGGAACTGTTCATGTGCAGGTGTGACAGAAATTATACATGAATCAGTATAAGTGACCAGAAACTGGTTCAAATCTATAACACAAGGGAAGTTCAGTACACATAAACTGCTTTCAAAATGGCCAAAACTACACCTGGATGGATGTAGTACCAGACTTAACTGATTTAGGTTATAATCATTTATTGAACTTCTGTCCCAGATCCCCTTCAGATTCAAGTTAACTCTCAGTCCTCCCATCCCAGGATACTTTGCATCTCCCCTGCAAACCCCACCTTGTAGTGTGGGTGGTTAGCCTTTGCCCATGCTGTCTCCTCCAGCAGAGCAGGGGGGCATACTCTAGCACCCCTTTACCTTCTGGCCTGGGCCACTGCAGGCCTTGGCTGAGAGGTGTGCTCCAGCACCGCCCCCATCAGGGTCTGGCCTGAGCCACTGCAGGCAAGTGGCTGCATTTCTGGAATCAAAAGTGAATGTCTGTTCACTTGCTTTATCGGTTTAATCTACGCAGCTTAAACTAACCTGTGAATATTGAATCGATTCAGCCTCAGGCTTTTTGACTGACTGTACATAGCTGAGCAGGAGTTTCAGAACTCAGTCCAGCCACAATGCAATATTCATATTCACCAAAGAAAGCAAGCTATTCTATTTTTAAAAAATCAGCACCCCAGACACCACTCACAAAATGCCAGGATATAGTCCACCGGGAAAAAGAGAAAGGAGGGAACCCTTCTCTGGGAAGAGAGGCCTATTTACTCTTAGAGAACCACTGCACATTAGCATTTATTCAAACTGTTGTGGTAAAAAGTAACTAACTTCCTGATCTTATCATAAATATAAAAACAGTTATTTAGCCACTGGCTCCTGTAGAACAGAAAATTCTGAGGATTTCCACTTTTATTCAAGGAAATTGCTAGCAAACACAGTAGCAGAGAAAAACTTAAAAATGAGAGTCTTGACAGCTCAAAAACCTAGAAGCCATTTTTTTTTAAATTGCATCATTTGGAGGGGCCTTATATCTGACCCTTTTGGATTGTCACTACTGTTGCTTACCCAAAACAAGCAAGCAGACCACATACTGTTAGAAAACCTTATCAGGCAAAAGCTAAGTGCAGACATTTGGAGGGGTTAGGGAGAGGTTAGATTGAGTTCAAAATGGCCATGTGATCCAAGGTAAGTCAGGATGAGGGGACCAGCAGGAACATTTGGGGGAGGTGGGCAGGAAAACAGGCTCAGGAGGGGAAATTGGGGGGCCACAGGAAAATGTAGGGGCAGGCAGTGTCTGTTGGAGCAATCAGTGGGAATAGGGATGCAAACATCATTTCGGGGGGGGGGGGGGGGGGGGGGGGGGTGGAGGAGCAGGTTAGTTCCACTGGGGCTTGCTGGGGTCTGAGAGGGTTTGGCTGGATCAGGGGAGCTCACAGGGTCTGTGGCAGGGCTTGGGGGGGAACAGAGGGTATTTCTGGCCCCCAAAACCCTTCCCTGGTGAACCTATTGCATCCTTCCTGTCCCTCCCCCCACCAAGACTTATGTGATTGCCTCCTTGGCAGTGGTGAACACTGATAAATCCAGCACCCACAGCAACATGTGGGATGGTGTGGGGTGGGGAAAGGGGGCTGGCTTCTCCGTTGGGGGGAGACAAAGGACTGAGAGGCTAAAAATAGCTTAGTGCTGGGCAAGGGGGAGTATAAAGGAGGGAGTATAAAAACCACAGCCCCAGGGATGGGGCCAGAAGCAGGGCTTGCCCTGCTCTGGGGCGGTGCAGGTAACTGTACGGAAGTTCCAGGTCTCGTTCTAACCTAGACTGAGTAAATCTCACGCTACATGAGTATCAGACCAATTTAGACCAAGTTCCACAATTTTCAAAATGGTCTGTGTGCGTTTAACTTCTGTACAGTTAGGAGTTTAGATTGATTTCCAATCACTGAGACCGGGTCTGAGTGTAAGTTCTGCACTGGGGTGACAAAGTTAAATTGGGTGGCTGTTCTGACCTTGATTTAACTTTTGCCTAACCCCACCAAATGTCTGCACTTAGCCAAAGAGTGCAGAGCTTCCCTGCCTCTAGAACAGCAACTTCCATCTGTCTAGTTCACTTGTCTGTAATTGGTACTAGTCCAACTTCTCTAGCCTCCTGAACCTTTAACACCTGAAGGAATTACTCATACAAAACATATAGACTTCCCGTGCTCAGGCCTGTATACGTGGGACATGCAGAAACCAAGGAAGTAAGTAGGTCCATGACACAAAGCCTAAGGAAGGTGTTGGTATGTTCAGCACTGTTCAAAGGCTATTGCATTGCTTTTTTTCTGAGATTTGTTGTGCACAAAGTGGTAGCGAGTGGGCAGGATATGCTTTAAGGCAGTGTTCCCAGGAATGGAGGCATTACAGACATTCCCTAAGGCCCCATTTGCAACCCAAAAGACCTGTATCACTTACCCTTCTCCCTGTCTCATATTCCCTCCACACCACTCAAGATATTAAATATGATTGACTCTTGGGAAACACTATTCACTAGGTTGATATTTGCTGGATATTGTTCACAGAAAACCTTGCACAAATTTTGTCAGCATTATAGCGAGTCTGGCTGTTCACTTTGCTCTTTACACCCTCTATTACCTACACCTCAGTACATCAAAGTCCTTGAATTTCTTTTTTTTTTAATGCATAAAATTGATAGTAAAGAAAACTATGGCGGCATGGCTTTCATCAGTCTATCTACTTGTTGCTCTCACACACTAATATAGAATATCACATTTCAAAATGAAATATCCATTGTTTTTTCTTTATTATTGAGATAAGACTTTATTTTCATATTACTATTAAGTCTTTAAGCAGCTGGATACTAATGATGTACCTGGAGATATAAGTATAAATTGGAGCTCATATCCATTACCACTGTGGGTAAAGAAGACATTTCAGTGGTTTGATGGCTGTGTTCCATATATTCTTCCAAAGGCTGAGTCACTCCTGCAGGCAGAACACCTTAGTGCTCCTACTTCTATT
The DNA here is from genome assembly GCF_001723895.1 of Crocodylus porosus. Classification (NCBI taxonomy): domain Eukaryota; kingdom Metazoa; phylum Chordata; order Crocodylia; family Crocodylidae; genus Crocodylus; species Crocodylus porosus. The sequence goes on along the minus strand of NW_017728911.1, from coordinate 10,953,769 downwards.
CCAGGTTGTGGAAGGAAAGAAAAAGA
>NW_017728911.1:10947384-10953628 GCF_001723895.1 Crocodylus porosus | reverse complement strand
CCCAACAAACCCCCCAAAAAACAAAAAAGAAAACCCCACCAAAACTGGTGGCAAGCCATGTGAAAGCAAAGAAATATATGGCCTCTGTTCTAGTCTTTGGGTTGAAATGGTGGCCACAGCCCATCTGCATTCCCAGCCTTGGTTACTGTGCCATTTGAACAACAAGTTCTAATTTACAGGTCATTATGTACGTGGAAAATGTACTTAACAGGTGGCCAGCAGCAGACCATACAAAGACACTGGCAGAGTACAGCACCTGCCTGGGAATATTGGATACTGATTTTATTTTCATAGTTATTATTATTTTAATTCCATGTATAATTATATTCCTCCACCTCTAGCTTTTCTCAGCAAATGTGCTGCATATCCATACTTAAAAGATAAATTGATGCTGAATATTTATGGTCTGTATTAATTATGTAGGGTTTTTTTTAAAGTAATTACTGAAAAACTGCATCTTCAAAAATAGCAGTGTTATATTAAATGCATAGGGGAGTATAATTAGGAGTGAAGAAGCTGCTTTTGATAGAAAAGGAGCCAGTATGAACTTCGGAAAATCCCAAATTAAACCTGAATCTGATCTTTTCTGAAGTTCAGAAGTGTCCAACTAATATTGAGTTGCTTGTACTGTTTTATATTTTATTGACTAACTCCAACTGGGATGAAAAGCAGGAAAAATTCTGTTTTATGAGAAAGACTATTGAGATTTTAAGCCCAGTTTTGTATCTCTAAATGGTTCTGTATAGTTTCCATTGATTACTAGCCACTTTCTGCCTCGGACATGCAACCGATATTGAAGATAATGGAAACTGCATATGAGCTTCCAGGGGCAGAATTTGGTCCCATATTAGTCTAAAAATTATGATGAAAGCTATAGTGTTTTGCTGGAAGGCACAGAGAAATGGCTGCTTCACAAACTGAAGCTTTACCAATGGGAATTCAATAGCACAATTTCTTGCCATTTGAATGGAAGTGTTGCTACACAAAGTAGCACGATTGGTGGTAGGGAAAAGCAAAGCGCCTATTCATTTCAGGAAGGTGAAATACAAATGTAGAGTCTCTGCTTAACTAAACTGTCCCACTTGTTACTGACTGAAGTTCTGTTTAGATTTAAAAATCTGTATCCTCTGATAGTTTGTTCAGTCTGGCAAAACTCCTAAAATATATTTTGTCTGTGTTCAGAATGTGCCATTTACACCACTATGAAGGGACACCCTCCGGTCTGAGTTTTTTCCACAGCAGGGATAACCCTGCACTGTCCCTGCCTAACCATATGAGCAGCCCTGCACCCAGCAGTGTACCTAGGGGGCAGGAGGCAAGTGGAAAGATGCTCCACTCTCTCTTCCCCAAAGGGAATTTCTCTCCCAGTAGGGGTGTGGGGCACTGGGAGTGAGTGAGGCCCCAGGTCCCACTCCCAGCAAGCCCATGCCTTGGGGCTGCTCTGCCAAACTGGCTCTCCTTCTTTCTCTCTGCCCAGCTGCTGCCTTCCCTGTGCAGAGAACCCAGGCAGGTAAGTCTTCCCTTTCCTTTACCACCCCCTCTAGCAGCAGTGGGCATACCCATACCCTAGCAACTAAATGATCTTACTACACCTCCGAACAATTCTACCATCAGTGCAGACTATATTCTTCCCAGTATATGATAGGTAACACCTAGTGTTGTGCTTTGCTTTATTTAAGAGTCTTGACGTGTAACAAGTCAGCAGGGTGTCCAGGGCAGCTGCAATGCACAGAGGCCTTGCTGCTAGGCCAATGTGGTGTATTGTGTGGCAGTTGCTATCTTTCCGTCCCCTCCCCTACACCCTACCTGCAAGGCTGGGGCTGCTGCCATGGTCATGCCATCTTAGTTATGCTACTGGATGATATAAGATGCACAGAAAACTACTGATGCCTTTGAATATAGGGATATTATAAGGGAGGGGTTGGTAATGTTTTTGGACAGAATGCAACTTTGACTTGTAAGATGTCAGCATGCCAGGGGTGGATTGCAGGGGAGCCATGAGGGGCCTGATCCTTGTGGCAGTGCAGCCCTGGCCCCTTCCCTTCCATCTACCCTGAGGTATGTGTGCACCCACCAAAGGAAATGAGGCAGGCTGGGCCTCTCTGTACCCCAGTACAGATGCCTGCAGCCTGGGCTCTACAGCTGGTGGCAGGGGCCTGCCCAGAGCTCAGATTGGCTGTGGCATGTTGAGCAAAATGGCTTCACGTGCCAAGCTCTGACACAGGTTGCGGTTGTTGACCCCTGTTATAAGTCCTAGCATTACGATTAGAAATTTGCTACCTTATACAATAATAAAGGATGCCTAAATTCTAATCCCCTTGAACTATGTTCGCTCAGAAATTTTGTTAACATAAGGGAAAAAGGTTCAAGTATACAAACCAATGTGATAATCTCAAAGAAAACTTGGGAATTTCCCCAAGTGTCATATTGTATAAGATTCACCTATTCTTAACAAAGGAATCAAACTTACAGGTTTCCCTCACCAGCCGCTGGGGTTAGGTTCCTGAATGTTCCCACGGCTGGCAAGACAAAAGGCTTATAGGAAAAGAGGCAGGTGGCAGGCTGATGCATGGCCATGGAAAATCGTGGTTACTCAAAACTGTATACTGTGGTAGCCAAAATGGTATATAGCATATTAAGCGTGGATACTCAAAACTGAGGTTGGCAAAACTGTGGTTGGCAAGGGAAATCTGTATTTATTTGATTTATATGCTGCCTTGGAACAACTTACATTAAAAAACAGAAAAAGTATAAAGGCAGACAAAAATATTAAAATAAAATAATAGTACACATTTCCCCACCCTTAACCACCCTGTGTGGAGGGCCTACCCAAATAAGAAAGACTTACAGTGTTTCCGGAAGACATCCAGGCTTGGATGCTGATAGATCACAAGGGGAAGGGAGTGCCAGAGCTGAGGAGCACATCCTGGGAATGACTTCCCTTAGGGTTTTGCCAAATGAACTTGGTGCACAGATGGTATTTGCAGGAGGTTGCTCACAGAGTACAGACCTTCTTAGTGACCTGACAGACAGACGCACCCAGTTCCAGCAGGAGTCCTGATGGGCACTGCACCTACAGTGCTCTGATGGGGCAATAGCAATTATTTAGATAATTATTCAAATGATACTGATGATATTTGGAACAGCAGCACCTCCAGCAAGAATGGTCACACTGTACTGTCTGTATAGTAGACCTTGGTGTTTATAAAATAGCACCCCCAGAGTATAAATGTGAGGAAATAAGAATTATAAGCTCTTCAGGCAATGAACTGTGTCTTGTTTATATAGGCATCTACCCTAATGAAATCCTGACCTCCAGGCATTACCACATCACAGGACCAAGAAATAGAACAGCACACACAAGAAATGGTAGTGTGAAGCGTTCCTATTAATATTCCTCACAATATTTCTTGCAAATATTGAAACAATGAGCCTGAGACATGCTCAATATTCCATCAGCAGGTCTCAAAGTGAAGTAACTGTTCAAATACCTCCTTCCTAATGAATCTAAACCTCAATAAAAAGGCAGACTTGTTGCTGACTCTCTTGTGACATTCCTAAATATACTTTTCCATGGACTCTAAGAAGGCACCCAGCTGTACACAGAGATAGAGAGTTTACTGAATTCTCAAGGACGGACCATATTCCCAGATTAAGCAATATTCACCCTCTGTCACCAGCTCAGCTTCAAAACTGTCAAAGCACGAGGAGAAAGAGCTACTGCTTAGACCTTTCTGGGGATGGTAGGATAAAACACAAGACTTCTTTGCCTCAAGAAATCGAGATAATGAAATAATCTTTAATCTGTGTCCCTTCTAGGCATTTTCAACACCTGTTTTTCTTGATACCATCACGGGCAAAACAGTATGTGAATTCATCTTAAGGCTGGTAATTATTTCAGCTAATTATTCATTTGGATGCGGGGTGATTACCAATGCTCCTTCAGGTGCAACACTGGCCATTCTAGCTGATGCTTCAGAAACTGAGTAGGAAAGTTGCTCTTCTACCCACTTCCCCTGTCCCACTTGTAGAAAGATGAACTCTCCTGCTTTTTACAATCCATAGCACAGTAAAGCAGCCTGGCTCAGTGATTAAGGGTGCAGACAGAATTGACAATTTTCACCTGATCTGGGCACAGAAAGTGGTCTATAGCCATGACCAAACACAAGTGCATGGCTGCAGACTGCTTCAAAAATGGCTGCTTCGGCAAAAATCTGAACCCCCATTGCATGAGGGGTAAGATGAAGCTGTTTCAAAACAAAGCATCGTCTGTAACTTGGGTCTGTGCTGCCTGCCAGCCTGTTGATGTTTCAGAAGGGGAAGGGGGAAAGGGAGCAGAGGAAGTTTGGTCTGGGGGTTTTTTCATCCCCAGCTGGAGAGTGGGGCAGGTGTATTGGAGGCCCCTCATCCCCTGCCCCAGACTTGACCATTTAAGTCTGACAATTAAAAACAAATTATTAGAAAACTAAAAATGAGATGCTGATCTCAGATCAGTTCTCAGTTTCAGTTCTGTGCTCTATCTTGCACACTTGTAGGTCCTCCTAAAGACACTGAGGAATGAATGGGCGTGGAAACTGGATTGTCTTCACACCTAACATTTATTCTTACAATAGATGGATAGAGTTCCTAAAGTTCCTAGAATAGATTAATAAAAAGTTTATTTTTTTCCATATTGTGTGGTTTATTTTCCAGCAATGTCACTCTCATGACTTTTACAAACAGAAGACAGTGAAACAGAAATAAATGTCACAGAGATGAGTCTTTTTTTTTTTTTTTAAGAAATTGTTATTTTTGGTCTGAAAATTATGGTGTGTTAAAATTAAAACTTTTAATGGAAATGTATCTGTTTGAATGACATCAGAAAGAAGTCTTGAATCCAGGATAGGGCTTCTGGTCTAAACCAAAGAGAGGGGGAGAGGCCCACTTATGACCGAAGAGTCAGTATGGCAGCTGTTGGAAACCCACCTGATAAGGGATCAAATATCTCAGGCAAGTACCCCTTGCTTCTGGGATATTAGGATTAGTAGAAAAAATGGTAATTTTTCTTTGAACAAATGTCTGGAGCTTGGATTTTTTTGTTCTGTTTTGAAGGATTTATAGACTCACAGAAATTTAGGGCTGAAAAGGACCTCGTGAGATCATCAGGTCCAGCCCCCCTGCTCTGGGCAGGAAAGACTGGTGGGGTTAAGTAACCCCAGTAAGGTGTGCATCCAGTCTCCTTTTGAAGATGTCCAGGGTAGGTGCCTGGACCACCCCTGCTGGGAGGTTATTCCAGAGTCTGGTCATGTGAACTGTGAAGAAGTTTTTCCTTACATCCAGTCTGAAACCTTCTTCTAGGAGTTTATGATTGTTGCTCCTGGTTTTCCCTTGGGGTGCTTTGGTGAACAGTTTTTTGCCTAGCCCCTGATGTTCTCCCCTGATATATTTGTAAGCTGCCACCAAATCCCACCAAAGTCTTTTCTTTTACAGGCTGAACAGTTCCATATCTGTCAGCCTTTCCTTGTATGGCTTGCTCTTTAGGCCTCTAACCATATGAGGGACTCTTCTCTGGGCTCTCAAGCTTCTCCACATCCTTCTTGAAGTGCAGCGCTCAGAACTGGATGCAGTACTCCAGCTGCGGCCTCACCAATGCCAAGCAGAGCGGGAGAATAACTTCCTTAGTTTTGCTTGAGATGTATCGGTTGATGCATGCCGGTGTATTGTTTGCTTTGCTAACTGTAGGATCATACCAGCGGCTTGCATTCATTTTAGGGACAGGCATTCAAAAAGCCCAAGCCTGAATTGATTCACCTTTTGCAGGCTAATCTAAACTGTGTAGTTTAAACTGATTAATAACTGGACAGACATTCTCTGTTAAATCGGGTAATGCAGACACATGCCTGCAGTGGCTCAAGCCAGAAGCTGGGGGGTGCTTAAGCATGCCTGCCAGCCGATGCCAAAGGGGGGGAAGAGAGATGCCCTCCAAGGCTCTCATCCTTCCCTGCTGGAGCAGACAGGGTGTGGCCAGTAGGGTTTGTGAAGCTTTGGGTGGTGATTCGATTTGGACGAGATTCGGCTCGATTCAGTGGCCGAATCTCTGAATCCAAATCAAATCAGGGGACCAATCTAAAGGTACAAATCGATTCAAAGCTCTCCAAATCTAGATTTGGAGAGCTTTGATGATTTGGTCAGTCCCTAGTGGCTGTAGCAGGGAGCTGCAGCTGACTGAGCTGGTAAGTACTAGGGGCGGGGGAGGGAGAGGGGG
>NW_017728911.1:10925936-10946946 GCF_001723895.1 Crocodylus porosus | reverse complement strand
GTGGGGGGCCTGGGGGAGCAGATGGGGGGGCAGAGTAGCTGGTCCCCCCATGGTCCCCTCTCCCAGCCCTCCATCTCTGGCCCCTAGTACTTACCAGCTCAGAGTCAGCTGCAGCTCCCTGCTGCAGCCACCAGGGACTGCCTGAATCAAAGCTCTCTAAGTCTTTTCTGAAGATTTGGAGGCTTGGAATTGATTTGGACCTTTAAATTGGTCCCCTGATTCAATTCAGATTTGGAGATTCGGCCACTGAATCAGGCCAAATCTCCTCTGAATCGAATCATTGCTTCACACAGCCTTAGCTAGCACAATGCATGGGATGCCAGCCACCAGCCTAGGGTGAGGGTTGGGGGGAGGGCAGCTACTGCCAGACTGAAGAGTGAGGATGGGGAAAAAGTCCTCTCTCTGAAGCAAGCATGCATACAACAGGGAACTACCAAAAATCTTTGTCTAAACCAAGATACAGCCCAGTAAAACACAGCATACACAACTTAGTCTAACTTAAAATGTAAACCAGGAAGACAAGAATTAATTTTACTAATCCTTAGGGCAGAGTGTCTCCTTACAGCCAGGCATTCAGAAAGGCTTTGTTTAGATATTCCCACCTTTTACACGTTCTGCTTTATAATGTAAAGGTAGCTCTCTGTATTCTTTGGTGAAGCTGTCTGCAACTTCCCTGAACTACATCTCCAGCATGTGTGATGATTGTGAAGGTCTTTGCCAACACTTCCCACCTCTCTGTTTGGTCCTGCAGGTCTTAGCTCTGGGCTCACAGGTGCAGGGCTTGTATTTGCATACAGGGGACTTGCTTGCCTCTCTTTGCCTCAGGGGCTATGGCAGGCCAGCATCTGGCCACACCCCACCCCTGCTCCAGCTAGAGAGGAGAGGGGAGTGGCTAGCCCAGCCCACTGGAGCAGAGAGCAGAGCTCTGCCCAGCCCAGAGAGTATGTCAGGATGCTGGGGGAGTTTGGTTTATCTTAAACCAGCAAGGGGTCTGGGACAGACATTGCATAAACCAGTTGAGCCAGCTCAGCTAAGTCTGATACTACATTCAACCAGGTTTATCTCAAACTAGTTTTGCCCATTTTCAAACTGGTTTATATGCACTGAATGTCTGTTCTGTTACAGGTTTAAACCAGTTTCTGATCACTTAAACTGGTTTATGTGTAATGTCTGTTCTTAGCCATTATGGTCAATTATGACCCCCAGGGTCCTTTTGGACATGGTGCTAGCTAGTGTAGCACCACCGAGCCTGTAAGTTTGCTGTGGATTTTTCCTCCCCAGATGGAGCATTTTATACTTCTCAGTGTTGAACAGCATCTGGTTCTGGTCCAACCATCTAACTAATCTGTGTAGGTCCACCTGGATTGTCAGCCTAACCTGATGCATGACTGCACTTCCCCACTGATTAGTGTCATCAGCAAACTTTGCCAGGGTGCTTTTTACCCCCACATCCAGATCATTCATGAAGATGTTGAAAAGCACTGGTCCAAGTATCGAACCCTGGGGGATTCCACTGGCTACCTTCCACCAGGTCAATACAGATCTGTCTATTGGTATTCTCTGGGTCCAACCCTGCAGCCAGTTTCCCACCCATCTGACTCTTGAATTGTTGAGCCCATAGTCCCCTAGTTTTACCTTGAGAGCCTCATGGGACACCAAGTCACAGGCCTTCCTAAAGTCCAAGTAAATGACTCATCTCCCTTATCCAGGTGGTGAGCAACCTGGTCATAGAAGGAGATGAGGTTAGTCAGACATGACCTACCCTCGACAAAACTGTGCTGGATGTCATTCAGAATTTGCCTTCTATGAATACAAACATCACAACTTCACATTTCCATGAAGCAGAAGGCTGTTTTGCCCAACTAAGAAATGTTATGAACAAACATAACCTTTAAAAACAAAATTAAACTTTGGGGAAAGCCAATCCCCGCCCCCACCACCACTTTCCTCCCCTAGTTCTTCAGCTCCTCTTGTCACTGAACTAAGTCTGGGCCTTGCAGTGCCCTAGAAAACACTGCTGAGAATAGATACGGTATGTTTCCTCAACTCAGTATAATTACCACTGCCAGAGGCTGCAGGTTAGGGCAGTGCACAGCTACTGTGGAAATGAGAGCCCTTCTCCATACAGAATGGCTATGACAACTCCAGGAGAGAAGCACAGGCTGTGTGCCCACAAAAATTTTCTAACAACTGAAGAGTGAATAAGTCTTTCTTATCACATCTTTCCTAAAGCATGGAGGTATGTGGGCCAACCTGCCATCAATTAAAAATAGAAAAGTGAGGAAATGTGGGTAGAGGGGAATTCAAGGCTATTGTTTCCCTGACTACTGCCAGTGGCAGCTCCAGGTCAGCAATGCAGGAAACCTGAGGCCTCCAACAGCAGGAAGTTCTCAGCTCAGTGGGACAGCAATAGTCCGTGATCGGGAATAAATGACTATTCTATACCCAGGCGCTATGTGGCTGATACTCAGCCAACATTCAACTGGGTAAACAGCAGTGTAGCTATGCTACTCAGTAAACATTTTGCATTTGCATATCTGTACAAACAATACAAGTTCTATAGGGTCACGTAGGCTTTATGGTAAACTAGGCTTTCTGAAAAAACATTAATGACTCATACAAAGAAATAAGGGAATATTAAATTCCCATTCCTGGGAAAAAACAAATCTTGTTCTCTAAAATGCTTAGGAAAACTTAAGTATCTTTGGAGCAGGAAGAAAATCTTGGAAATAGGCTTCCCCCCACCTAATTTGTCTTTAATTTCCTAAATGTTAAATTATGAAAAAACACAGTACCATGAAACAATCAATTCAGTGCACAATATAGCACATTGCTTTGATTTTCTTTTTAATCATCACCACTCAGAGACTGCTTCAGGTTCTTAAATAATTGGAAAGGCAACTCCAGCCCTTTGGAATCCAGTGGTCATTAGCAGCTAAAGATCCTAAAGAGCTCACACTGCTCTGAGCAGACTGGTTTTTATATTCTTAAAGAGGCAATTAATACTTTTGCATTGTTTTGCTCTTGTGAGTTTGAGGGCTTTCTCTGCTTTAGCACAGGACACCATTTTTAGTCTAGCTTGCTGTCAAGCTGGGCTTTCTGCTGGCTGATTGATGCCATCTAGCATGCCTCATACCAATGCTGTACAGCCTGAGATATAGAAAGAACAAAATAATCTGCACATTCTAATCCTGATTCCCAAATCAGCCAAACCATTTGCAAATCACCTGTCACAAATCTGTTCCCTTTTCATTAGCATTATTATTGCTGTTATGTATAAACTCAGTCACCTAAAGTAAAGTTCACATGGGCAACCTTCTTGAGGCGTTTTAACGTGACTTGCACCATTAAATGTTTCTAAAAAGACACCTAACAATGCTCCAACTGAAACAAAAGGGGAGTGCCAGTCCAGAAAAGTACAGGTTTCCAAAGTATTAAGTTCCTATCTTCTCTGCATCAAGGGAGGACTGCTTCTGACTCCTTCAGAACATGACCAAAGCATCATTCCAAGGACACTGAGTGACTTCCCTTCTCCTGAGCTCTACACTGTACTGCAGCTCTTTCAGGAGGACACTGCTTGCCCAGCACAGAGTTTGCAGGAACTGAAGGCTAACAAGGGCAGTATGGCAGGATTCCCTGATCTGCCCTCTTCTACACTCATACAAGACCAGTGGAGGAACCACTCAAGAGGTATCAGATTCATCAGCCTGGTAGCCTGCTGTACTCTCATTGTCACTTGTAACTGCCTTCCAAAGCTTACCTCTGCTCTCCCAGAAGGGAGTTTTTAATCTCCTGATGCTTCCAGGTCATTCCAGGCTCTCATGGCAACATTTGGACCATGTCATCAGTATTTTCCAGGTGTCATTTTAACTCCCCTCTACATAGCTGAGCCATCCATCTGTCCCATCATCTATTCATTCATGAGACTCGACATGCTAACCGTGACTAATTTACTGGATCTTTTCCTTCTCTCCGTCTATTGCATGGTCCTCTTCTGTTGACCCTGAATATATTGCTCCCCACTCACATCACCAGGTCCAACTTGACAGTCCACAGCAGACACACTCATTTTTACAACTCCACTCCAGGTCTTACTCTTCACATTGTTTCTGGAAGAAGTCCCATGAGAATTCAATTTCCTTTCTATCCACTATTTCTTTCTAACTGGCTATACTGTTTTTTTCCTTGCTGAACATCTACTCTGTCTTCTTTCATCCACTCCCACATCTACCATCCCCATATACTATTTATTCTTCCCTATTCCTTTTCCCACTCTGTGCTGAATATCTAGCAGCATCCCCTTACATCCATACTCTCATTAAAAACTGTTTGATTCTCTACCTATGTAATCTCAGAAACTGTGCACTCATCTGTCTCTTACTTGTTAAAATTCTGTTCGAAGTTCTCCTTGTCCATTTGTATGGGCCATCCCTGAACATTGCCTCAGCCTCATCTCAACTGAATATCTATGCCCTACATTTATTAACACAGATTAAGTCACCATGCTGTACTGGACAGGTCCAAGGAGAAAAAGAAGCAAAAGGCAGATGCTGGCCGTGATAAGATGAAGATATTGTTTGCTCATACCATCTCATAAACCTTCACATACACATTAAGGAAAGGACCAGATGGAATATCTGAATAAGCAAGAGAAGCAATTGCCCAGTGCTACTCTACGGGATGTCTGAAGGAATGACACTCTTGACTGGACTAAATCTAATATGTCCACAGTTGGCTCCTGGGCCTTTTGGAAAGATAAAGAAATTAGACATTCTAATTCAGCTGGAAATACCCCAGTTTTCAAACAGATTTTCATCACTTACTAATTACATATGCTGACTATGTCCTTATTACATCAGCTCTGCAATTGCACAGTCACTGCTCCCCATATATCACATGCGAAGGTGTCAAATGAAGCATCAGCAGCTGGTTGGGCAGATGGGAACAAATGCCTCTGTGTCATCTGGAGATGTCTAGAAGTATCCATTAACATCAAGAGAGCATTTCTACCCAAAAGATTTAATTTAGGTTGTTAAATAAAGATGTAACACTTTTCACAAATTTCCTTTGCTGAAAACCATGATAAACCAATGTTTTTAACTTGATCCGTAGTCAAGATCTCAACTGAAGGCTATTATACCCAGCTTTTTAATCATGTTCCTAAAATTCTTAATTTATAAAGAGATTGTGGAATATTTTTTACCAACTTCTAAGTTAATGGTCCCTAAAATGTGATTTCTGAGACAAGACTAATGGTTTGCAGGTGATCTACAAATCACAGTAGTCCCTGAACTAATTCCAATTAAAACTTTGGGTTAAGGCTTCATGGTGGTCAGGGAGAAATTCTGAAATTTTACAGTGGCTTATAGATGCAAAAAGTTGAGGAACTATTGACCTGAAACATTTCAACAATAGAAACAAGTGTAAAATGAGCTGAAGAAATGGAAAAATTCTACAACTTTTGGTATTTATTTCCAACATTAAAGAATATATTTTGAAAAGTAAATAATTTAGATCTCCGTTTCCTGTACTGGTATGGATCAAATGCAAATGTGCAAAAGCTAATCCTATCAGACACCATCTGCAGCTAGTTAACTTGAATATTAGGAAAATACTTAAATATTGCTTGGGTATTTAAACGTGTAAGCAAAAAGATTTCACTTTTTGACCTGAGTCACTAAGCTCTTGACCCTAACAGCTACCTTAAATCCTATTCACTTCATTGCTCAAAGACCTTTGCCTGTCTTTACATGTGCTATGGGGTGGGGGCATTTTAATTAAAGCGGCTTTCAGGAGACACTCTAATTAAAATGCCTGCAAGTCTCATACAGGCAGTCTTCGGCTTATGACTTTGAATTATGACAAACAGTATTTACAACATTTGTAAACTGACACCCTGTTTCAAGGTTCCTGTGCCAGTTACAGCTTTATGATGGTTGACACAGCTGCGTCCAGCTGATAAGTCGATTGTGGTGGGGAGATCAATGCCCCCACACCAAGAGAAGGATTGAGGCTGGGGCTGGGACAAGTGATGTACGGGGAGGAGGGGGGTGGCTTGTGCCGCTGCACACCACCGATCCAGGAACTGCTTGTGTGGCAGCTTGTCCAGCAGCTCTCGCCACTGTTCCCATCACCAGTCCGGGAGGCCATGGGGTGGGGGAATGTGCCCCAGGATCTGTGCGAGGCAGGCAGGGCCAGGGCTGTGCCAGGCTGTGTGCCGGGTGGAAGCCAGAAGGCACTTCAAAATGGCTATGGGGGCACTTTAACTAAAGCTCAATTGATGAGCTTTAGTTAAAGCACCCGCACTGCCATTGTGAAAATAAAGCACCCGCACTGACTGCATGAGATACCAAGGCTGCTGGAGCCTTCTAATTCGAATGCTCCAGCGCACAAGAGCAGGCATTGGGCATGTGTAGAGGTGCCCTTCAGTTTTTAAACAGGCATGTTATTTCTGCATTGCTCTACTCCATTTTGCTTTATAAGCCCCTGCCCCAGAACCACTCCACTGGTATAGGGAGTCAAATAAGTTGATATGATATTCAGGGATTTATAAGAGTAATTTTCTTCCACATGGAAAAATGAATGTCTTCTCTGCTGAAGCATAGGGTTCCAGATGGCTAGAGTCTGTGATCAGCTGTTAGGACCCCAGCTAACCCCTTTGCCAGCCATGAAATTTTATTCCCAGTTGCAGCTGAGCAGGCCAGTAATTATTAAGGAGGCAAAAAGAAAGTGAAACTGCAATTTTATCAAGAGATAAAGGACCAGGTAGCTAAAGCCTTCTGTGCCTAATGGGGATCTATAGTACTACCTGAGTTTGGTTTCAAGCCCTTTCCATACCCTTGCTTTCTACTTTTTTCTTGGTTTAATAGGGATGTGATACCTTACAACTTATTGTGGGGTATGGCATGTAAGTTAAAGCTCTTCCCTAAAACAGTCCAGCACCTAATAGATGAATTCCCCTCCTCTGCTCCAGCTACCAAAACCAATGAAATCCAAGAGCAGGAGAGCTGGGTCTGAAACAAAAGCTACTGTAAAGGTTCAAGAGAATCTAATGGGAAAAAAAAGTCTTGTATGGTAATTGAGTATTAGCCAGTTCTTGCATTCTGTCCCAATTGGTAATAATTTGCATTTTCTGTAAGTGTGCCCGTGAAGGTGCTCAAGGTGCATGACAAAAATGATTAGGGGCCTTTAAGGCAAGTTGTATAAAGAACAGCTGAGATAACTAGGTGTGTTTGTCTTACAGAAAAGACAATTAAGGGCAGGGGTGACTGACTGGTGCCTCCTGAGTCTGGTGGGGTACAATTTGTGGGCAGGTCAAAAGCCCCATATCCACTCCTATACTTCTGTGCCATGGCTTAGTGCCCCTTCCCCAACATGCCACTGGCCCACACGGCAAAAAAACTGCCCTGGCCCGAGTGGTACCGAGACAGGGGTCAATCTCAGTGTGGGGCATGTGTCTTACCAATCACTTGTGATTAAGGGAGTAAGCATATGATATCAGCCTTCATCTAGCTGATGACTGCCATAAAGAAGAACAACTATTTTTCTTCGCTTCAGAGGTCAGGACACAAAGCAATGGCTTTAAATTGCAGCAGCGTAGATTTAGATTAGATACCAGGTAAAACTTCCTCACTGATGGAATAGTGAGGCAGTGGAATAAACTGGAATGTTGTGAAATCTCCTTTGTTGGAGGTTTTCAAGACAAGACTGAAAAAACATTGATTAAGAGTGGTATTCCTGCATTTGTGCAGGGGGTTGGACCAGATCGCCCTTGAGGTTCCAACCTTACTATTCTGTGAAAGCCCTAGAACTGACTGAGGGTGGTGAATACTTTTTTCCATGACTTAAGATGGTCCAGAATTCATGGCAAGGCTGCCGAAGCCAAGCCAGGATTCTGGGAGATCTCCCTGGCATGCCACATAGGATGTGTCCAGTTACTCTGGAAGCTAGTAACACATGATGTACTTAAAAAAAAAATAAAAAAAAGAAGTCATTTCACTGCAGGTTTTGCCTTGTATTTCTCTGCTACTGAGAGGGGCACAAAGCTGTCTTTCTAGATCAGGGATGAGACTAATGCATGAGGCGGCTTGCACTATTGCTGTCTACCTTGTACTCTAGCTAAAGAGGATTTCAGTTTAGGCTTCACACATACAAACTATTTTAGTTTAGGAGCTGTATGCATTTCATAAAGCTTGCCTCTGAACGAGCCAACAGAAGCACAGAACAGATAAACTGGAGCTGAACGTTTCCTTTGCAGGTTCCACGGGAAGGTTTTAGAATCCTGTTAAAATGCACGTCCTCTCCCCAGCCAAATACAGTCTAACCAGTGCTGTGACTCTTAGCATGGTAAAAAACAGTCTCTGAATTAGATGAATTTCCAAATAAGTTGAAATGAGTTTCTTGACCCATTTTTGACTCATAAAAGCTCTGCAAATCTTGCCCATAATCAGAAAATATTTCATTATTACTTCATTACAGTTAAATTGGCAGATAACCTGGGACGTAATTCATAATGTCTTATTAGCTGTGCTAACAGCAGTGAAGTTTTAGGTCCACTGATAAAGCAATAACGTTCCAGAGAAGATTTTTTTTGTAGCAAAGTACAGGTTCAGAGATGGATATTCTGTATCAATGGACTTGCTACCATTACTTTTGCTAGATTATGAAAACCACTTACTGCATTATCCTTTTTAATGGGATTTATCTACTGGAGATAATGTTGGAAGAAAGGGAAATGTAGTTATACTAAGGAATACTCACTGTTTTGTCCTATTGTTCACTCTTTTTTTTGTATTTATTGAAACACTTGTGCCCTAGATAAAATAAAATTATTTTCTTTTCCATGCATGGAAAGGAACCACACATAGTGGGTAGGTGCTTATGAGAATGCAGCTTAGGGGAAGATGCTTCTGTGGCAGGCTCAATCATGACAAAAACTTAAAAAGTACAGCCAGGTTAGGGCTCAAGTCCACATACTGGGAGAGTGAAGGATAGAAAGAGGGATGACAAATTTTCATTCTGTTTTGGTTTTCTATTTTTTTGCCTTGTGTGTCTAGAACAAACCAGAACGAGACAACCTGTTACCCTTGTTACTTGCATTTGTCCTTGGCGGAGAAGGGTCCTGTTAGCAGTATCTCCCTGGGGAACACCTGTTAGAAGAGTTCTTTAGTTTGCTCACGGGCTGCAGTGTGGGGAAGGGCTGGAACGTCAGGCCAGGAGGCAGTGAGAAAGCAGAAGTTTCCTATGAAGATGTCTCTTTACCTCTATTAGCCTCCTATTTGGGAGCTGAATCCTATGCAACTTACCACAGTTGGCAAATCCAGTCCCTTCCTACCCCAACTCTAAATGAGCATGAGATGCTTGAAGAACATTTTCTGCCTCAGGCAAATCAACACCACCATCTTATGCTCTAAATTAACATTTGATGGATGAGGCATTAAAGTGCGTTCTGTTAGAAAGCTTTATCGAACGTCTGTGCCAGTTCCCATTGAGCATTAACTTTGCGTGCAATCACAGCCATCCCAGGCAGTATGGTGCAGGGCTGCCCTCTAGCCTTGGGCAGAACTTATTTGCTCTGCCTGAGTGCCGGGATGGCCCTGGTCCCTTGGCTGTCACTGACCCAAGTCAGCGATAGGCATTTATCTCAGCCCTGCCTCCTCCCTCCAGCCAGCTGTGATCTGCAATCAGCAGGGGTGGGGGGGTGGAGAGTGGGTGCTGCAGGGGAAGGGGTCCGAAGTCTCTAATTCCCAGCCGCTGCTGACTGTTGCCAGCTGGCAGGGGGCTGGGCAGGGCTGGGGAGCACCACCAGTGGCCAGTTTGGGCAGGCGCCAAGCCCCATCCACTGAACACGTTTGGTTTGCTCGCACTCTAACTTATAGTGCCTTAAGTAAAGTGCAATAGAGCGCTTCCACCAGGGACTTTTTGAACATCCGTTCTTAACCACAAATTATTCTTGTCCATACTACAAAATCCTGCCAGAACATGACGACTTAAAAAGTAAGTTTAAAATTTAAACAGATACAGTAAGAAAAGTTAAAAGATGCTTTGGCAAAATAAATCAAAATAAGTTTTTACTCTAACACTGTATAACGCTTTCCTGATTCACTTTTTATTTGAAGTTGCATCCTTTTTTCCTCTTGATCTTGATGTGACATTTCTACCTCTTTGCAAATCCAGTTCGTGGTCTTTCATTATTCAATTACTGTATTATTTATTTATTTATTTTCTCAGCCAGAAAAGACATAGAAAGAAATATTGACCCGCTGATTAATAAATGGTACATATTTGACTTCCAAATGTTGTATGGAATTAGCTAGACTAATGCAGCTTTATATTTTACTTAAATTAGTAGTGACATTTAAAGATTTTGCTCTGTCTTGATTGTTTCTATCAATTAACAAAAAGACATTAACTCATTTATTAACATTTTAAAGACCATGTTTTTGTTAATAATATTTTAAATATAAAACATAAACATCACGCCAGAAGTAAGTTAGTTGTTTTTAGACAGATCTTTCAAAATCCTTCATCTATATAGGTTAAAGAGTAAAACCTTGGAAACTACAACCTTTTAACATACTGCATTAGTATTAGAGGTTGAAAATATTTGACAGCTTTAATGTCACTTTTTCCAACTGTAATGACTTGGTGCATAAAAATGAATGTTTTTCTCAAACGTGATCCCTCAGCTCCTCACTGAAGATTTCATCTCATTCTACGACACATGATGAAGCATTTTCCTTGTTATAATGTGACAATAGCACTACTGAGCACAACAATTTGAGTCTGAATGTGCCACTGCAAAAGAGAGAAAAAAATCTGAAGAGGCAATTCCACCTAGAACTATATGGCAAATGCATATGAAAGAGGCAGAGGTATGATTAAAGATGCGTTAGCACAGTCTGAAAAACAATGCTCTCAACAAAAGAACACTAAGTACATTTGGTAAAAGAGGAAAAGCAAAGAGATTAACTGAATGATAGATGGACGAAGAATTTTAGCAATTCTGACACAGTTCAGTTGAAATACTTGAAATGCAAATCTATCTGTCAAAAGAAAAGTCATTTTAAAACTTTCTATAAATCACTTCTGAAAAGGTGGTAAGACTTAAAGAACCTTTTTCTAATTAGTTATGTCAGTAAATTAACACTGATACCTAAAATAACTCAAAGTGTGTCAATCATATACCAAAATAACCAAAAATCTGTTACTTTTTCGTCAACATGAATTAATGCATTACATATTGAGCATCTCATACACCACTGCAGTGGTGATGTTTAAGCCCTTGGGTCTGGTTTTAAAACCTCCACTCAGATTATTCACAATCACTGTAAAACAAACTGTCTTCTCTTACATATAATCCCTAAATCCAAACTGGACCATAAGCAAAACTCAGCAGTGATCAGGCTTTTGATGCACAAATAAGGCATCCCCATGAAGCTGACATTCTGAGCAGGTCCCCAGAGTTTGATCATGCATTTGCAAGGAGCAGGAAGCTAAGATCCAATATGCCAGTTGGATCGATCTCTGTTTGTACGACACATTTACAAGTGGCACAAAGAAAGCATATGTTCAGTCACATCTGTCTCTTATAGGAGTAGTTTGGAAACACAGGCAACTTGAAAATATATGCAATTCCCATATTCTGGTTCTGTGGGAGGAATCATTCTTTAAACTAAAATGAAGAGGCTAGTGCCAAGTACAAAAACTGCAAGAGAACACAAATTATCTACTTGCTTTAAATCTCACAGTTTTCTGCTTATGAACAGTTTGGTTAGGACAAAGATACTGAAAACAGTTCATCTTTTAATACGTATGGGTAGACAAAAGCTCAGTTACAGACAAATCAACAGAAGAAAAAAATTCTCTGTATTTCCCAAGTACTGCTTATCCAAATAATTTCTGTGCATCCATATAATTTTGCTAAGTAAGTGTGGGATACAGCAGGGCTCCACACCCTTTCATTCATTTCTCCTTTGACTTTGCATTCTATATACTCACGATAGCCCAAAACCTATGGCTTAGATCAACAGCGGGGTGACCATGTTATTGTTAAGGGAATCCGGGACAGGGTAAGGGAATCCGGGCCGGGGGATGCCCATACACATGCACGCATGCATGCGTGCGCACACACACACACACCCCCTTACCCCATGCACACACTCACACAAACACACCCTGTCACCAACCCTGCAGCTCCCAGAAGCCCTTATGGCAGGGCAAGGTGAGACAATGTAGAAACCCATGACAGCTCCATTCCCCGCATGCAGAGGCTGGACCCAGCTGGGAGTGACTTCTTCCCCTTGCCATTGACAGCTGCTCAGGCCATCAAGCACAGCCTGGGCCTCCGCAGCAGCCACAGCAGCAGAGCATGAGGATGCTGATGGCGGGCAGCCATCCCAGCTGAGGAGTGGTACTCAGGCCAGTTCCCCCCACCCCTGACCACTGCTCAGCAAGAGCTGGCCCAGACACTGCAGACTGCAGCCTCTGCCTCTGTCTGCAGCAGCTGAATCCGGGACTTTTATTTCGATTTACACCAACCTGCCGGGACGTGGGGATGGCTTGTGAAATCTGGGACTGTCTTGGCCAATCAGGCACGTACGGCCACCCTAAATCAATAGTCCCCTACACTTAATGATTGAAGCATTCCCAGCATTCTCTTAATTCCTTGCCCTCTCTGAGGCTACGAATTAGCTGGAGATGAACAGCTGTAAAGATACCTGTTCTTATTGGTAGAAATATGCCACAATATGATGTCTTTAAAGAATGGACTAAGGTTTTTAAGAGTACAGAGGTTACAAACCTTAGGAAAACCACACTGAGTGTAAGCTCCTTATGAAACGGGGACATGTGACATTTCATACAATTTGTTATTTTGCTGCAAGGATTTCATAAAGCAGATATTAGATTAACATCAAAGGTCTTTAAAATTGCCATTTTCACATAAAAATGTAAATATTCTAGTTTGTTTTTTTCTCCCAAGATAAATAGATTTTCATTGGAAAGAAAGTTTAAAAACAGATTTTTTTTCTCTGCGCAAATATTTAACTAGCGAGTGAAAACGTAGACTTGATATCCCAAAGGGTACCAATAACAAAATATGAAAATAAAGTTTTGAATAGTTGCCAGTTTCCCCTCAGACAAAAGGACATGCCCCTCTGGTATGTGGCTCTGCAATGTCCCCTCCGATCCTATTGGATGTTTACCATTTGTGCTGTTTACCATGTCTACACTTTTGATCCTGAAGGCCATGCTGCATACAACCCACATTTCATTTCTATTAGACTTATATAGTTCTTACTGAGAGTAATTAAGTGCTCAATCCTGCTAGCCTTTATACACAGTCTCACTGAAACTAATCCAACAGGTCAAGTGCCATGTACTGAGGGTTCCTCTCTCACTGGTTTCAGTCCTTTATCATTCCACTGTCTGACAACACTCCAGAATCTAGGCATTTGGAAAAAGTATTTTATTGATTGCACAAGCAACTTAATTGGGTATTACAAATGTTGCACAAAACTTTCAGAGAGTAAACATTATAATCCAACTTTAAAATTAAGTCAATAATTCTTTTAAACTTTTCTTGCCCCAGTGTAATTTTTTATTCCATTTTTCCATTAAAGCATTTAGTGAATAGCAGTCTGAGTGCAAGAAAACAGAGTCATGCAAATTTAAGATCTGATTCATTAGTAAGTTCTGCATCATTTACTTGGGTTTTCTGCAGAATTAACTTGCAAAAAGTGTAAGAGAAATCAGATGTGATGAAATGCCACAGCTCTCCCCACCCCAGTGCAGCGTATGAACAGCTAGCACCCCATTGAATCATGGAGGGGTG
Source organism: Crocodylus porosus (assembly GCF_001723895.1). Taxonomy (NCBI): domain Eukaryota; kingdom Metazoa; phylum Chordata; order Crocodylia; family Crocodylidae; genus Crocodylus; species Crocodylus porosus. Next base: position 10,933,112 of record NW_017728911.1, on the reverse strand, counting down.
CATAGCTGAAGAAGGGCAATCTGAGTTGATCAAGAGAGAGTCCCGAGGGAGCTCTTAATTAAGTTCTGACCATTTATAACTCTTATCCATTACAAGAAATAATCACCATAGCAACCAATGCACACCACGCATGTAGTATGAACCACAAAGCTTTTTTCTTGGGGGAAGAAACAAACCAAAATGAATGAAAACTCCAGCTTAGTCATTTAAAAGCTCTCCTGAATTTTTTTTTTACTTGCACAAAAAGGACATGTTTCATATACCAGGCATATTGAAAAAGATACATTTCAGAAAAACATAGGCACAAAATAATGTAAAGAATTAGATCTGGCAAACAGATTACTGGTCTTTGCACACATGTGCAGCGTAGGTATACATATTTCATGTATTTTAAAATCCAAAGAGAGTGCTTCTGATCTCAGTTAAAGGAAGGCTGGTTCAATGGTTAAGGGCTTGTCTAGGACTGAGGGGTGCCAAGGTTCAAATCCCTACTCTGCCACAGACTTCCTGGATAATCTTGGGCAAGTCATTTGGGCACAGATCCATTGCCATGGACCTGAAACTGCAACTATTGGCTAAACTTTTACTAACGAGTACTTCAGCTGAATCGGGATTGTGCGCTAAGAGCCAGGGGTTATTAATGAACCTACAGGGATTTTCGGAAACACTTACACATCTAAACTACCAAGATACCAATAGGAGTTTAGTGTCAAGGGGTTTTTTGGAAATCCTGCTGGCTCCTGTCTGCACCTTAAAAATTCTTTTAAAACACATTTTCAAAATCTGGCCCAAACTGAATTGGTAGTCTGAGCATATATTTGAGATGAAAGCTTATTCCCTGCATGAAGAAATTTAACTGGTAAGCACAACTGTTATTAGGCTACTTTTGGCCCTTCGTTAACTCTTTTTACTGGATGTGGCCTTTAACTGGAATGGTGGACACAACCTAAACTATGTGCAGTTGTTACTAAATCACAATACTTGATCTTAACCAAAAGGCCAAAAAGTATTAAAATAGTACAAACCCAGGAGATACCAGCCTTTTGTCAACAAGGAGTGGGAATACAAAGGGGCCCTGATTTAATCAAAATTTGTATTAAAATCTACCATTTTGGGCTCTAGCAGATGTAGAGAAAGAGAATCCACTCCCCAAGAGCTCCTCCCATTCAACAAGCTTTCCCTTTATTTTATTTTATTTTACAGGATTTAAACAAAGGAGAAGCCAGACCCTAAGGGCTGGAGGACTTGGGTTTTTAAAGGCTTATGCAATGCACCTCTTTCATGGTAGTTAACCACTTTCATATTTCCTCCTTTCCCTCAATAAATGTCTCACTTTTCTACACTCTCCAATCTCTCTGTGTTCTCTCTCATATGGTGTCCAAAGTATTATTATGCTATACTTCAGCTCCTGCGTCATTTTCATAGCACAATTGCTGTAGTCTTAGTAGTGCTGTGTAAAGAAAGAATCGCCTGCTGTTTCATCTGACAGCCTTATACATATGCCCCTAAACTGCAACTGCCATTTTCAATTACTCAGCATCTTACTAAATACTCCCTTGCTAACAAGTGGGCCTGGATTCTGTCCATAATATTATGGTCCTGCCATTTCTTTTCCATTTGGTATTTGTATTTCTCATTTCTATTTTTCATAGTATAATTATTTTTGTACTTATTTTTGTTAACAATGGGCCAAATTCTGGACATGTTGCATGACAGTGAGCCTTGTGAAAGCCCCTTAAACATTATGAGCATTAAATACCATGTAGAAGCCAAACTGATCTTTGAGATGTATGTGTTAGGAAGCAACGAGAAGTAGCAAGCTTCCTTTTCAACTCCTGGTCCTCCTCCCTTTTGGAAAAAGCAAACAAGGTCCCTTAATAGTGCATGCGGGTGTGCACAGACAGACAGACAGACAGACACTTAATACAAATATGTACCTCTTTAATGAGAAGTTGGGTACCAAAGCCATTGAAGCTGACAACTCCTCTTGGCTCTTGCCTCTTCCTGTGCTCGATTCATGCAGAAGTGAAAGGCATCTGAAAGTTTACGTGAAAAAAGTTTTAGCTGTTATAAGAATTAACAGATTAGTAATACTGTATCTATTGTACATATTCATGGCTTTGATATTTTAATGGTGATTTTCTGAGTTCTGGTTAGAACTCAGATTTTAGAACTAGGATTCAAATTCTATTTTTCACTTACTTCCTCATTAATTAACACATTAACTCATGGTATAGAAAAGTAGCAGTTATCTTCTGACTGCTGTGGAACAGCTGTCTGTGCAGGAACAAACACCTCAACTTATAGCTGTGTCTTAAGACTTTTTTTTTTTTGCTTCTTGCTAACTACTAACAATAAATGTAAAAGTAATCCTAGTTTTTATTTGAAGCTATCTTGGCTTTAAAAGAACCTTCCAAAAATGATTGATGCGATGAATTAAACCCATAGGTAACCCCTGAAATCTGCTTTGAATAGCAACAAATTCCTAACAATACCTTGAACGCTTGCAGGAAAGAAATCTAATCTCTGAACTCCTAAAGGTCAAGATTTACTGTCTGGTAACACGGCTCAAGTGTAAATGCTCTGTAATGCTACACTAGGTGATTGCTTTGCTCTCTAGACAATGTCAATTTTGTCCAAGTAGCTGCAGATGTGTCTAGCATTAAGTCAGAATGGTGTCAAGGGCCCTTCTTGAACACTGCCGGCTTCTCAGAAAAACTGGTCCTAAAGCCCTAGTCTATTACAGACCATGCCCAAAAGACAGATATTTAAGACTCAAAGGAGGATGGAGAATAAAGGTGCATTAGATTTTTAATGTTTCAGAGTCAGGAAACTCAGGAGAAGAAATTCTCTTGCGATTCAAGGGGGCATATTGTCAGTTGGTGTAAACTGTCATATGCCCACTGAGGATCTGCTCCCAAATGTCCTTCCCCTGCAATCTTTTCCCTAGGGTTTCCTGAGCAAGGTACTGCCACTTCATCTATACAATCCTACCCTACAGCTACTTTCTTGTTAAACCATTTATCACCGCTCTGACCCATTCAATCTACACAGAAGCAATAATAAACTATTGAATGCATTAAATTCAAAACTATAGCATAGTATAGTAAACCTAGGCTAGTATAGTGAGTCACAAGTCAAGGAAGACCTTGGAATGGGGAAAGCAAATACAAGTTCTGTTTTGCAAATGAGGAATAGTCTACAAAAGACTCATCCTCCTAAATAACCCTATAATTTGAAATTTTCCTTTGTAAAGCAAGTATTATTTAAGTTTTCTGAAAAATACACAAGGCTTATACTTTTTTACTGTTTCCTGCAGTCACTCAGGTATTCCAGGAAACCTCTTTTGAATAAGCTCACCAGATGTTAGGATGATTCAATGATTAAGGTGGTTCTTCCTTGCATTAGTTTTGTAAAGACAAAAACTCCTTCAGTAGGTCCCCTCCCCTAGCCTCCTCTGGTTGGAATGGGGATAAGTTTTCTTGTAACATGACCCCATGTTAGATGGGAGCTGACCAGGAGTTCCCACATCAGTGATCACCCATAACCATCTGGAAAATGGTCACAATGCTCAGTGCTTCCCAGGTCCACCAGGATCCCAGGAGGCTGGCATGATACATCTACAACCCATATCACCTTCCTATGGGCTGCACCTTATAATCCACATCCCCACTTCATTTATGATCTCATATGGCCCCTACCATTTAGCAAGGAGTTTGTTTTCTGATGAGGAAAATTACAACAGGACCCAATCTCTGGGTTGATAGATCCAGAGCCACACATTCTTGTTACAATGCTGTTCCTGCATTTGCTGTACAACTCTTGAGTTTTTCCCTGACTTGGGAAAGGCCCCTACTTGATCCGGTTGCTTCAGTAGCCAGACAACATATTGAATGACATTCTGGGCCTTCATGCCTTGCATTTGCCAGGTCTCATGGAGCAGGTCTAATACCCCTTGAGGCAGTGTCCCATATAGGAGTTCAGAGAGAGAGAACACTATTGATATTTGGGCACCCCCTGGATTGCACACAGTGCATAAGGAAGGAGCACATTCCATTTCCAGGGCTCCCCTGTCACACAGTTCTTTAACATCACCTTCAGGATCCAGCTGAACCTCTCCAGTAGACTTTCTGTCTGTGGCTGGTAAGCTGATGTTCTGACCAGGTGGACATTCAGAAGTACCCACACCTCTTGCAGAAGCTGAGACATGAAGATTATGGCTTGATCCATTAATGTTTCTTGTGGGTGGTCCACTCTCAAGAAGATCTTCAGCAGTTCCATAGCCACTGTTTGGGCTGAGACATTGTAGACAGATACTACTCTGAGTACCGGGTAGCTTAATCCACAAGGACTAGGATAAGCTGGCACCTACTGATACTGGGTGCCAAGAGTCCGATGATATCTATTCTTACCTGCTCAGCGGAGTACTGCCAGCTAAATCCCTCGCAGATGGGCTCCTACCCCAGGGCTGGTTGCCCCTCTAAAGGAGTCAGACTACCCTATTACATTATAATTCAAAGTCATTTTTTGTGCATCCCAGTCTATCAAGTTTCCCAAAATAAGGTACAATTTTAAGGTCACAATCCATTCCCAGCTGGTAAATATGCTTTCAGATTTCCCTATATTAAAAAATGTCATTTCTACAAAATGGAGCTTTTTCAATCAAAAGTAATAGTAATTAAAAAACAAGTGCTGCTCTTTTTTCTATGGTGCAAAGCCATCAAGGAGCATTGAGACTAGCATTGCAGCCATGTATCTGAACACTTCTTTCATGTGCTCCTCCAGCTTTGTCAATGACAGACATGGCTGGAAAGTGAAAGTAGTCCAAAGCAACCTGTGATAGCATTTTTTGTGCCCCCATATAGGAGCTTCCTATTCAAATTCAAAATAACGTAAATTGGATTTTAATCAAGATGCTCCAAACTATTACAAATGAGGTCTAACTCATCTAGTCATTTCTCTTTGTTCACCAAGCTACTAATCTTTGTAGGTAAGAGGTAGACAGTGGCCCCATGAGATAGGAGATTAGCAGCTCTGGGCTACGCTTTTCCCAGTTCACCAACAACTTTCAATAGTGCCCTATCCACTACAGGTGGCTTGACTGTCTCTTCTGACAGGGCTTACCAAAAAGATAATATTTCACAAGAATGACAATAGTTAGGTTTTCATTCTTTGCAGTAGTATTTGCTGAAAATATATTTTCCTTGATTTTTGGAATCAATGATATTGTGTCAGACAAAGTACATTTCATATGAATGTGATTCTTTTAGCACACTCTGAAAAATGCTTGCAATATAACTAGCATGTCAGTTCAAGCATGGTACATGAAGCCATGGGACCAATCCTCAGTCACACAAAGTTTCCTTTGATGCTGCTCTTGCTGTTTGCAATAGTGAGATCTCTGGCTGTTCCAACATGCACTGAGGGTTTAAGCTCTGTGCAGCTGAAGGTCTAACCCACTGCATTCAAGCCACTCTTGCCAGTTTTCACATTTTTCTTTCAAACATCATGACATTTGACATTTTTCTTAAGCTTCAACTCCTGAAGTCATGAGATTACATCACTCTCAGTTCTCAAGATACAAAAGTCACTAGCCCTAATGGGTACAGAGAAAGCTTTCAAAATATGAATCCTAAGGATTCAAAACTGACTACTTCATTTGCTGGGTTTATTTTTTTATCCCTTTTTTTGGAATGTGACTAGATTTTCAGGCAATAGAGGCTGACGGTTCTGGAGATTTACCCAAATGAGGACATCCCATTCCAGCCAACATCTCTGAGGTCCCAATGGACTTTAAAAGCTGTCCCAAGGGAAGGCAAGTAAAAAGTTATCCATCCGAACCTACAGGTGGAATGGATAACTTTCAGCTTGGTACACAAGGTACAATGAATCTGGTCCTCCTTGAATTTCATATGGCTCAATAAGAATATTGTGAACCACAGGAGAGAGGAAACAGACAAAAATCTGACACTTTGAAGGCTGCCTTTGCATTCTCTCCAGGTGCCACAGGAGACTATCTGCTGAAGATATGGGCTAGGCACAGATATTCAAAAAGCCCGAGGCGGACTCAATTTCAGTTACACAGTTTTCTTTAAGCGGTAGGTTTAGATAGGTAGTGAACAGAACACACATCTGCCCTTTGGTGGAGGGGGAGGTGGGGTGGGAAGGATCTTAGACCAGGTTCCACCATTTTGAAACCAGTCTGTGTGTGCCAAATTTCTGTTCTGTTATGGGTATAGACTGGTTTCTGATCGCTTATACTGGTCAGTGCATAATGTCTTTACCTGATGAGGATTAAGATCCAGATCCACAAGAGTATTTAAATGCCCAGCACACAAGGTCCCTATATCTGTACAGTTAAGTTACTGTCCCCACCAGCAGCACACTGTACTACTCCAGCAGGTTGTCTCCCAAATCAAGAACAGTTTTGCCACAGCTGACATGGCAGGCTAATTGGCATTGTCACTCAGCAGTATCATCTGACCCACCCCCAGAGCCCAGTGGAAACAAGCTACACTGCTACTAGTTTAGAAGACAACCCACAAGAGTAGCATGGCATACTTGAGGGCAGTAGCATGGGGAATGGAAAGGTTATTGTGTAAACATAGCCATTGCGGACCTGAGCCACAATACTTCTTTGTGGGTTTAACTACGCAGTATCAAACTTGCTAGTGAAAGTCCACTTTCAAGTAAGAATTCAAGTAACTTTTGTCTGCTTAGCTGAGGGATGAATTCACTGTATTAAGGTAGGGGGTTGTATTTTTCCCCCAAAAGCCTGGTCACTATATTAATGCTCCATTGATAACACTCCACGGCTTTACGAGCACTCGTGGTGCCCTGGTGTGGTGCCGGCACGGCTTTACGAACACTCATGGTGCTCTGGTGTGGTGCTGGAGGACTGGAAGAGGGCCACCGTGGTTCTCATCTTCAAAAAAGGGGAAAAAGGAGGACTCGGGAAACTATAGGCCAGTTAGTCTTACCTCGATCCCAGGCAAGCTGTTTGAGAAAATTATTCTGGCACACATCCAGGAGGGGCCAGCAGGGGACTGCATGCTTAGGGGCTTAGGGGCAACCAACACGGGTTCATCAGTGGCAGGGCCTGTCAGACCAACCTGGTGGCCTTTTACGATCAGATCACCAAATCCTTAGATGCAGGGGTAGCAGCGGACGTAGTCT
>NW_017728911.1:10911000-10925836 GCF_001723895.1 Crocodylus porosus | reverse complement strand
GTGCACAGGCCGGTGCACAGAGCAGGACCTTTGGAGCCCCTGGGGTGGCTCAGGTCCTCAACCCCAAGAACGAGGCCGGCAGCTCGGTGCAGGAGGTGCTGCACAGAGGGTGAGAGACCCTGGGAGCTGCTTGAGGTGGCTCGGGTCTACAGCTGCTGACACGGGCAGCAGCTCAGTGCAGCCAACGCTGCCCAGAAAGTCCGGGAACAGACCGGGCCCTGGTGCTGCACAAAGCTGTCCAGGCCTCCAACCCTTAGCACAAGGCGAAGCGCTCACTACACACAGTGGTGAATGTAGCCCTCAGCCAGGACAGTGGCAGCAGAGTCAGGCAGTAGGAAAACCCAGCAGGGACACAGCTTGACCTGGAGAACAAGCAGCAACCCTGCAGGACTGTGGAGCAGTAAGTTACCCTGGAGAGAGGGTCCCCACAGGGGGAGGGACCCCCCAAGAGTTGCAAAGGGCACCATGTGGGCCGCTCCTGGGTGATAGCAGGGGAGCTTAGGAGTCTCTGGGGTCTTCCTCTCCTTTTTCCTTCCCCCCACCTCCTTTCCTGTAGTGGTACCTTGGGAGTTGGGCCCCCTGCCCTGGGGGGCACCCAGGTAGTCTAAGGACTGCTGATTATATTTGTGGACTGTGCCTTACAGTTTATGTGAATAATTTGAATAGTCTGTATATGAAGAGAGTTATAAGGTAGCCCAATCAACATCCTTAATTCTATTGTTCATCTGTATTTTAAATGATAACTCTGTGCGGGGGGTGTGGGGGAGGAGGGGGTGTATTATAGGGTTTATTATTTTGCAGATTTGTAAATATATATATATAATCTATGTCCTTACCCTTTAATGGTTTTGTTGTAATAATAAATCTGTATATAGTTAAGTCATTGATTGACTGGGCCTGACTCTATAGGGGATGGAGGTGGCTGCTGGGCTGTTGTGTCCCTCCACAGCACACCGCCATGCCAATAATTCCCTCAGTTGGAGAGGGAAGTACAAACCCATGTACACCCGAGCTACAAATATAAAGTGCCACTGAACCTTTTGCACAATACGGCTTCCTCCTCATTTTTCTGATGTGCTTGTAATTCACGTCTAAGTGCGTGATATGACGCTCCGTTTCACTGAGCATCATATCACGCTCCACTCTTGGGGGAGATCAGCAAAATGGCCTTTGAAAAGCCAGGTCTGAATTTGGCCTGTGTTTCCACACAGTGGCTGCATGGGTTTAACTAAAATCCGGGTAAACCTCTCCAGGAACACAAAATAGTCCAGACCTGTTTGTAGCAGTTTAGCTTGTGCCAGCAGGCTTGTCTCCACACAGAGGTTTGAATTGGGTTATCTAACCGAATTGGTTTGAAACCACACTTGGTTTACTAGTGCAGCTATGCATGTAGCACAAGGCTTCATACTAGGCTTCACTCTGAGCCTACTCACTTCTGTATTTTGAAGAAATCCTTTTGAGGCCTTATTTGTAGACACGAGAGAAGCTGATACCACAAGACCCCGTGCTGGGCAGGCAGTCATTAAGCTCTGAATGGGATTTTATGGAAACAAGTATAATTTAACTTCTAGTGGTGGCATCATTTGGATTAGTCCCAGGAAAACCCAGTACAAAAATAATTTCCAGCAGCATAGGATATGTAAGTATTTACAGAGCATTTTGTAAACACACTGCAATTAAAAACATTTAATGGAGAGCAAACCTACTTTACCATATGGCAAATCATCTTCAGTTAAGACAAGAAAGCCTCAGCGTCTGACAAAGAAGACAAGGGAGACAGACTGTAAATCCCAGAGTCTTGACAGGCAAGGGGCCCCCAAAATAACTTATCCATACCAGATTTACAGCAATGACATAGAAATGTAGCCCCAGGCTTCACATCTTTGTCATGGGATGCAAAGACACCTGGAAAAACCTCTATGTAGGACCAGCATAACTTACATGAAAAATAATTGCTTTAAGCAGCAGGAAATCTGAATTGCAGCATTATCCCAGAACACTGCAGCCTGTTATGGCTGTCAAGAACTGTATCATGAGATTAAACTCCATCTAGACAAGACTTTCTCTTGAGTTAGAGCTTCCTATGCAAAGTTGGGGGGTGAGGAGAAGGATTGCTAATAAAGGGAAAGTAGAGCAGAATTCCTTAACGAAACACTCTGACTTTCCTTGCAACTCCCATTTGATGTGAGGTGGGGAAAAAGAGAATCCAAACAGATTCTAAAAGAGCTTTTGAAACTCTTTAGGAATTCGTGCAGCTATGCACTGCTTTTTCATACAAAAAGCACATGCATCTTTTTCCCCCCCAAAAAGGTAAACACCAAAGTGTTAATGCTTTTTACGGTTTTTACAATCAAGATGATCACTGATGTCATGATGGCATGGCACCTGCAATAACCGTCACATGTCAAGTTGCATCACAGAGATGATCTACAGAGAAGCAGTTACTAGGTTAATCCCTATGAAATGCTGCAGATGAGAGGTAGTTGCCCAGAGTTTCACTTTTTTCCCCCCAGTTATTCCAGTGCAACAGCAGTCATAGTACCAGCGTGCCACCCACTCCAGCTGGGTTGTGTAAGCCAGCCATTAATATGTTGTCATCCTCTTCATCAAGAGCTTCAGAGAGGTTAAGCAGCATCAGTACTTGCAAGTACCAAGACTATCTTTTCCTACCACTATACAAACAAAAAAGGGAAAATGAGTTCAATAAGGAGGTAACCCAATATAGAATTAACCCCTACTATGAGATACCAATGTGATTAAGTTGTTATGATTTAAAAAGGAAAGCTCATTTTAGGAACGTGACTAGCTTTCCAGGCACCAGAGGATAGCGATTCTGGAGATGTACCTAACTGAAGACATCCCATTCCAGCCAACATCTCTGGGGTCCCAGAAGACTGTAAAACTCTCCCTGTAGAACTCTGGTCAGAGGAATCTCCATGGATGTGAATTTTACTTGTTATGTTTACATCCAGCTTCACCAGGAAGACATCTCCTCTCCCTTCAAGGAACCTTGCCTGCTCTGGAAGCCTGGCCAGCTCCAAAGCTGTTTATTATTAAGACTGGTAATATACAATTACTTCCTTGCTAAGATTGTATCTTGCCAAGATTACTGAACATGCTAAGATTACATCTATATGCATGCTTGGAGTTAATACTTTATAAAGCTCAATAAAACTGATTTATTAAAGAGTTAACTGTGTCCTTGGTTGGAGGCAATGAATAGGTCCCTGGTTGGGGGCGGAAATGATTAGGTTCTTGTGCTGAGAATTGATCCTGCTGTTTGCTCTCTCTCCATTTGGGAGGAGAACAAGATAGCCCCTGATTCTTAAGACAACTCCACTTATTTGGCACCAGGGACCAGATGAGTGACATGGAGTTGATTCATGGGCTGGATCAGGCACATAGACCTCCCCCACGCTTACATGCTGGATCCAGTGCACACAGCAGCCATGTGGGGTCAGTCTGGCACATACCATGTATACCATATTGGTCAACTCTGAGACCCAGGAGCAGCACTGAGGATTGGATGATGGCGGCTCAACAGGTCAAATCTTTGACACCCTTTGACTAGACCAGGAGTTGGCAACATACAACTCCCATGTTGGATCTGGCCAGTGGAGCCACTGGATCCAGCTTGTGCAGGTGGAGGGCTTTGCCCGAGACCATGCCAGGGCCCAGCAATGAGAAGCTGTGCCAGCTCCACAGCCATTTCTCCCCACCTCCTGCTTTTTCCCTCTGGCTGCAGCATGGGTGCACCTTCTAGCTAGTGGGGAGCTGTACCTACTGTAGCAGGGGGGTGGGGGGCGGGAGGGAAGCAAGGAGAAATTGCAGGAGCATGGATGCACTTTACAGCTGCCCAGCCCCAGTGCAGCTCCTCACCAGCTGGAAGCTACACCCGTGCTGCAGCTGTGGAGCAGGGCAGCAGCCATGGCAATGCAGGTGCAGCCCCCAGATGTCTGGCCCTGGTGTTGGTGCAGGTAAAGCCCCCCTGCTGCCACACTGCTAAAGTCATCTGGCCTGCATCTTTTTAAAAGGTTGCTGACCACAGTTGGGGCCATCCCTGGGGGGCACAAATTGGGGTGACTGCCCTGGGTCCCGTGGTTTGGGGGGGCCCATAGAGCCGGGTGGAGCAGCCGTGGTGACTCTGTGCTGCCACTGGCTTCACGACCAGCTGCTTGGCACCCCCCTCCCCATTGAATCCACTGCTGAATCCGCTCAGCACCTCCACCCCCCTCGCTGCCAAGTCTGCTGTCGGCCTCCTCATGTCTGTGGGCAGGGCCCTGAACAAGCTGATTTGCCCCAGGCCCACACCCTGCTTGGGTCGTCTCTGACCACCGTACCAAATCATACTAGTCCAGCACTCCAGAAACACTTGGGTCATCAAAGGGTTAAATAACGTTCATAACTAGTCAAAGTTAAATGACATTTTTGAGCTTCTTAATCTGCCCTAAGTGAACCAATATTTAGAACTAATGTGATCATAATTTTTTCTTCCAGTTCATGTGATAGGCATGCACTGAAGAGGGGGTGCAGGGACAAGAGAACCTGCTTAGGCTCATTAATTCGATTAAACTAATTTTAGCTGCAACAAAGTATCAGACACATGGCAGAAGTCACAGGATTCACTGGCAAAGAAGAATTCACACAGAATAGCTGCTGTTGTGCTACCTGATCAGCACTCAGGCCTAGCTAATGCAGAGGGTGTGGGCAATATCACAACTTTGATAAACAAAAAATGCTAAATGGATGCATTAATGTCCATAAATTTTCAGGTTGCCTTAAGTTCACCATAACTTGCATTTGTGCTGTCTTAAGAGGTATAATTCTTGAGATCCAAATATCTACCACCTCTTGAAAGACACAGAGATGGTACAAGTCTGGCTCTGAGAGTCTACTGACACTTGCATATATATCACAAGGACAGCACTCCAAGCCTAGCACAGTCTGACACAAAACCTATGCAAATGTTCCATTCTGTAGACTACAAAAACTTCCCATTTGCTTGTTTTAGTGCTGTTTACACTTTTCAAATCAGCTACTAGAGAATTTAGGACCACAGACATTGCCATACAGGATCCATTTAATCTGGTATCCTGTCCAAGAGCAGCTAGTATCAGCTGCTTCAGGGAAAGATACCAGGATTAGTTATGGAATAACTTGCTCAGATGGAAATTTTCTACTTACTCTCATTAGCTAGAAATTATTATACGAGGGAAGCATCAGAATTTCTGTGTCTCTATTTTTTTCTAAACCTTATAATAATTTTCTCTAGGATTTGATTTTGTTCAAAAAATTCCTTGTCAAAAAATTCCCCAACAGAAAATGCTAATTGGGCAAAACCAAAACTGTTTTCAGTAAAGAGTTATATCTCAATGTGTTTCTCATTTTGAAAAAGTAGGCATTTCTAAGTGAAAATTTCCATTTTTGGTGCAAAATGATACACCATTTTGAAAATAAAGCTAATTATACAAAAGAAGTTTTCAAACTGAAGGAATCATTTCAACTGACTTGAAACAAGTTCCTTCAGGTTGTCAGTCCATGACAAAATTTTGAAATTAGGTTGTTCTTGTCAATTCCAAATAGAGGAAGTCTGAAAAATCTCAAATATTGTCTTAAGACTGGGGGAGATCCCAGATCAAGTCTGGATATTACTGCTCTCTATAAGAGCACCCTTTATACATGTGCTACATGCCATGGTACCAGACCATCTCAACTTGTTGAAATATTAAAATGTGCTGCTAAGTATATAATTGAATCTGACCAATTTGCACAGTTCGGGATTTCATTATTATCTAATGAAGTGGATTTTTGCTTATGTGTCTCTGATTTAGTTAGCCTACAACCTGCATCTCTACCCTGCCATTAGAAAACTTACGCATGAAGGGTGCTCTTACAGAGAGCACCAGAACTATCTAGACTAGATCTGGGATTCCCCCCCTTATCTCAAGACAATATTTGAGATTTTTCAAATTCAGAATATCAGATAGTGTATATAATTATTCTAGGTATATTAATGATTTAAAAATACCTTTTTCCATATAATACAGAGTCAATAGGGTTTCAGGCAATGGACATGTGGTAATGATTCTGTTTTTGTTTTGTTTTGGTTTTTTTTTTTTTTTATAATAGTAATCACTCCCATTTAGATACACACACGTGTGGAGACAAATTTGAAGACATAGAGCATAAATCAATTGTGAAACAAGGAAATGACTACTGTTTGGAAGTTAACTCAGTTTCTTTATATGTTTTAATATGAGTTTTCAGCTCTTGCCCATCTAGTATTTTGCAGTATGCTCTGAATGGACCAGAAAAGCACATTTTACATTTACTGCTAACTAAAGCAAATCTATCATGAGTTAGCACTTTCAACAGGAAACATGTTCCTGTTTTCCTTGGAATAAGCTTTTAGCATTAGTGTAATTCAACAACTGCAGTCCTTAGTTTTTTTGTAATGAACTCTTCCTCTTACTTCAGTTTTTTTCCAGCCCCTGTTTTGATTTCCAGTTTAAACTGGCCTGAACGTACTCAGCATGACAACTTCAAAGTGTTCTCCTCCATTTCAAGAGAAATTATGCATGGAAACCGAGTCCCAACTCTGCCTAAAATTAGGGCTGAATATTTCCTGTTTCTAAGAGCTCTGAGTTGAGCTTCTGCTTGATATTTTCAAAGCTAGTTAGGGGATTTAAACATACAACTATTGAAAATAATAGGAACTGTGCCCCTTATAGTCAACTTAGCAGATCTCAGTCTTTTGGTTTTCTAGCCTCCCCATACCACATTTTCATCTAGCTTTCAGCTTCAAAAAGAAATGAAGAAAAGGTTCTCTTTCTGCCACATGTTCCCTCTGTCTGCTTCTTTTTCTGTTAATGTCAATTTTTTAGTTCACCTGTTTCTGGTTTCTTCCTGCAACAGGAGGGGTGTATACAAACACATGCAAAACTGTCTCCCGATTTTTTATTTAAGGTATGCAGACGCTTTAAAAAATCTGATCTTTTGCATCTCTAAGGCTCATTTCCTGTTTTGTAGATGGGACAATATCCTACAAGATAGGAAAATTCTATCAGTGTGGACAGAGGCATTTCATATTGTCATGTGTTCAGACAATATGGCAATGAGAATAGTGCAAGACCTAAAACAGATCAATGAAATAAGTCCTTCCACGAGATGAAGTTATATGATGCATATTGACAGTTGATTCATACTATTTGTAAGCAATCATTCACCATCACCTCCACATATGGTTTTACATATTCCATGTTACACACAAAACAGACCTAAAAAATAGCTTTTCCCCAATAATGCCAAAATCCTTACCTTTGCAGATCTGTCAGTCATTTATTAGCTTTGTAATCAGCATCATTACTGACTAAAGATTGAAGGGAGACCAAACTATTTTAATCCTTACTTGGATTTGAATCACAAAAATGTTGCAACTCCCAGCATGAGATCTCGACTGAAATAAGCTAGTCTTTAATTAAACAGAAGTTCAAGATTATTCTTTAATTATGCAGATTTAAGCATTCAATCATTCAACCAGTCCTATCATACACTGTATATCATTTAATCTCACCATCCACACTATGAAGCCAGACGTTCTGAGACTTCACTGCAGTCAAACTGTTATAAGTTAGCCTGGCTGCATTTTAAACTGGGGACTTTTTAGTGATCATTATAGATAAATAAAATGGATCATAAATCCATTTCTGTTCATTTAACAAGGCAGCCCTTCCCTGTGACATATATGAAATAGGAAATTGAGCCTGCAACAGGCAACTAGTTTCAGGTCTGCCTGGCAGCCTATTCGGGCATCTTTCTTTTCAGAAATACTGTAGTTACATAAATGCACAAGAGGTATAAATACACCTTGGTGCGAAAGGCTGAGCAAGGCTTTGTTATACCACTAAAGCCCTTAAAGTACGGTACCTGAAATGCACAATATTTTGTAGGCCTCTGTGTATGGGAGTATTTAAGTAGACCCAATTTGTAGACTTCCTATGAAAGAATGAGATGAATTAAACCACAATTAATCTTTGAACTACAGTATGCATAATGGAGCTACTGTAATAATTGATGAATGTTACACGTTAATTATGTCCGATTATTGGAAAGTAGCTAATGTACTAATACAAGTCATAAAAGGTTGTTTGCATAGAAACAGGAGGAGATAATAGCTTTGTGTGGCTATCTATTTGACTATACTTGAGGGATAATGCCAAAGCCATCTACTTTGCTATGCCACCTGCAGTCCCCTGCTGAGCCCTTCAGTCCTTTTTAGAAAAGGTGGGGGAAATCACAGGAAAGTGGGTTTGAAATGTGGTCGTCTAGTCCAACCCCCTGCTCAGGGCAGGATCAACCCAGATTAAATCATCCCAGCCAAGTGTCTGTTGAAACTATTCTTGAAAAATTTCAAGGATGGAGATTCTACAGCTTCTCTAAGAAGCTTGTTCTAACACTTGACCCCCCTCAGAGTCAGCTGGTGCCCTGGGCAAACCCTGCAGAAGAGTGGGGGTGAGAGACAGGGAGGAAGGGAGAGCGTTCTGAGAGCTGGGGTTTCCTTACCTTCACCTAACAACTAATAAATAGCATAAATGAAGGAGCTGCAGAGGGAAAAGGGGGCTGTGAGCAAGCATAGGGAAGTCATTTAACTGTAGAACCTGTAGGGTGTGGAGGTCTGGGAAGAGTAAATATCCTGTTTCTCAGAAGCAGTAAGCATCTATAGCTTCCAGCTCAATTCAGTGTGTTTATGAGTCGGAGCCTTCACATTTTTAGTCCAAAACCTACCATGGAATCCAAGAGGCTTGTAGGTTTTCCAGGGGTTTACAGTACCTCGAGACAGCAGCACACAATGGAAGAGGGCATACATGCCTTAAAGGCGACTAACAACCATATATATTTCTAATTTTTTATTTTTAAAAACACTAATTACAGGTCTTATGCTACAAAGCAAAAGCAATTGCTTAGCGCACTACTGGGAGGCATTCATGTATTACAAGGGTAAGCAGGGCACAAGAAATTACAAAGAATAGAATGCAAGTGGAAGACTCCCAAACCTTGCAGCACAGGGTTTTTAACTCATTAAAAGGCCCCAGGCTTCTCCAAGAACTATCAAGTCTATTCCCACAGTTTTCAGTGGCACAACAATGTAAACTAGAGGTGTCAAATTTACAGAGCCGTTCTGTGTGGCTCTAGGTGCTAGTAGAGGGCCTGGGAATCCAGGGACAGGGGCCTACTGCCAACATCCAGAGCATGGAGCATCATTGGTGAGGCATGTTGGTGATGGGGTCAGAGCAACAGCTGTGCCAATTCCTGCAGCCGCTGCTGCTCACCCCACTGCTGTCATTGCATCTGACCTGAGCCCAGGGGGAAGTGCAAGTTTGACACCCCTAATATAAACAAATAACGTACGTACAAAAGTAACAGCGTAGAAGCTACATGAGCGGCTCATAACACTATTTCACTGAGTTTACATATTTACTTGTAAATGAAGATGAACCCTGATCTTACACTGGTAAGTAATTGCAGAGGTAGTTCCAAGAAGGTCAATGGGACAACTCATGCCAGTCACTACTCAGTGCATGTAAAAGGTTCCCTTAAACCGTTATATCCTATTCAACACAGAAACTTGGCCAGGTTCACTTGACTGACAGACTGATTAGCTGAAACAGTTCTGGCCGTATGCTTACAGCAATAATTCTCTTAGCATTGGGTATCTGGAGAGATATCAGAGACTGGAACAATAAGAAGTAAAAGCAAAAAGTCAAAAAATAAATTGTTCCAGCTCAGCTTTTCTACATTTCACTACAACCAGCAGGTTGCATTCAGTGGCATGAGTCTCTCCACAGCAGTCCCAATGATTTTGAATATATGTTTTAAAGTTTCCAGCAGATATCATGGTCCAATTATACCATATTTTCTACATACACAGGCTACATGGGAAAAATGTGTCAGTTAAAAAATTCCTCCATAATAGTTAATTTACAGTATTTGTTGTTTTATACACTAACTGTAAAGGAAAAAAATAAATCCTTAAACTTAACATCAACCAGTGCTAACAAATATCTTATGCTGCTGGTGATATTACAATTGGAGAAGAGACGTAGGATTCCTGTTGTTAAACTTGATAATCAGTGGCATCACAGAGGAACATGTAACAACCAATGAACTTTCCACAAAGACAGTTTGCTTCCCATAGATCTCCATACATAACCTTTACTGGTCTCAGTAGGATCATTACATCCATTAGACTGTGGACTCAGCACTGCTTTAGCTCTTAAGTTAATACAACTGAGACTTTTTTTACTCTCCTATTGGGAAGTAGCATGTGCAATTTTAGTGATTTCTTAGATCATTCCATAAGTAAATCAAATATTCTTTCAAGCCCAGTTATCAAAATTGCGTCCTTTGATACCACATCCTCCATCAAACTGCAGTAATCCAGATCAACACATTTGAAACCTCCACTATCTCTCCTAATATCATCCTAGTAGATAGAGTAATTAAATTTGTACTTTTTTTATAAGTCGTACCCAATAAATCTGAATAAATTAACAACGCATTACTAAGGCTGCTACATTAAATTTGCATAGTGCATTTAATGAATATGCAACTGCAAGTGAAAAGGTCTGCTACTGTGAACCTTGCACATTAGCATAACTACTTCCAGCATGTTTCTTAAATAATGCACTCATTTGCACATCACTGACTTGGCTAATTCTGACTTCAGTCAGGGTAGCCTTGTAATTAAGACTCTTGCTTTAATTTTTAATGAAGTTTATGTTACATCAATCCTGACAGTAATGAGGGGACATGGAAACAAAAAGGCTGCTAATAATTAAATTCACAAACCAGTTTGAGGGATAATAATTCCTGAGGAGAAATTACATGACTAATTATTAATTAAATATTCATACTATTGCAGGGCCGTCTCCCTTAACTGCTCTTCTTGTTGGTAATAATGCTGAGATGTGGATGCCTTCCTGAAACCATTCTGATTTTAAGGTCTCTGGTTAATTTTAGTGCACCATTAATCAATATGACACAAAAAAATAAAATTGTTTTAATTGGTATCATTTTATTGTGTCTAAATATTACTACAGTTGGTTTAGTTTGTGTAGAATTAATCTAGTTAGTCGATGCCCATTTTATGGGAACATAAATCCAGTTTATATCCATAAACATCTAATGGCAGGACAACTTGACCTTTTTTTGTAACATTACTGTTTACAGATAATTACACCAACTCTTTAAAAGGTTATTTAATAGCTTTGCATTCATCATAGTAAAATGAAAAACATGCAATATTATTTAACTCCAGACTATTCTAAGGAGGTCTCTGAGACCCTAATTTACCCCTGCTGAAAAGTAAGCAATATTAATTTGTGTGTTTTTAAGAAACATATGAAAGCTTTTCTTCAAATGTGTACAAACAGATTTAAAAATGCTTGTGTGTGGATCTTCATTTGTCCTGTATGCCATTCTGATTACAGATATAATGGAAAACAACATCCCAATGACAACTTTCAGATACAAGTCTGCAAGTTATTTTGTATACAAGCCTTTCAAATGGCAGCGTTTCCTGTAAAATCTAGTACACAAATACTATAAATTCACAGAGGAACTAGCATGATTAATCTTAACTTATGTTGACATTCACAGTAGCTAAGAATTCTTCTATTGAAAGTGACATCATAAACCTTTAGGATTACATGTTTATTAAGAGCAGCTCTGTATTTGTGGGAAAAGTTTAGCAAGAGCAAAGAAATAATTCAAATGAACCCATTAATCACTGAACTCAACCACACCATGATTTTTTTAGTGTATGTTAGTGCTTTAAAGAGATAACATTTTGCATAGCATAACATTGATTCTCAAATTATTAAAAAGACATAATGCAGGCCCTTTCATCCTGAAGGGGCATTTGGAAATTCTGAGCCAGGGCAAACATTTCATTTTTCTAATCATTCAAACTAGTTGATTCATCAAAGTGAAACAAGTCCATCACCAGACATGGGGCAATGATTCCCTTTAGCTAGCTCTTGTCACTTTACTACAAACTGACAGGTTTGTAGGGCATTATTACTGGGTCTGATTTGTACCACTCTATCCCTTTTACTAAATCTTAAAAATCTTTTTAACTTTTCTTTTTTCTCTACTCTCTTAAACTAACACCTGAAGGCAATTTAAATATACTCCTCTGTAATGAAATACCACTTTGGTTCTCTCCAGAATTAAGATGTCGTTATAAGCCATCTGTTCCTGGTCTTGCTCTCAATTTCTTCCATCAAAGAAATAATTCCAGACATGAAACACCTCATTGGAGCAACAATCACTTGAAGCAGCCTGGGTGTTGCAACACAGAGGTGGGCCTGGCTCAGTGGGAGAAAAGCAATTGAAAAAAAAATTCTTCTCCAACATTATAATGAAGTCAGTAGTGTCACAGGGTACAGCAGGGAAGTCTTCCACATTTGGCTTTCTACCCCCTTTCTTTTAAATGATGTAATTTCTACTGTCTAATGTATACTACCAATTATGTGGTGAAAAATGCACCTCAGGTACTGCCCTATTTAAATGCCAATAATTTAATACACATTTCAAATGCTTTTTTGAAGTACCAGTTCGATATAACACTGGCATTTTTTGGAAAGCTGCTGTATTTGACTGTGCCACTTTGTAGATATCACGGGGGGATGGAGACAAAAATTCAGAGGTAAGTAAAGAGCCAAGAGACTTGGATAAAAACTTAGTAAAGGGAAGCAATAATGGAAATCTGAGCAATGTTCTGAGGGAGAGGACAGGCTAGTTATTAGGTATTTTAAGTGTTTACACACTAATGCAACAACCAGGGGGACCAAACTGGAAGAACTGGGTGGTCCTAGTAGAATCACAGAATTACGATGTAGTTGGGATTACAGAGACGTGGTGGGATAGTTAACATGACTGGAGTACAGTCATAGATGAGTATAGCTTGTTCCAGAAAGATTAGCAAGGGGAAAAAGAAGGAGGTGTTGCTATACAAGGCAATTTACACGTATTTAGAGGTGCAGTATGAAGTGGATGGCATGCCTGTTGAAAGGCTCTGGGTAAAGATCAGAAGGGAAAGCAGCAGAGGGAATGTAACGGTGGGTGTCTGCTACAGGCCTCCAAACCAAGAGGAGGAGGTAGATGAGGCCTTCTTTAAATGCTTGGATAATGGGATCAAGTGCACACTTAGCAAATTTGTGGATGACATCAAGTAGGGTGGAATTGTGGATACTCCAGAGGGTGGGACCAGGATCCAGAATGACCTGGGTAGATTGGGAAAAATGGTCGGCAATCAATCAGTTGCGATTCAACAAGGACAGGTGCAAAGTCTCGCACTTGGGAATAATCACATGCACAAATAGAGATTAGGGAATGACTAGCTAGGTTGCAGTACTGCAGAGAAGGATCTGGGATGTACAGTGGACCATCAACTGAATAAAAGTCAAAGCATGATGCTGTTGCAAGAAAAAACAACAGCATCCTGGGTTGTATTAAGAGGAGTGTCATTTTTATATCAAGGGGCGTGATTCTTTTGCTCTATTCAGCATGGGTTAGGTCTTTCCTAGAGTACTGTGCTCAGTCTTGGGTCCTGCACTTCAAGAAGGACGTGGACAGTTCGGAAAGAGTCTGGCACAGGACAACAAAAATGAGTAGGGGCCTGACTCATGAGGAAAGGCTGAAAGAACTAGGATTATTTATCTTGGAGAGAAGATGGGGGGGAGGGGCGGGGATTTGATTATAGAGATGGGCTTTCCTCTGTGGTTGTAGGGGACAGGACTAAGAGAAATGGCCTTAAGCTTCAGAAGGGGAAATTTAGGCTATAGATTCATAGACGTTAGGGTCAGAAGGGACCTCAATAGATCATCAAGTCCAACCCTGCATAGGCAGGAAAGAGTGCTGGGTTCAGATGACCCCAGCCTGATGCCCATTCAACCTCCTCATGAGACCCCCAGGGTAGGGGAGAGCACCACCTCCCTTGGAAGCCCATTCCAGATTTTGACCACTCTAACCGTGAAGAAGTTCCTCCTAATGTCCAGTCTAAATCTGCTCTCTGCTAGCTTAAGGCCATTATTTCTTGTGACCCCCCAGGGGCACCTTGGTGAGCAGAGCCTCACCAACTCACTTCTGCGCCCCCATGATGAATTTATAGGCAGCCACAAAGTCGCCTCTCAACCTTCTCTTGCAGAGGCTAAAGAGGTCCAGGTGCCCTAGTCTCTCCTCATAGAGCTTGGCCTGCAAGCCCTTAATCATACGAGTGGCCCTTCTCTGGACCCTCTCCAGGTTATCCACATCCCTCTTGAAGTGTGGCACACAAAACCGCATGCAGTACTCCAACTGCGGTCTGACCAACACCCAATTAAGAGATTAAGAGGAACTTTCCAATTAAGATAGCGGTCAGGCATTGGAACAGGCTACCTAGGGAAGTCATGGAATCTCCATGCTTGAAAACTTAAGAGCAGATGAGAAGCAGACTTGGCTGGGATAGTTTAGTCAGGGATGGTCCTGCTTTAAGCAGGAGGCTGGACTAGATAATAGGCCTGTGCAAAGCAGCTAATATTCACTTTGGATTTGGATTCAGCCAATTCAGGGGACAGTGATTCAATCTGGTGATTTGAATCACTGTCCCAAAGTAATTCAGCCAAATGTGATTCAGAGATTTGGATACTACCGAATCAGCCAGGCCCATCCCCCCAAGCCTGGCAATGGCTGCCCTGCCCACCCCAGCTCCCAGCTTTTTGGAACCGAGTGCTGCCAGGTAGGAGGTCAGGGCAATCCCTGCTGCCCCCCACTGCCCCACTCTGCACAAGGCCCC
>NW_017728911.1:10902995-10910737 GCF_001723895.1 Crocodylus porosus | reverse complement strand
ATGGTCCCCTCCCCCACCCCTAGTACTTACAAGCTCCGAGTCCGGCTGCAGCTCCCTGTTGCAGCGACCAGGGACTGCCTGAATCATCAAAGCTCTCCATATCTTTTCTGAAGATTCAGAGAGCTTTGAATCAATTTGGACTTTTTAATTGGTCCCCTGATTCAATTCAGATTCAGAGACTCAGCCACCGAATCGGGCCAAATCGAATCACCACCTGAAGCTTTTCACAGCCCTACTAAATAATCTCATGAGGTCCTTTCCAGCCCTGCTTTCCTACCATCTTTATCACTGAAGCCATGTCATGGAAGGCTCCGACTGTCCAAATCTCACAAACCTTAGCCTAGTTGGTATTTGGCTGGGAGAATAAGATGGAACCAGCTTCTTCTGGTCTCTCTCCAAATATCCTGGCATTTTACTCCTTTTCCCCTACCAAACTCTGGTTAACACTTGAGTGTTATATTTGGCTTCACCATACCACTATTTTCTAAACACATGCCTCCTTATGTAACTAAGATAAGGTCAAGTAGAGTATGTAAGAGTTATTACAAATATAATGATAGATAAGTACATTGTTTTCTTTTGTAAAGCAAAAGTGAAACTGCAGGTGCTCAAGAGTAGCATATAAACAGGCCCAGCCCAGCTAGACTTTAGATATCATGCAAAGCCTACTAAACAGGATTCAGTGGAGGGATGAGGGTTTGTCTTCATCTGACATCCTGACACTTCTCTCACAGCTCAGCTGCCACTTTTCTGACACATGAATCTGTTTTTATATTCTGTATATATTTTGTTTTATGTGCAGATCCCTTCCCTGTTCAATATTTTCCTTCCATCAAGAGAAATTTATACTCTACTTAAAATTAAAAGAAAGGTGTTATGTCTGTACAAAATTCCAACAAGGGCCCAATCTTGCCTCCTCAAATATCCTACTGACTTGGATATCCTACTGACTGCAGAGGATCATAGAATTCAGGCTTGTGCCAAGGGCTCTGTAATCTGTCCAGCCCTCCACCGTCAGAAGTCTGGGGCTCCGGGTGACTGGGCAGGTTGAACAAATGCTTCCCCTGCCTCTATACTATCTCCAAACTCACACCTGCCATGGCTTGATAGTATTTTAGAGTTCTTGAGTTCAGAGGCTGCCACCTGACACAGGGTCACTTCTTCCACAGTGTTTCAGCGTAGTGTTTGATTTCCTGGGCCTCACTAGGTTAGTCTCTATGCAAGGGGTTGTCTCTCTGGGACAATCACCCCACTTCACACCCTAAGCACCATAATCATGACCTCCTGCCTTTTCCATATTCATGGCTATGCCTCATGGGTGTTATTGGACATCACCCTTCCAGAACGCTTCATCTTAATATTCCACCAGACCTATCCTGGTCTTCAAACACTCGTCAGGGTTTTGACTTTCTCAACCTCTGCCCCCTTTTCTCTAGCTGAGTCTTCTCCACTCAGGCTTACCACCCTCAGGCCTGTCTTATAAGTTCCAGCTCATCTGCTCAGTTTCTACAAAACAAATTGACTATTGGAAGCTGCCTGCCTCAAAATTTCCCTTCCCAGTCCAGAGTCTAACATGGTAAATTAAATAAAAATGAAAGAAAAAGAACATTACTGCTTTAATAGGAGTTTTCTCATCGAGTCACAGCTCCTTCACAGGGAGCACTAGATCACCACTGCTGGCAAGTCCTCCTGGGCTTGCAGTGCCTGAGCCGCTGAAGCTTCCAATGACTGAAACGCAAGGACTCCCAAGCCTCTGCACAGCCCCAGAAGAGTTTACTCACCCAGCCTGCTGGGTATCTCTTTTCCTTCCTCTCCTTGCCTGTTTTCTGGCTGGGTTTAAAGGTCCACAAGCCCTTTTTGGCCAGCCAATTGCTTGTCTCATCTCATTGGCCTCTACTGGTCACTGTGTCTTCTTAAAGGGGTAGTGCCCCATAGTCCCCAATATAAACTTACCCTCTTTATATCCCCAGCTCTGACCTTTATTTTTCTCTCTCTCTTCCTCTCTTGGTCTGTTAACAGGGTTAAGATCCCCTGTTAGAGCCTCATTCCTTGCTCTATCAGAAGTTCTGTTATGTCAAGGAAAGTATTACTTGTAGCCAAAGTAAAGATAAATGTCCAGTTCATCCCTGAGCCACACACTGTAATACAACTATATTCAGTGGGGCTCCTTGTGGTATAAGTAAGGATAGCATTCATTCACTGTTCACTGGTCATCCAAAATGGGGCAAATTTGCAACCTCGGAGACCTAATCTCTCTCTATCAGATATACCATCTACTAATATGTGTAAAGTATATCCTGGATTCTCTCATGGCAAGTGCTAAAGCTCAAGTCTTGGTTGAGTCTTTGGCACACTCAGCAGGCAGGCTGGCAAAAGTAAAATGAGACGTTGGGAATCGCCAAACTGATTTTACATAAGGTAGATACTCATGCTCACATCACGGTAGAATCTAATTTGTAATATATTTTATCTAGTTACCTGCAAAGGAAAATTTCATTATTCTGTGATCAGTCCCCAAACCAGCAAGTTGTTACCGTATTTCCTCATAAATGTTTACAGACCTTATAAATTACTTTGGTCTAACACGGTAAAAAACAAAGCAAAGTGAACTAAAATCAATTATAGAAAGATAGCTAGCAAAAGGCAGGACAGGCTAGCACCTTAGGACACCTATACACAAGCAGTGAGGCTTCTCTGATGCACTGTAATTGAGCAGACTCAATTAAAAGGTAATTGCCATGCTCCAGCACACTCCAGCATCTTGTGTATCAGCAACCCTGTGCTTAAAAATTGTGTGTGTGGGGGGGTGTTTTAACTAAAGCTCGTCAAACAAGCTTTAGTTAAAGCACCCCCACAGCCATTTTTAAGTACAGGGATGCTGATACACAAGACTCTCCAGATGCTTTAATTACAGTGGCTCTCAGAGCCGCTCTAATTAAAGCGCCACCTGCTCCCCCACTCCCAGAACACATGTATAAATGACAACCTCTGGTCCAATTCTGCCCTGCAGACATGTGGCTTCAGTGGCATTCAACAGTGGGAAGCTTCATTTGTGGGCACCAGGGTTACCAACCCAAGATGATTTTTTTTTAACTGACAATTTGCAAGCTTTTTACTGACAAACAAATATTTTTACTGACATATGTTTTATACTATGTAAGTGTAACTTCTGCCAGGTCCTGGACAAGGGCCAGATTCAAATGTGGGGTATTAACATTAACGATATTTTTTAAAAAGTTTTGTTGTCAGGAAAAGGTTTGCAGCAATGGGCTTATACAATGCTTCCCCCCACTCTAGAAGTCCCCTACTCAGCCTCACAACCCAATATCCCCCAACTACACCCTGAACTGTCCCACCCCCTCCACACCTATCTTCCAGCTTTACACCTCCCTTACTCATTCAGAAGGGCATGAGCTTTCACAAGCTACAGCCTACTTTGTGAGATGCTATGAACGGACTTGCAGAGAGTCAGGGTATAAGAAAGGAGTAAAGTTACTTAAACTCAATTACTTAGCACTTATATGTAAAATATAACTGCAAAAAAGCTGGTCATAGGTCAGAATCTCTTTGAATATTTCCTTCAAGACCAGTACAGTTTGCCCCATTTAAAAAACAACATGATTTGTTTTTTAGTAATAGAAAGTAAAGTTACATGGAAAATAGGATCTCTTATTTGTAAGATATTCCACAATATCAGAAATTGTTTTCTTTCCTCAACAGAAACAAAACAGTGACTTTCAAAAGGAGGGTTGTGGTGGGGTTGCTTTTTTTACATCAGTTTTTTGGTCAAGAGAAACATTTCAATAAATATTCAAAAATACTGAAATAAATCCAAACATTTAAATTTTATTTATAATTCTTATATTAAAAATCTCAGAGTGAAATGTCATATCAAAAAGAAAACTTGAGGTGTTCCATTTCATCTCTTCCCCTCTAAACAAGATCTAATCAGTATAGACCTGTTTCCATAGAAATTTATATTTCCACAAAATGTTATTTTCCAGCAGAATAGGTCTTTCATCTGAAATTTTTAGCCAGCTCTAATACAGTGGATATATTTTTTCCATGTAAAGTAAAATGGCTGAATTCTTGCCTGAACTGCAAAATGTAACTCACACAGAGCCATGATGCACACCTTCATAATTAAAAATACTTGCTTTAACTTTAATGAGAGCAATGATAATCAAGATGTGATTCTGTAGTAATTATTTAGTGATAATATTGTACTTGCAATTATCCTTTTTCCTCAAAGAGGCCGTAGGCTGAAATTCACCTTTAACAAAAGATTTGTAGTTGTATATTGTAGTGAAAAGAGATCCATCAATAAACAGTTTGAATAAGCAAAACTGCATAGCCTGCAGAAATGCATCAAACACTTGAAAAACAATTTAGATACCTGTTAGCTCTAGGGTGCTCACCTAGTGGTGCCAATAATAAATGTTAATTATAGTCGCATAAACAAGGGGGGGAAAAACAGAAAAGACTCACAAAAAGTGACAGCTACTTAGATCATAGCATGTCACATGGAAGAAAGGCTGTGCAGTACCAGAAAAATCATCATAACAACCCCACCCATCCATAACTGCTTCAACAACCAGGCACTTTCAAGACAAGCACAGAGTTAGCTGTGAAGTAGTTATACATTAAAACAAATAAAGATAATTAACTAAATTCTTCCATGTTTTAGATCGCTCCTTCAAGACCTGCTGTAACATTTAAACTATTATCTACGTTTTGTACTCTGGGAAGTATTAAATACTTCAGAAGTAGGAAGTTGCAGTGTCAGGCATTTTGCTACCAATGAGACTTGTGGGCTCTCAAAATTCTAGCGAGTCCGTAAGGGAGAGCAGAGTCGGTGAGCCCTACGAGAACCATTCTGGCTGGAATTTAGAATACCTAATATTATAAGTAAGTTTCTAACACACTTTCCCAAAAAAACTCTTAGTTTTGAGTTCAAACACCATGTTGGAATCTGCATGCCTCTACACTTACGCTTTACTTTGAACGTCCAGGTTGGAGTTCAACAGACACACAAAATATTCTGGAAAACTGAAGAGCGAGTCAATCAGGTTACTTTAGAGCATAATGTTCAATATAATTTGACGGTTTTGAGGTCAAGGAGATCCCTTACTCCCAATTCTACTTATTTTCAAATGTCTTGATGTTCTTTCTCCCATTTCTCCTTTGTTTCCCAATCCCCGCCCCCCCTCCAGCCCCACACAGACTGTAATCATCTTCCAGTAAAATTAGTCACTACTGATACAGCAAATTGGGCATGGTACCCAACTGCTTGTATAAATTTTGCTAACTCTGTAAAGACTTAGACTATTCTACTTGGTAATCTATACTAAGAAATACATTTAGAGGTAAGCCATGCTATAAAATGAAAACTGTACTCAGCACAGATACCTGTGCAGACTTTCTTCTGGCAGCCAGAATAAGTTCAGGGTATTTAGCTTGGTTTAATTTAATTTCAGGTTTAGGTTTACAGCTTGCTTTTTTTTAGCAAAAATTCAATGCAAATATTATTTCAGATCCTGAGCATGTCTTGTTTTGGTTTAACAGTATTCAATGAATGTTACCCAAACCATTTTTGCCCATAACTACTGCCCAATGGTAGTTTAAGTATACTGTAAAATCTAACATCACTGGACACTAGAGACCACTTCAATACCCCACTGCAAAACAGTTTTATATAAATGACAAGCTCTCTCTCTAATGAACTTCCTTTTTGTCACTCCTCTGTTTCCAATACTGTATTAGAGAGAGTACATTTAGCATATGAAGAAAATGATTGGCCTATATTAATCAGAACTTTATTATTTCTCTTCTTTGACATTTGGAAGTATGCACAGGTACATACCTACTTCACCAGTCTCACAAATCCCAAATGGTGCCTGCCACCTTTTTCTGCGAGTTACATGATGTGACCCAAATGTTGAAAGGGACAACCCAAATTCATGGTCCGTTATTTCCTCCCAGACTTTAAGAACAGAAGGAGATGGCTTATACTAACTGCAGTGCAGCATGCCAACTGCTGTTGAGATTTGGACCCCTTAAGATCCAGGAGGAAAAACCACAACCTCTCTTAGCAGAGGTTTCCTCCTACATACCTATTCTCTTGGAACCCTCTCATATTTTAAGACATTGAAAACCACCAACAAAGCAGAAACCTTGTTGCCAATAGGTATTGTAAGTCCTCGGGGACCTCTTTGTGGATGCCCTGCCTCCCAGCGGTGTCAAGGTGAAACCCTGTTCCAGTGCCCCCTAGATGGTTTGGGCACTGCCCTTCTTTCTCTCCTGCCAAGTCTTTGCTGTTATAACTTGGGGAGGCAGCTCCCGGGTGGAGCCTGGAGGGGTCTTGACCCTGGGGGTGGTCTTCTTGGGGCTCCAAAACCTCCCCTTTACCGCATCCTTACTACACCTTCGGCCTGGGGTGAAGCTGTTTCCTGCGGATCTTCCCCACACTGCCTGCCTTGCCAGGGCCGGATCTTCAGGGCCGTGAACCTGAAGGGGGGATCACTGCTGGGTCTTGGGTTGGTCTCCCCCCTTAGGAAAAGTAAACTTGCCCCATCTGGGGTCATTCACAACTCAACGGAAAAGATGCCGGCACCTGCTGGTAGAGCTCCTGAACCCACCTTTCTCTCTCTCTTGGTCTCCTTTCTCTCCCCTTCCTAGGGGCTTGTCCATCTCCTTCCCCTTTAGCGGGTAGGGGTACTGGGACCTTCCCCGTAATCTGTCCTTACCAGTTCCTCTGGTGTCCCCACCCTGAAGTCTGGATGACCTGGGGTCCGGCTGTCTTGGTCACCCTTGCCAGCATCCCTCTGCTCCCCTCTTGGGGCACATGGTTCCCCAGGCTCTGTCCCCTCCAGAGCTGTCTGAGGATGATTGTGGACCTGAGGGTCTGCCCTGAATCCCAATTCCAGGGCTCCTCATCGGAGCCTTGCTGTTCCCCTGCAGCGTCCCACCTGATTGCTGCTTTCCAGCAGGGTTCGTCAGCTCCTGCCGCCCTGTGAATCTGCCTCCTGCCTCACCGGTGGCCAGCTGCCTCCTCCAGGGAGCTGGGGCTAGAGCTGGAGCCTCCCAGCTCCTCAGACGGCATCTCCCAGCTGGTGCTCCGTTCCTTTCTCCCCCACTCTGCCAACAGAAGGCCTGTGCAAAGCAGCTAGTATTCAATTCAGTTTTGACTGATTCAGGGGACAGTGAATCAATTTGGCAATGCAAATCACTGCCCCAAATTGATTCAGCAATTCGAATTACTGCCCAGAATCAATTCAGCTGAAACTGATTCGGAGAATCATCTCCTGCTGAACCTCCAAATCAGCCAGATCAGGCCCATCCCCTACCCACTCTCCCAGCCCAGCAATGGCTGCCCTGCCCACCCCAGCTCTGGGCTCTTTGGGACAAAAAACCCCCGACTTACTGGGTGCTGCTGGGCAGGGGGCAATCCCCATTGCCCCACACTGTTTGGGGGGGGCTCTGCATGAGCCCTCTGAACCCCCCCTGCTTCCCCAGCCCCCCCATGGGTGCCCTGCCCAGGCCAGCTACAGCCCTTTAAGGAAAAAAAAAACTAAAAAAAGTGAGAAAACCCCTAGACTCACCACTCCTGCTGGCAGAGGGCAATCCCCGCTGTCCCCCATTGCTCCATGCCACATGGAGGGCTCTGCATGAGTCCCAAAGCCCTGAGGCCGCTGCAGGAGCAGTGAGCCCTGGGGCTTTTCTCCATTTTATTTTTTTTTCTT
>NW_017728911.1:10882898-10902895 GCF_001723895.1 Crocodylus porosus | reverse complement strand
GCTGCAGGGGCAGGCAGGGGTCTTCCCATGGTCTCCTCCCCTAGCCCTAGTACTGACCAGCCCCGAGTCAGCTGCAGCTCCCTGCTGCAGCCACCGGGGACTGCCCAAATCATCAAAGCTTTCTGAATCTTTTCCTATGATTTGGAGAGCTTTGAATCAATTTGGGCCTTTCAGTTGGTCCCCTGATTCAATTAGAAATCGGAGATTCGGCCACTAAATCGGGCCAAATCTCCTCCGAATTGAATCACCGCCCAAAGCTTCACACAGCCCTAGCCAACAGTATGCTCTTGTTGCAAGAAAAGCATCCTGGGTTGTACTAACAGGAGTGTCATTTTTATATCAATGGAAATAATTCTCCTGCTCTATTCAGCACTGGTGAGGTCTCTCCTGGAGTAGTGTGTCCAGATTTGGGTCCCACATTTCAAAAAGGACATGGACAGTTTGGAAAGAGTCTGGCACAGGAAAACAAAAAATGAGTAGAGGTCTGGGAGGAAAAACTTGGGAGGAAAGGCTGAAAGAACTAGGGTTATTTATCCTGGAAAGGAGAAGACAGAGGGGAGGTTTGATTATAGTCCCAGTAATATTTTCACTATCCACATAGATCTGTAAAGCCTTGATTTGTATTTACTTTGTTAAGAAGAAAAGATAAAATGTAAATAAATTCTCTATATTTGGAGGAGTAATTATAAGGTTACTAGAAACAGGTACGTCTCTAATAGGGGTTCTGTTGCATAACTAACAGCCCAATACAGTGTATTAAAGGAGCTGCATGTGTACTTTGGAAAGGGTACTTAAAGGAAAATTAAATCTTAGTAAAAAGGCATGAAGAAAACAATGCTTTCTCATCTTGGGGCTCACATGTGTTTTTTGTGAATGCACTGTTATATAGTCAAGCATGTTGGATCAAACATCAGACAAAACTCATATGCCCGAGTTTTTCCCCAGGTACGGGAAAATGTTTTAGAGACTGCTTGCCATTTGACGCAATCTAATGGTTTCCAAAGGCAAGGATGAGAAACAAGCACAAAAGGACTTATAGCGTATAATTAATTGTACAGCCTAATGAATTGTGGCTATATCTTTAGGCAGTGCAAGCAACAGCTCTAATGTGTTCAACTCATTCTAGCATTGTGATAGGCAAGATACAGCGGGGAAAAAAAGAAGAAAAAAAAAAAATCAGTGTTACCAGTCTGGTGCTCTTTTCAACTAGAATATATAAAAGTTCATGTGCAACCCAGGCTAAGTACAGCTATTCAGAATAATTTTAAGTCACACAGTTTTCTGTAAGTGGCATAGGTTAAATCAGCAATGAACAGAACACACTTTTGCCCGTTGTTGGTGGAGGGGGGGCATGCAGGCTGCCTGCACTTGTTTGCACTCCTATACACCTCCCAGCAGGCCCCACGGGCTCCCCCAGCTCCTGGATACTGCCAAGAACAGCCGAGCACCCAGGCCACCCCTGACTAGCCACAGGGCACAGGTGAGCATTCCCCACTCCGTCTGCTGCATTGTCTGTCAATGAGCATTTCCCCCACACCGCCTCAACACTGCCTGCCTGCAGGTGACAGACAACATGGCAAGGGGTAGGGGGGAAATGCTCACCCATGCCCGGCAGCCCAGTCAGCCTCCATGGGACTGCACCCACTTGGTCAATGTCAGGTCTGTGTGTACTGTACATCATGGGGTGCTTCATGATGGGGTTCATGCAGAGACAAAGACACTTCCCTTCCAGCCCACGCTGCTTACCTTTGGCTGACAGCTGGCTGGAGGCAGGAGGTGGGGCTGCAGAAAAGGTCTCTGCTAGAAAGGGTCAGCGCTGACTTGGATCTCACAGCTCAGGGGCAGGGCCTGCTGGGCACCCAGCTGGGGCAGCCAAGAGCAGGGCAAGTGCTAGTGTACTTCCCTGGGAGGAGCCTGGGATGCTAGTGGATAGAGACTTAGCTTGAATCAATAGGGGAACTAGTACTGAAGTAAATCAATTAAGTTTGAATGCATAATAATCCAGGTCTATCTTAGACCAGATTCTGCCATTTTTAGACTAGTGACTAGTCTCCGTTGCCAAACTTCTGACCTGTTATGGGTTTAGATTGGTTTTTGATCACTTAGATCAGTAAAAGTGTAATGTCTGTACCTGGCCCCTTATCGAAACATAGGCAGCTAGGGAGCATATACCGGTTGTACGTCAGAACATCCCTCCCAGCTACTACCAGTCAACTGTTCTAGTTTTACAGGTCAAGACAGATTTTATTTCAACTGAATAATAAACATCCTACCCCACTACTATGCAACAAATAAGGGGTTGGTACAAAGCGGGGAACGTGACACACTGGAGAAGGCCTGAGGAAGGAACCAGCTGTGTGTGGATGTTCTTCTCCTTATCTCACTAAAGAAGGAGCAGTACAAGGATAGATGACCTCCTGACGTCCATTCCACCCCCGATTGTCTGTGATTCCAGGGCCTGCTCCAGATTACTGCAGCTGCTTCACCATCCACGAGATGGAAGAATTCTTCCACTATATGCCTGCATATCACTTTCCCCTCAGGAGGGCCTTCATCATCAAGAAGGTCTCCAATTTTTAATCAGGTAGCATAAGAAAGAAGGAATAATAATCCCTGAGATAGTTGCCAAGCTTTGAAGAAAGCTTAATTCATTTTGCCAACATTAGTTTGTCATTTTCAAATCAACCTCTCTCAGTTCTTCTAGCCAAGTGAACATGCAGCAATTTTTGTTGAAATGGAAAAGAAATCACAAGCATAAAATCTGTGTCCTCAGGAGTAGCAACCATATTAGCCAGAAGTCTAATAATTAGAGCTGCTCAGAATATTTTCCCTCTCCTGAAAACTTCAGGTTTTCACTGGAGTGGGATGGGTGGGATGAAGTAAAGTGAAAAGGGGGGGGGGGAGCATTTGGCAACTAAAAAAGTTCACCAAAAATACTATTTTTGTTCTTCAATTCTTCAACTTTTTTTTTCCTTCATATTTTTGGTCTTACAAAAAGAAAAGAACAAAAATAGTTGAGGAAATCAGACAATTCGGCAGTGGAGGATGGAAATTCACATAGCTAAAATTGCAGTTGTCCATTTGAGAAAAAAACCACAAAGCTTCATACTGTTATCATTGCTTCCTTGGCATACAAAGCTCAGAGCATTCTGTAGCCTTATTAATAAGGATGCCTCTTTTTACTGGCATTAAATAAGGAATAATGGCTTTGCCTAAAATCTGCAACTTTTATGAACATTTAGTTCAGCTTGCTGAGAAATATGAGTACTTGCAGACAGTTCTTTGCATTGTATGACCAGCTCAAAACAGATACCAAAGTTCTTTGCAACGTACCAGGACCCTGTCTCTCACATTGTTACAAGCAGAATGCCCCCTGCATTCACATGGACATCATAGCTTCCCATGGGGTCCTGCAGTGCTATAAAAAGCTGTTGCCATGAAAGAATTTCCAAGAAGGGAGTCTAAAGCAGCGGGGTAACTAGGTGCAGCTGCCCGGGGCACCAACCTTGCAGGGGAAGAACAGAGGAGGGTGGAAGAAAACAGCTACTACCGCAGGTGTGCAGTCATACCAGTGGCCTGCTGGCAACCAAAAGGTGCCATTGCCTCTCTGTGTGGTAGCTACCCTGAACATCTGGCCATGTGATTATGCCTCTGGTATAAGGAGCTTGGATATTTAAAAGATTGCAATTTGTTTTTGTGAGCTTATTTTGACTTGTGTAGAACAGAATTATTTCTTCTTTTATTTTAAAAAAATATTCATACATATATTAATAATGAGGACTACTATTCACTGATATTGTATTAGCTAGCTAAGGCAAAATTTTGCATTCAATGCTGTGTGGTACCCTGATATACATGCAATATGCCTTATAAAAATCTTTGTCTAATTGTGAAAGACTACTGTTACAAAACATTCTCAACACTGGCATGTTTAATTGAGCTCCTGAGAGGCAGCATCAGTAAGACTTGGGGATAAATAACCAGTAGTCCCATTGGTCTCACCAAGAATCCATTCATGTTTCATAAATCCTAGTCAGTACAAATCTAATTGAGTTACCATGCTGAATTAGCTTACATCTAAATGGCATTCATGTCTACAAATGGAATAATTAGAGTCTAGAAAATGGGATATATCAAGTGCTATCCCAAGTGACAACAGCAAGACATTTGTATTCATTCAATCAACAGCTTTAAAAAAAAAAAAAAAAAGCAGATGTAATACTTGATTTGGTAGTTGATGATTAGACAGTGTTATTGGGTCTAGCAATAATATTACACAAAGTATGTTAACTATTTCTCTGTGCCTATCTATTTGTATTTACTCTAAGAGATTCTTCACTTTGATTCTTTCAGATTTTCCTTTAGGATACATGGCTAGATAATCCCTACTTTATTTCCAGGGTAATGAAATCAGCTACACTCATTAATGATGTTCTTTTCAAAGCTTGAAGTTGAAGTTGAATACCAAATACATCAATAAATAACATGGTTTGCAACCGATCTTTCAACATTCATTAATATTTTTTATCTCAGTGTTAAAAAAAAAATATAGGGGGTTGTTGTAGTTTGTTGTTTTTTGTTTGTTTCTTTTACACAGGACAAAGTACAGCTGATCTATTCATTCTGTGATTCACTTGGGAATTGTTTTCTTGGGTATTAAATACTAAAATTACTGCTATTCTTGTGAGATACTATACTCTAGATCAGAGGTGTCCTGGCATCACCATAATGTCAGTCAAGTCTTAGAATCTAGAATGAAGAATTTTTAATATCACAGTGGTCTTTGTTAGATTACTTGGCCTTTGTATTAGTAAAATATAATCTATGTGTATATCTTAACAATATAAAAATACTAGTATTGAATAAGGATGAATCTTAGCTATGCCAGATAATGGATTCCTCTAATTCAGAAAGTAGTCTAATTTGCATGCATATTTTATTTATTACACCAATTAAGTTTTGCAAATAGTTTGCAATGAGGTCCCTATGACCTCATAATTCACAATTACTCTTGGGATATCCTGCCCACTTTAGCACGTTTTGAATAATATTGCTATCTCCTTGAGAAAAAATGCATTTTTATATGATGGATTTATTAAGAGTGCATCCCACCTTTTCCTTATCTGATTTTACTGTATGGATAGCTACTAGACACTTTCACAGTCCTTGCTATGTTGACTAACGTAGTTTTTTCTTTCACAACCTTTACATTCCAAATAAAGATCCCTAAATTCTTGGAAAACTCCGCCTTCTGTTTCTAGTGTCCAATGTGTAGCTAAACACTCCCAATGCAGCCACAATATAGATGTATATTAATAACTTGATTCAGAAACTTATAAATCAAAAAGTTTGCTTCAGAGGAATACTAAAACTGTTTAACTATGTATTTGCTTACCTATATGTTGCAGAACTCAGTGGGGCTAGACATTTTTCAGAATATAGTTGCAGAATATGAAATGCCTAACAATTATTTTGGCCAAATGTTTAAAAACACTGTAAGAACCGTCCTCCTTTGAGACTTTCTACCTTAATCAAAATAAGGAATACAAAGAAGTTTGAGCTGATCCGTATTTCATTCAAATAAGTTCTCTCATGTTTATGTAAAACAGAAGGTCCCTATTCACCATACCTCTAAATTAAAGTAACCACAAAAGTTCAAGGAAACAGAGTAAGTCTTTAGTTATACTTTCTGAAATTTCAGCCACAAAAATACTGATACATACACAAATTTCCATTTACATGCAATGCGGCGGCTTGTGACCACCCTTCCAGCCCTACTTTCCTACAATCCGTGCTGCTGATGCCCGTAGTGACTTGGGAACCCAGTTGTTGTATTTTCTTATACAACTATGGATAGATGCAGACCTACACTAGTATTAAGACTTTTATGTGTATTTGCAGATGCCATAACTGGGAGGTGAGGACTGTGCTATAAGTTTGAGCAGAACTAAAATGTTGTTTAGATCTGAACTGTGTTTTCAGTTGACAAGTAACTTATTAAAATACAACCTTTCCTTCCCCCTTTCTTCCTACGCCTCCAACAACAACAACAAAATCATAACTAAAATTTAGAAATTCATTATCCTTGGGAGAAGGAACCAGGCTTGCAATTCACAGCTGTTTTTCTAACACAACTAAACTAAACTGAGAGAGGCATTAACTTTCATAAGCTACACTTTTGTCCTTGCACCTGACAAAGTAAGGTGTTGGTTACAAAATTTCATGCATCTCTGACTTAGTTAGGTTGAAGGCAGGGCAGAGTGGCAACTTTTGTAGCCTGACTTCAGAAATAAACTATTCAGGAAGGAATATTGTTAGCAGCTTACATAACTGTGGTAGCCTTCTGAATCACACAATCCTGACTGTAGCAAACAATACAAAATAGTATGATGGATACATTCCAAAGGGTTGCTTATTATTAAGTTAGGTACCACTCGTTGGAGAGTAGGGGACACAGGAGAGGGGGAGGGAAGATCAAACTCTAATTATCACTAAAAATCACCTAACACCCATTTGTTATGAACTTTTGTCATTTGTTCAGTTACAACATGCACCCAAGTTTTTTTTTTTATATTTAGGTGCTTAATCCACTTAATTCATGTATGTAACTTAATGCTACTCTAATCAAATTGTAGGCAAAAGTCTTAATGAATTGGTGCCTGTCAATCTGATGTCTTAATCTTCTCTTTGCCATAATGCAATACAAAATAAATCATTTAACCAAAAAAATTCCATGAGCAGGTGATATCAGACCCCATATTCAAGGAGAACAGGTTCTTGTGGAAAGAATGAGATAAAGGACTTAAAAATCATTGTTTGTGGTCTTATTCATTCGTTGAAGAAATAGAAATAAAGAGGAAAATTGTTCTCTCCATTAGTGGTAATCTTAATATTGGACTAATGAAAAAAACAAACAAAACAACAAAAAAAAGTTGCTTCCTGAACAACTTGCAGTCTGTCTTATACTTTTTGCATTGCTTGCATAAAAAATAAGGGCCAAAAATAAATAGAATTTCCATTTTACTTTATTTTCCACAGCTTCCTTTTATCAATTTTTGTTTTGTTATTTTTCTGCTTTGCTTAAACTGGTAGAATGAACAATCTTATGCTTTTAGCAAAAATGATAAATGTATACAATTTCATTGCATATTTTATGTTATATATAATAATAAATTACATTGTTATACTTATAAACATAGCATAATGAAATTATATTATATACAAATTATATTCAATTTATTATATTGTTTTAGTGAATGTCATAACTAAACTACTACTACTACAGAAATATCTCAACCCAGCTTGTGATCAGACCTTTTGTTACATGGGCAAAAATGCATTACTAAGACTGAAACAGACTTTGGTACTAAACTCAAAACACACTGCAACTCAATTTAGAGAGACCAAAATTTGTGTAAATAGGATAGTTCAGAGAATTAATCAATGATAGATTAATAAAAATAAATAAATCTGGCCCTGTTCATAGTTACCTGACATAAAGCTGAAGTATCTGTTTCCTCTGGTCTAATTAACCCTTCCTTAGTTTGTTGCCTGAAGTATGTGGTATTTTAATTACCATAAAATTAGTGTACCCATCCAAATTCATTCCACTTTTTGTGTTCTGAAAAAGCTATGCTAGTTGTAGTTCATTGTTCACCTGCATAAATATTCTATTGTTAATTGGCTACTCAACAAGGAAAGAAATAAGATGGAAAGTGCACTATGGGGAACAATCTTGCTTTGGCAAGGGAAAGAAACAACTGACCTAGAAGATCTATTTCCCTTCCCTGGCTCTCCACAGCCCTGTGCACTTACCCCAATGCTGCAAGAGCAAAACATGGTACCGTTAGAATGATGCTAGATTCTGTCCACTTCGCAATCGTGTAAATGCCTATGGAACATATGTGGGAACTGAATCAGGCCCTTAACATCTATGTTTCAAAGCTGATCATCAATAACATTACACACAAGTGAAAGGATTGACCCAGAGACCAGTTGGGTAGCCACATAGAATTCATAGGTTAGATTTTTTTATGATTGATGCAAACTGAGTTGGTCTACATTTCCATCATGTGATATCTAGAAAGCCTATGGACAACTTTACTGGTACAATACAATATTTTGGTTTGTATCATGAGACAAAATAACATATTGTGAAACTATGCAGCATTATTCAAAAGAACACAGCCCAAGTGATTGTTTATCAGTACACAAAATACAGAGTGAAATTTTCCCACAGGAGTAGCAGCCTGAATAGTATTAACAGTGCTTTAAACTGTAATGAATTCCCAGTCTAATTCACTATGAGGTTTCAATTTATACCACATTTAGAGTACTCCAGGTTCAAGTAATCACTGCAGTAATTAGCTTACTTCCAGTCCTCCAAAATAAACCCACTAATTTTTGCAATCAGCCTTCATTTGGTTAATCACCAGTTTAATTGATTTAATTAGTTTGATCTGCAAAATTAGTCAAGTGTAAATACTGTTTTGTAAACAGAGTTTAGCTCCAAGCTGTAATATAGGGAATTCTAATTCAAAGCTAGAGTTAATAATAAAACCAACACATACATGATTTTGTTGCAGTATCCAGCAGTTTCAAGTCTGCAAGACACAGACTTATGCTTTTGTGGATCTTACTGAGTACTCAAATATTACTGGAAAAACTAACAGTCTTTGCCTCTCAAAGTTTAAGTCCCCAAGTAATGATTTGACATATGAGCACCACTTTTGCCTTTCCTACATTTAGCTCAT
Source organism: Crocodylus porosus (assembly GCF_001723895.1). Classification (NCBI taxonomy): domain Eukaryota; kingdom Metazoa; phylum Chordata; order Crocodylia; family Crocodylidae; genus Crocodylus; species Crocodylus porosus. Next base: position 10,894,142 of record NW_017728911.1, on the reverse strand, counting down.
TTGTTCAAATCTTGATTTTTTTTTAAATACCAACGTGTTTAATCGCTGGTTATTAAAAAAATAAATTAATTTAACTCCAGGAACTCCCAACTCAAGCATTATTTCAGACAGCAAAGAGATATACCAAGTGAGCCAGTTTACCTACTCTGGCAAGAACCTGCAAGCCAGTTGGGATGTCCAAAAAGAGGAGGAAAAAAAAAAAGGATCTCAGACTGCCAAAACATTTACAGGAATAGACAAGATTTGGTCAACTGAAAATATACAATGTAAAAACTAAACTATGAAACAACTCAAATGGTATTTCTGTCTTAACATATGGACACGGAAGCTAGAATTCTGCTAGAAAGATTTTAAATACAGATAGGCATGTCAAACACCTTCCAAAGCAAACATGCTAGAAAAGTACCAGATCCTAAATAAAGTGCTAGTTATGTATAACAAAGCTGAGACTCTTGGTAGCTGAGCAACTCCTTAGCCCTAAACTTTTCTAGAATTTGAAAGTATCTGAAATACCTGGAGGATGAAGCCAAAAGCGAGTGGCTGAAAGGACAGGTAAATGTAGTCAACTGGAAGAGTTCCTTCTTTGGACACTGCTCAGAAAGGAGAACCTGAAGTGGTTTAACAATGCTGGAGATATGCAGAAATTGCTTCAAGGCAGATGCATGGAAAAATAAAGCCTTGTTAGTGTTCTAAGTGACACCTGCTGGTATGGTGGAGGGGCTGGCTCTGACTGGGGCACAAGGATCAGGCAGGAGTCTGGTCCCTGGATGACTGGGACCCATGATCACCATTCTACACATGCATTTGATTGCACAAAATTATTCTACTGTAAGATAGTACTGTCCCCAACAGTACTATTTTATGGCAGAGTTAGTTTACTGCATCCTGATACCAAATAATTACTATTGCTGTGCCCCAATACTGGTGCATGTATAGGTGCTGCTGCTTTACTGTGAAGTTGATTAGTCTACTCTGCAGTAAAGCACATGTGTAGATGGACCCACTATATCTTTTAGGTTCCTTAACAGTTCATCCTTAATCAAAAAAGCCCTAATGCACATAGTTATCTTCAGACACAGCCACATCCTCCAAGTGAATTGTTCACCTAAATGTCTTGAGATGAACCTCAAATTCCCTGTCATTGAGTAGAAAGTGGCTGTTCTGTTGAGACAGTTTTAGGCAAATGTGAAATGCCATTTCATAACCAAGCTGGAATTCTTACAGCTGATAATCAGTCATTGTTAGAGCCTATTTTATGCTCGTTTTTCCCTGATATAATCGTATGCCAAACTTCTTGGAGAGGTCTGTTTTCTCTCTACATTGTCCCAACTGATTATATTTTTCTGCCAATATCATACAATATATTTGAAAAATTCACAAAGGAATTTTTTTCATCCACAGGAATGGTGGGACTGCCTCCAATGTGAATGTGCTAGAGTGCAGTATTTCAGGCAGAGGACCCCATTTCTGAAATTATTTTGCACTCAGTGCCCCTGTTGAAGTCAGTGCTGGTAGAAATGTAAATACTAGGAACAGTTTAGCATTTAGCAACACAAAAGATTTGCCATTAAGACTGAGAACAGAATTCAGAACACAAGTCCCATGAAAAAGATCACCACAGTCCAAGTCACAAGAACAAAGCAAACTGCCAAACTCACATCTCCTTTTGTGTGCTGAGATCCGTTACCTTAAAACATTAAATAAATAGATACAAATAAAAGATTAGCAGTAATAAAGCTGGCTGTCTTGAACAGCATAGAAAGCTAGCAAAGTCTAGGTACAGCACAAGACTAGGTGTTGGAATTATGTGGGATTTATTCTGTTCTGCCTGACTCCTACTATGAGATTCATCACACTATTTAGTTCTCAAGTATCTCACCCCCAGTTGTTAAATGAAAATGATCGTTTTCAGCTGTCTTACAAGGAAAAGATGTAAATAAATAGAAGTGATTTTTAAAAATTAGCAGAAATATATTTTTAATAGGAAATTTAGAAATTAAAAAATTCAAATACATGAAAAATAAAATATTTGAGATTTTTAACTGTCATGGTTGTTATTGCTTTTGAATATAAAGTCATTCCTCCTCTACCCCACTTCCCTTCTTGTTTCCTCCTTCTGCTGCAACTTTTCAAATCTTAGCTATCAGTGAAAATGTCAGAGCAGCAAAAGTAATGACAAAGAAGTGTCACCTTGCCATTTTGTAACATTTCAAATTTCTTCACTTTTTCTTTTCTTTTTTAATGGTTATATTTTTTCATAGCTAGAGTTTTGAGAAGATACAAGAAGATGAAAGATTTAAAAAAAGGGAAGAGAATAAATATTTCAAGTTTTCTCAATTTTCGGACATGGGAAAACTGGAAGGAAAAAAAAGGCACCTGGCATCTATTTTTAAAAGGCATCTATTAAAAAAAAAAAAAAAAAAGAGTTGAGACCAAAAATTCTTCAAGTTTCAAATGGAGGTATGATTTAAAATTTAGGGGAGTAGGAAGGAGAGCCTGGGGAGAAGAGACAACAATTTGTATTGGCCAGGTATAGGATAAAAGGGAAGATTTTAAAAGGTTTTTAAGTCCTTTAGAAATTATTGATATAATATATTGTCTATATGTTCCAGAGGAACCTAAAGCAGCACAGGCAAACAGAGATGCAGGTCAGCAGCTGAATATTCAGCAATGTACTGAAGCACCTGCTAATAGTGATTTTGATTCTATTCACTGCCATCATTCCCTTAGCCTATATTCCAACATAAAACAACTCAACAACTTTGGATCTCAACTAGGTAAGAAGTGCATCATTCCCCTACAACATTGGTACAAACTCTCTGCATTTTTTAGATTCACTTATTATTCATATCTTAGAATGTGTTAATTTGTGTCATTTGCAAAAACAACTGTGAATTCTATTTTGTGCATGCCGCGCAATTACCACTAAAGAGGATTTGGGGTATTCTCATTAAACTGGGTCCCAGATGTTTTTGTCCTTGTGATTTGTGTTGATCTGTTCTTTGTCAGTTCTAATTATCAATCAAGATGACTGAATTAAGTCGACCACTCTGCAAAAGGCCTATTTATGCATACGATCAAAATAACATCTATAATACAAAGCCTAAAGAGGTCCCCCAATGCTGCATGTTACCTCTGTAGCAGATCTCTTCACATGAGAGACAATCCCACCTCATCTACTGTGGTATTTTTAAGTTTCTCTCAGTCTCTCTGCATGACTTTCATGTGAATAAATAACGTTTTCTGAAAGAAGAAAAAAATCTCTAAGCACTGAGCCATTGAAGAACAGTGCCCTGTGGAATAGATTACAATATTTTAGCATGTTTGTTTCATTTGGTGTTGCCACTAGTGCTCTTTTAACAATGATACAAACTACCCATTGGGCACTCATTACACTGCACAAGAGAGTGTGGGATGTCTTGTAAATATGCATTAAACCATGGTTATATTTGCCTCCACTTCATGCTGTGTCTGAGCCAAGGTACAAACATGCATACTTGACAGCAATATTTGGGGTATTTTGTTGGCATGGTGCCACTGTGTATGAAATATATCTTCTTTACAGCTGTTTCCTATGATACTAGGAACAAATTGCCCATTTAAAAAAAAAAAAGAGACACAGGATGCTTTGAACTGGGAATTTATGCTGATATGTATTGGAAAGTAATATAGGTCCTAAAGAATTCAAAGCTTGAAGTGTTATAGGGTAAGTGAACAGTTTTCAATACAGTATGCTATTTTCATTCTTCCATATAAAAAGTCACAGTTAAAAAAAGGTACTATCACATTTGGTGGACAGATTAATATAATCATGTTAGAAGGGCAGATATTGTATTTAATTTAACAAAATGCATAGCATATTTTAACTCAATTTAGGGTCAATGTGTATGTACCAAATATGTAGGACATACCTGTATGTACATGTCTTTGTATGTACTTATATATGCAGATGCATTATATTTGTTAGTTTCATAGAACAAGTACTATAGAAGCTACAGTACTTCTCAGATTTACATACTGAATTTGAAAAAAGTAAAATATATTAGTCCATTGACATATAAAGCACAAGGAATTCGTGGGATTTTTTCACTGGGTTTGGAAGACATGGAAACTGGCTGTGATGTCTGCCACAATCTGTGCATGAGCAAGTAAAAACTAGCATAATCTCTGATTTTTCTAATGATTGGCAAGGTATGAACAATGTGGGCAGGCAAGCTCTGTTAACAGCCTCTTTGTTTTCTCTGATCCATTGAGTTTTAACAGCATGCACATTCATGGAAAATGAATTTTGGATGTCGAATGCCTAGGTATTCCCACAAATTAAAACTTCTTATTTATATGAGGCAGAACTGCTTGTTTGTTCCTTCCACCAGGAAACAAGAGAAAATACCTATGGCTTGAGAAAATACATATGGCTCAACTCATCATAGCCTCACCATCCAGCTTACACTGCAGTTATCCAACTGCGAATATTCAGAGAACAGTTTGAGATCAGTCTGACATAATAAAAAGGGTTGAAGGAAAAACAGAAAAAGCTTCATTAGGTATGAGGAAGTTTCAACCTACTCAAGTTTGTTCTGTGAGCAGAAAAATTAGGGTAAATTTAATGAATAAGTTGTTATGCTCAGAGTCACAGCAAGGATTTTCATTCCCTAGTCATCCATCACATCACTGGCTTTCCCACTGGGTCTACAGCTTGTGATGGGAAAAGAGAAGGAACACTGGATGGAAACTCTGGCAGCCCCACCACAGGCATAGTTACCAAGTTCAAGCATAACATACTTGAATAGATTAAACTGACATTTTTTTTTTAAATATACATCAACTCCTGGACACCCCACCCCCATTTCCTCAGGGGTCACTCTACCCATGTACCTGAGAATGCAAAATCACATTGCTCACTATGTCCTATAAACAGCAGTCCCTTTTCCAGTTATTTATCCAGAGAAACAAAAGCTGCTCCAACCCCAGCCCCCACCCCCCTTTAAAGGCTTGTTTCCCCAGCGGACGCACCTGTTAGACCTTCCTAACCAGGCTCGTCAGCTCCAGAACTGCCTGCCCCACAGAAAGTCTCCCAGGAAGCTCACTAAATCCCTTTTCCACTCGCTGGCACACCTTGTCACAAAAGTCTCTAGTCTCCCCTCAGGCATACCTCACAATGCCCATTAAATATTAATACACCCTTGTTTGTCCTTCATCCCTTCTCACAATCACAAGATAAAGTAGCTATGATACATTCCATTATTTATCCAGATGGATCCTTGTAATTGTTCTAATACCCCAATTCCTGGCATTTCAACTATAGTAAGGTCTTACAGATGACAAGTTGTAAAATGGGAAAAGAGAGGAGGATGCCAGGCAGGAAAGAATTATTTACAGGTCTGTTAGATCACAAATCCTTTAGACCCTTCACTCACTGCTTTGACCTTAATTTCTAAATGCTCTGCCGGATGCACCTGGGCCTCATTTGAAAAAATGCTGAGCATTGTGTTCAAATAGAGTCACTTATTCTCTAGTGCTTCAAATGAGGTACCCCAACTTGGAGGTCACTAATGCTCTAGCTAATGGCAATTAAACCTGCTCCTCCCAATGAGCAGCAAGGGATGCCATCAACAGAACATTTCTCCGGACACTGCCCAGATTTTATGGAGCTGACATTACCTACACTCCAAATAAAACCCCCACCCTCCCAAATACTCCTGCAGCCATTGGACTCAGTTCTGTTGTTAAGGTTACACTGATCTGGTGTACAGAAGGAAGTCTGCCTTTCACTACTATGCAGCAGCTGAGGAGAAACAAGCAAACACTCCATAGGATGTTATGCAACCTGTTACAAAAATGGGATCATCATTGGCAAAAATAAGCTTTGATTTTGATATCTCAATGACCCAGGTGTGACAATTCAAGTGTCACTGAATGAGAAGAAAAATACCTGTATTGAGTGCGGATTGGAGCTGGTCAGAAAAAAAATGGAATATCTATTCTATGGGAAATTCTGACATTCTGAAATTTCTTATCAGCCCAAATTGGAATAATAATTTAAAAAAAATAACATTCAAAATGTACTGTGGAAAAGAAATTCTGGAACCAACATGTCCTTATTTAAACACTTCAATGTTCATGATTTCAAATGTATAAAAAGCAAATAATACTGGTTCTATGCAACGTATAGGATACTCAAAATTTAAAGTTTTTAAAAATTATGTAAAAAGCCCCAGTAAAGCTACACAAAAACAAAAAAGAAAGTTACAGTGAAAATGGATGAGAAAGCTGAAACTTTTTTATTTTAATCATTTTAAATATTTGTGTCGAAATATAGACCGAAATTAAACATATTCCCACAAAAGTTTGAATTTTTACAAAATAACATTTTCCAACAAAAAAAAGTTCCATTGACCATGTTTGACCCGTTACACTGTGGCCTGTGCAATTTGAACTTAAAGCTCACTTGCTGCTTCTTTAAAGAAGCAGAATATTAGGGTTGGACAATCTTCTCTCTCTCTCTCATGAAAACAGTTTCTAGCATTCAAGGTCGTATATAAGTACTTGTGGAACACTTGTAGAAAGAAATCTTTTCATACAGTTACTTTTGTAATGGTCTCTTGCCACATTGTACAGTACTTTCAGATAATTTGAGCATAACTACTTCACACTCCATTATATTCTATTAATAGGGGCACAGCAACATTTTCACCTGTGTCTAACACAACTTGCCAACTATCATAAGCATTCGTTACTTTCAGCATATTATCTTCCTTTTGCCTTTAACTTTTCAAGAGTTACTAATATGCATGAATCCTTGTAGGACTGAGAACACCCCAGAATATTCTTGGGTAATGTTTTCCATAAAATGTCTAATGACTTAGGAGCCTAAATCCCACCTTCAAAAATGACTTAAGAGCTTAAATTCCATTGATGTTCCACAAGACATAAGCTTCTAGGTGCCCAAGGGACAGTTTTACAAAGGTTTTTAGATGTCTAAGGATTTGGGTAAGTGCCTACTGAGATTTTCAAAAGGGCATAGGGACCTAAGCCCCACAAAGACGAACAGGAGCTAACTACCTATGTGCCTTTAAAAAGATGTAGATTCCTTTTCTACATTGTTAGACACCTTCAGAAATATCACCCTAAGTCACTGTTGAAAATGGGACTTAGATGCTTTTGAGACTGTTACCTTATTTGAATAGCACAGCAGCATAAATGTCATCACCTTGCTCTATAGCAGCACTATCATCACTCCCATTAGAGTCCTGCAGGACTACAGAAGACTTCAGTGTCACTTTGAATGCTTTTCCAATTCAAGGTTTTGGCTCCCTAAATCTTTTTTTTTTTTTCTTTAAAAAGGCAGCTGTGCCAAATAAACATCCTTTCCAAACACTGGCACTCATTTAATGTGCAGCCACCACAACCTTTCCAAATGCTAAACTCTAGTCAACCTCTGTAATGCCTTTTTTTTAAAAAAAAACCTGGCAATACTACATATCCTTGTGTGGCTACTGTGAATATTCAAATACTGTAATTGGAGATGATTTACATTGTTTTGAATTAACTAAAATTCCATTGTTAAGCACAAATACTGCTTCACTAAATCATCAAGCTTTTAATAGGTCCGCATGAGCAGGTTACTGAGCGTGTTAGGATTTATAATGCTCCCGGGGAGCTGACCACTGTATTATGCTTCCTGCTGCTAGGTAATATGCATGACACATTTCTGGACACTAATTCATTTATTTAATAGTAACAGTATGCAAAAACAGAGTTCAAAATGAGGCTGACAAAGAAGGTATAAAAGTTTTATTAATCCATAGCTAATCAAAGGCCAGCAGAAGGCATATAATGGTGGCATTTACAGACCATATCGAATGTGAATAAATTAAATTTTTGTTTCCTAAAATCTTACTAATAGGATTATTCAACTTGAAACATTTATACTTTTAATTACAGTTGCAGCCAATTTAGAGCAGGTATCTGGCTGTACTGTACTTAAAACTTTGCATTAGGGATCAAGACAAACCCTCTCAGTTATTTTTCAGACCTGATTTGGTACTGCCTGTGTGGTGTCTATGCTTAGAAATAACATTATTTACTTGCACTCTGTCTCTCATTTAATCATACAATGAGAGCTTATTTTAAAAAGTATTCTATGTAGGGGACAGAAATTCTGGGGAAAGGTTCATCATCTTATATACAACATAATGGTGAGGCCCAAACTTGGCATATGCTTATTTGTTTATGTGTAAATTAATGTGACTACTTAGAAGGGTGTGTAACTTATTTAAATTATATATTCATATATTTTTAAAAAAAATTAGAACATGCAGATAGATACCACCAAAACACTAAATAACAGCTGAGTAGAAGACGGATTACGAGGGGAAAATATGTGAAAAAAGGGTCATGCAGGCTTGTTTTGTGCCAGGCTTGTTTCAGTACTACAACAAACAAACACTGTGTGAATTTATTTTTTTTTATTGCTGTCAAAGTTCAAGATGTAACCTACATTTAGATCTTCAATAGAGACAAGCCAAAGCAGTAATGGTCAAGATATAATCAACATTTTGAAATTATGGACAAAAATTTCAAAATATATTAATGTCAATATTTACACTGATATATTTATACTATAGTCATAGTTGTATGTTTATGTTAAATATAAATATTTTGATAAACAGATTTTTAAAAAAATCAGGGAAGTTTTCTGAGATTATTTTCATGAAGATTTTCCCCCCATCTTTGACCAACTCTGTAGTTAATAAGAATTGTTTACTACTAAAATGTTGACAAAAAGACATAGTTAAAATTTCTATGAATTTCTTTTCTTTGTTTATGCCTATTTCTAAGTTTAGTTTGGCTGCAAAACCAGTGTAGGGTTTGGCTTTCAATTTAATGGTAGCAAAATAATGCAAGTTGTTCTGTTGCTTTATGGGCCATATGAATATTTAGGGTCAACCTTAAGGTTGCTCTCAACTCAGGAAACCACATGAGCTGCTTTTCTCTGTGGCAGTTTTAAATTTTGTTTTCTAAGGGCACGTTTACATGTCGCTCTATGGTGATGTAGCAATCTGCTACATTGCTGTACATCATGCTATGGTGATGTAGCGATCATGTGAGTCCACACATGATCACAGTAGTGGAACAATTTAACCTTGCAGTAGAAGTAAAGAAAGACCCCAACAACAGAGACTGAGCCATTGTAAGATGCAAATATATCTTCCCAAGTATAAAATTTGAATCACAGCATTCTTGTTTGTAACAGATACAAACATGGTTAATAAAATCCTGAGTGTGATCTTAGGAAACAAGAGAAAAGTCTTATTTTTACACAGAAACTATACTGTGGCTTTTGGGCATGTTCCAGGCTTCAGCTGCCTAACAAAAGCTTGCATACAATCAAAGGAGTTTATATCATAGGATGTGTCTTCACCAGGGTCTCCAACTTCTAATACTTTGCTTAGAACAAAAGAAAAACAAAAACTCTAAAACTCTTGGTTCGGAGGTGATATGCATTGCTATTGGAATTCTTTTTCCACCTATTTAGTTAGTCTAATAAAAGATATTGCATCTACCCAAAGAACCTTGCCTGCCTACTTCCTTAGACCAACATGGCTACAACCAACAACCCTGCAATTCTCTGGGACATTTTCAGTGTTTCAGAGATATTATATGATTTTAAAAATGCACATGGTGCTTCTCAAGCTATAAAAAAAAACCCCAAACCAAACAACCTCCCCCCCTTCAAATGACTGAATAACAGTATCCAAAACTTATGGTAATATAAAAAGCAATAACATTGTAATTTTTTTCTGGACTGGCGAGTGGTTGTGGCCTTGTAATCAAACTCCCTGGTTCACACTAAGTAGCTGTTCTTGTGGGAAGCTGGGTTCAATTTCCAGCTTATCAGCCGCTTTCTTAGCATCAGTCTTGATAATCTTTCATCATATGATAGGTTTTTAAGGAACTCTTCTGATGCTTTTAGCAGAGGTATAGTTTGTTCAAAATCTGCTTCCATTTCTTGAAGCATTTTACTTGTAAGGATGTCGTGATTTACTTCATGAAGTCAAAATACCATATTGCACAAGAAGCTATAGATTCAGATTTTCTGAGCCAGCAATTTGGCATAGCGTTGACTTTTGACTCCTGTAGGCCTCTTTTACTTTTAAATCACTGGCAGTCAAATCTAAAGCATCATAGTCTTCTGAGATTTGGTATCAAAACATAATTCCCATTTCTTTTTATGTTGAATGACAGTTCTTTTCATTCTAGCATCAGTAGTATAATACAGCAAAGTGTTCTTTGGACGTAACACTTCTTTCTCTCCTCAGTTATTTCTTCAGCAGAAAGAAATCTACCCTTCATTGTCCTCTCTTCTTGTTGGTTAAAGTTTTTGGTGTAATCAACCCTGACAGAAAAGTCAGAGGCAGGTTGTGCCTTCTGCCCTTTTGAGTTAAATGGGGACATTCTTGGATTTAAGATACAGGACAAGAACAGGTTATTGTTCTGATATTTCTATGCCATACCAAATTGGCTCCACCGATGGCACTTCTGTTGTCACCATGCCTCAGCACTTCCACTTCCACCATGTCACCTGTGTGCTTGGCAACTGGCCACTGAGGGACCCTTCTCTCCCCCAGTCACCAGCTGGCACTGGGGTACCCCTCCCCCAGTCATGCCCCACTAGTGCCCCCCCAGACTCATGGGGCACCAGTCACCCATGAGCCTGGGCCACTGCAGGCATGTGATTGCATTTCCAGAATGCAAAGTGAATGTCTGTTTATTTGCTTATCGGTTCAATCTACGCAGTTTAGACTAACCTGTGAAGATTGAATTATTTCAGCCTCAGGCTTTTTGACTGTCTGTACTTCACCCATGGGTGAGGGTTGGGTCACATACAATTGCCTATGCCATCTGCAATTGCTTTGCTCAGGCAGAATTGAGCTCAACATATATTTATCTAGGAGGAAGAAGGAACTGATTTTTATCATGCACATAAAGCAGAACTGTGAAAAAAGGGAAGTTAAAAGTTTGAAATGAAATCTTGGAAAACAGATGAAGAAAAGCTCCCAGTCTGCTCTCCTTGAATGGTAGATGTAACACTATACAGGCACATATGCATTCTTCTTTGCTACTGTTGCCCAGCAAGTCAGTAAACAGTTTCAAAATGTATTTCTTCAATGAATTTGTTATAAAGTATGAGATTAATGAAGCACTCTCTCTCTGCAGTTGGGTGAAAGTCAAGTACTGTAA
>NW_017728911.1:10873482-10882663 GCF_001723895.1 Crocodylus porosus | reverse complement strand
AATCAAATGCATCCTTTAAAAAGGCAGTAAAAGATATCCATTATAGGACAAAATGTAATATTTACACTGGACTCATGTTTTATTTCACAGATCTTGGACAGCATTAGTAAACAAATAGAAATATGTTCTGGACACTGTTGTTTTTTATCTTGAGCTTCTCATATCATATATAATCTACATGAGCTTCTCTCTCATAGTTTATACTTCACCAGAGTCCTTAAGTAACATATACCCTTATGTCAGCATTAAAAGTTGTGTCCAATTAAAATTATACAGTTCAATGTTTGCTATGTAAGCCCTAAATGACTAGGGATGCTGGCTAAGCAGCAGCCTGATATATATAGTTTTGAAGCTGTAGTAGGTATGTGTAAGATGTGTAACGTTCCCCTCCCCTTTGTGAATAGCTCCTCAACTTCCTGGTGTGTGTGTGCGGGGGGGGGGGTTGGAGCATGCGTGCGCACACACACACACACACACACACACACCATGAAGCTAAGGAGCTGTTCCTAAAGGGAAGAATATTATCCATTTTACACATACCTACTACAGCTCCAAAACTAATTATATAGTCTCATTGCCCCTCAGATCCATCACTGAGAAAGTTAAACACAGAATGCAGTTCCATTGGTTTTAAAATGATCTGACAGGTATGCAACTCTTGGGTAACCAGTAAATAATATACTGCACCTTAAGGGCACACTTCCAATTACCAGATGACAGTAGGGGGCAAGGCTCACATACTTTGTAATTTTGCTATGGTCACTCATTGTCGGTAAATGGAATCTCTCTTTTTCCCCAACTCAGTCACATGTGGCTTGAAGTACACTGCATAGTGGGGAAAACTTTGGCCCATTGAGTCCCAAGGAAAAATAAATTACCTCTAGGTTTTGCCACATTTTAAACATTTCCTCTTCTGATAGTGGAAAGAAAGAACTCATTCCATTCCCCAACTTTGGGATGTCAGGGATGCGCCTGAACCAGGAAATCTCTCAAGAATTACTCACATAAGAAGTATGCACATGCAGAATATAATTTACTGCCTGGTTTCAGAAAGGTGCAGTTGCTGCACAGCATAATTTAAAAGTTTTTAGAACCATTTCCAGAAGATAGGACAGATATTCCCCTCTGCAATTCAGACTCAGGACAGCCTCATTTTTTTTCTTTATCGCTGCAAAGATTCATTTTCTGGTGCTAATTAATTTAACTTTATGCTCTAGCATCTAACTTGGATTCGGTTTTTGAAAAATCGTAATCCCATTTTAATTGATGAATGATTATTGTTGCCTGAGATTTTTTACATTTATTCTGATTTTGATTTCTGATTAAATAAATAAATATTTTTGTAAATAAATATATTCTAAGCAGTTGTTTTTCTATTTGCTCAGCTAGAAGTGTGATGGCATAAGCATCAGAAATAAATTGAACCAAATATAAAGATATGTTGAAAGAGGGGGAGGTGGATTTTTTCTTTTAACATTCATAAGTGAGACTGAACTTAATAAAACTAGAAAAACTAGAATGATCTTGTACTCATTTTATAAATATAATTTACGAACCATAATCACTTAGAAAATTGCCTGACTGTTCATGAAGAATGAGAATCGCTGCGGGCTATATTGGAAATACGTAGGCACTACCCACAATGGATTTGTTCAACATTTATGTGTTACAGCAGTGACTGTTTCAGAGATCAAGTTATCATTGCCCTAAATCCCCAGTCATGTTAACATACACTTCATAAACCAGCTGGACAAGCAGTCAACATAGAAAGCCTAAAGGTTAAGTACATATTATTGACCTCGAGGAAGCTATGTTCTACAGATCATTAAATATGTTGTGCTCTTCTGATTCAGCTGGTCACACTGAAAAGTGCCCTGGGAACATTATTTAACGCTTAGATGTTCCACCTACATGTGTGACACAAAATCAATACATTTCCTCTGTCCTTACTTGCTCGGATTCTTCTCAGCTATTAACTGCCTTTTAGACCTTAATCAGATTCATCATTTCCCTTTTGGGGTGTGCGGAGCATGTGTGACAATGTATGTATAGCACATTCATACACACTAATGCCTCCCCTGTGCTCGCTGTACCAAACAGTGCACAGTTTTCCTGTGGTTTTAAACTAGAGACATGCTGGAATTCTGCCCAAGCTCCCTAGGAATTATTATTAGTAGTAATAGTATAACAATAATAATTTGTATTCTCATTGAATCTGGGAGACCTTGTTAAGAATTGGGACCCTACTGTGGTAGGTGGTCCCTGCCCTTTAAGTAAAAGACAAAAGCTATGAACAGCTAGACAGAGCGCAGTGGAACAATTAAGACAACAGTGGCTAGTATGAAAGGCACTGGTAGTGACTAGCATGCCAGCAGTCTAGTTTGCAGAAATTACAAGAAAGGAGACTTCAAGGCTGGTGTTAAAAACAGGAAAAATAGCAACTCTGCCTTGGAAAAACAGCTTCTATGCTGTGACTAAAATTCCATGAGGAAACTACAAAGAAACCCAGAGAGACCCAGGAAAGCACCTGTGCTCCAGCCTGCGTGGCTGGTGACTGACACCAGGACAGGGCAGATTGCTCCCCAGGCTGAGCCCTGACACTCTCTTCCTTCCATCCTCCCCCGTTTCCTTGTCAGCTTCTTGTTGCCTGGGAGGGGGTGCTCAAAGGGAGGTAAAGGGCAACAAGCAGTGCATCGGCTTCCTGCTGTGCACAAAGTGCCCTGATGAGTAGCCCCTGTGCAGTCAGGTGAAGCTGGTTGAGATGTTGTTATAACAACATTTTGAGCATGGAAAACAGCTTTGAGCAAAACATTTCTGTCCAAATTCAACACAAAATTGATTTTTTTTTAAGTTTACATAGATGATTTAGTTAAGACCAAATATACATACATGGGGAAAGTTTAATTATTCACCTTTTAAAGTTGTAAGTATCATGCTTATTACAAATATAGACCCAAATATTTAAACCTGGATGTCTAAGTGTGACACATAATAATCCTATGTTATAATATGGGAACTTGGAATATGTCCCAGTGCTGAGCTCCAGTGAAATCAAAAGGGTTCTGTGCAGGGGCACTGATACCCAAGTAATTTGATTTGCATAAATACTGAACTTTTTCAGGAACCATGTGTGTCACAGAGTTGTGAGTGCTCAGCACTATACAAATCAGGACACTTAGATTTGGATGCCCCTTATTTATGCTTTTGAAAATGTCACACATTTAAAAAAAATCAAAACACATTGGACTATTTACTTACCTATTACAAAGATAAGGAGTTTAAAACATGCTCTGTGTGTGTGTGTGTGTGTGTGTGTGTGCGCGCGCACACACACACACGCGCATAATACAATATTATATAATTTGAGGAGTACTGCATAATCAACATTACCCATATGATGGAAGATTCCATTAATACAGGATGCACATGGCACAGTGTATTCTCTGGCTGCTAAGTACCTCAATATCATGCCTAATCCATTCAACTCACCTCTTATTACTGTCTTGTGATACAGAAAATAATAATTAAACAAAGGATGCCTGCACATTACTGCTACAAACTCCATAGTTCCATAGGGAATTATGACAATAATTCCATAGAGAATTATTAGACCCTCTGGGTTTATTTAACTAATTAGTGCCATAATGCTCATGGATAGAAAATGCCCTGGAAAACACATGTATATAGGTTTTTATTTGCTCCTTGACTGTGAACATGACATAAGCTCAGCAATTTCTGCATGTGAACTTCTGAAAAGCAAACCTGAACTGTGTCACATCTTCAAGAAAGGGAGGAAAGTAAATCCAGGGAATTACAGGCCAATCAGCTTGACTTCAGTCCCTGGCAAGATTTTGGAAAAAGTCAAAGAGACCGTTCTTGACAAACTGGCCAATGGCAACATCCAGAGGGACAGCTAGCACAGGTTTGGTGCTGGTAGGTCTTGCCTGACCAATCTCATTTCCTTCTATGACCAGGTAACACATCACCTGGGCAAGGGAGAAGAGATTGATGTCATATATCTGGACTTTAAAAAAGCCTTTGATCTAGTGTGTCATGATCTCCTCATGGAAAAATTGGCCAACTCCACCATCAACTACATCACAGTCTGACAGCTGGGGAAATGCCTCCAAGGTCAGACCCAGAGAGTAGTAGTTGATGGAAGTGAATCATTATGGTGCTCCGTGACCTCGGTGTTCCCCCAAGGCTCCGGTCCTTGGGCCTGTTCTCTTTAACATCTTTATTAACGATGTGGACATTAGTGTCAGAAGTGGACTGGCCAAGTTCACTGATGAAACCAAATTTTGGGGTAGAGCATCCAGACCCAAAGATAGGCTGGTGATCCAGGCTGACCTTGATAGGCTTAGAAAGTGGGCAGATAAAACCCATATTGAATGCTATCAGGTTAAGTGCAAGGTACTCCACCTCAGGGGGAAAAAAACCCTGCATCATGCTTATCGCTCAACAGTGCTACACTTGCTAGCACCATGGCCAAAAGGGATGTGGGGGTCATGGTTGACCACAAGATGAATGTAACCCACCAATACGATGTCGCAGCTGGTAAAGTGAGCAAAAGTTTGGCTTGCATCCATTGATGCTTCTCAAGCAAATCTCAGGATGTCATCCTCCCACTGTCCTTGGCCTTGGTGAGGCTGCAGCTGGAGTACCGCATCCAATTCTGGGCTCCACAATTCAAGAAGGATGTGGAGAAGCTTGAGAGAGTCCAGAGGAGAGCTGCACACATGAACAGAGAGCAAGAGAATAGGCCTTATGAAGAGAGGCTGAGAGCCATGGGACTCTTCAGCCTGGAAAAAGCACAGGCTCAGGTGTGACTTGGTGGCAGCCTATAAGTACATAAGGGATGTGCATCAGGATCTGGGGGAACACCTGTCAACCAGAGTGCTCCAAGGGATGACAAGGTCCAACGGTCACAAACTCCTCCAAGACTGTTTTAGGCTGGACATAAGGAAAAACTTCTTTACTGTTCCAGGCCTTGGGGGCTCGGACAGACTCTCCCCAGAGGTGGTGCAAGCACCTACTATGGACTCTTTTAAGAAATGTATGGATGCTTATCTTGCTGGGATGCTTTGACCCTAACTGACTTCCTGCCCCTAGGACAGGGAGCTGGACTCGATCTTCCGGGGTCCCTTCTAGCCCTAGTGTCTATGAAATCTAGTTCTGCTCTTTTGGGATTAGCTATACTTTGTTTATGAAGTGACATATTGAACTCTTCAAAGTCCCTAAGTACTCAAAGGATTCCACATTGATATTGTAAAAATATATTGAAGCTGCTTATTCCCCAAATGCCAGGAATTCTAACTGGTGTTTTCAGATCTCCACGTAAATTTCCTTACAATCTGATGTAAAGAAACTTGAAGGTACTGAGATCAGCATATAAATTAATTTGAATCACTATGCTGCTCTGGGGACTAATGCGTGAAATCAAAAGCTACACATAATGTGAAAGGGAGTGACTTACCTTTGCAGTCTGTGGTTGAAGATTTGAATGGTCTTTCACCTCCAGAAATACCCTTCTCATCTTCAGAGACAGTTTGCCACTTTTACCACTCATCTTCTACCAGAGGCTTTCAGCATGAATTTTTAAAGAATATCCTTGTGCAGCCACAAACCTGATACAAATTTTGTTTTTACTAGCCCTACTCACACCCATTGTCACAGTCAACTTCTCACCTATTTATAACCAGCGTCAAAACAGAGATGAGGATTCCCCTTGAACAGATGGAGCCCTGGGTTCAAGTTCCTGTGCCCAATGCTGCCGCTGAATTTTATACCATGTCTATTTAATGCAGAACACATCAACAACAGTCCAAACAGAGCCAAACCCAGGTGTCCATTCCTCCCTCAAGTGCCCTCCTCACTGGTCTGTATAGTCAGGCTCTTCTTGTTTGCTTTCCTTCTGGTTCCTAAGCTCCTGCATTCCTTTTTACCCAGCAAACCAGCTTCAACAGGACAAATGGAAGATGCCTTCAGCCCTGCTTAGCCCACTACCTGGCAGTTAAAGTGGAAGTTGTGAGTTCAGGACATCTCAGATTGAATGAGACCTGGAATATAGATTCCTAGCCAAATGCCCTAATGACTAGACCACTGGGCAATAAATGGGTAGGTCCTCCTCCTCCTTCATTAATCTTCATGCATAATCTAGCTTCAGTCGCTCAGCATGGTTTTTCTTGACCAAAGAGGGCCTACATTGAATTGATGCACCTGGATTGCAGGAGAGCTTAGGTAGTAGTTAGATATTAGGGTGTCCATTCTGGCTTGTTTCTGAGCATGCATGATATGCCAGATTTACCCATCTAGGGGCCCTTTAAAGGATAAAATGGAGGTGTATAATGAATCTAGACATTTTAGCAGATTTACGCCTGCTGAATGGGGTGGAATAGGATTACTCTTGGTGTCTTAGTTGCCAAAAAGCCACATAAGTATCATTCAGATGTCCTGGAGGAAGAATAGGATCTGGGTATAAGTAACACCATCTATACAGACTATCATTCTTCCTATTTTTTAAACTTCATGGAACAATTCCAGGAGAAGAGCAGTTGCATGAATGATTATAAATGACATTGCGTGGTCCACGGCCATTTACATCAAAGTATTCTGTCAGAACTGATGGCAAGATGATAAATCATTTGATATGCCTGCTCAAAAGCAGTGTGTTTTAAACAAGTTAAAGTATATTACTTTTTCCACACAGGGTATCACATTGCATGGCTGAAATTGTAGTGGACCTAAGGTATGAATCCAACCAGGTACAATTTTTAACTGCCAACTCAAACATTTCTTTTGATTCCTGATAGCTTTGGGGGTTTTACCAGTTGCATTATAGCTGGCTCTGATTGCATTTTATACCTTGATATTGGGAGATTATACATATTTTGTGGGCGACTGCCATAGGTGAGGCAGTGTGTTTACAACTTCTAACTGCTTTACCTCAGTCTATTTGGAATTTTTTATACACTGCAAAGGCAGATGCAAAAATGTCCGTGTCAAAGGTTTTTGAAAATATATTCCTATTCATGCTAAGTTTTCATCCAGATTTTGTGTTTGCATCCACAAAAAAAGATTGTGCCTGCAAAAGTGAATGTCCATTGTTGCAGCTGGAAACTAGGATCCTTGTCACCCATCTCACCAGTTTACATACATTAAGAACCAACTGCAGCAGCTGAAGCAGTCCTCAAACCCCCTGGGGATTCCTCAGGCTGTGAGGGAGGAATGCATCCAAAATCCCAGGACTCTCAGCTATGCCTTGACTGTAAGGGCTACAGATAGCAGATGCCATAGTATGGAAGAGACATTCAACAGAACACTCATTCATTATCATTGCTACTATTTACTGAGCATCCAAAAGTGTGCCTGAGTGCTAGGCAGACAAAATGATGCACCCCCTCCTTGTAAAGGTTGCAATTTGAGCAGAAATGTGATGGGGGAGAAGGGGAAAAACAGACAGAAGCAATGGATTGCAAAATACACATTATGAATAAAAGACAGAGTTAGCTTAGTGGCATTTTCACATCTTATTTCTGCGTGTATCAAATTTAAATTTGCTGGAATTCAGCATGCTATCAATTGCTATGTAGACACCTTGAAGATTATATTACATTTAGGGGGCAGTCCATACATATATGAAATGTAGTGAAACATATATAATGTATTGGAGGGGGAGCTGATAAACACCCTTCTCCTTAGGTTTCCCAACACTTTCTACTATTAAGGATTCTTTTGACCTCTCCTTTCAGAGTTCTCACGCTTCCTTGTTTGTGCACTCCTTGAAAGTGCAGCTCTCAGAGCCACTCTAATTAAAGCACCCTCCCCCCCCCCACCTCTAGAGCACATGTAAAGATACCCTAAGGCTAAGGTATCACCCTGCCTTGCCTTTGGACTAAAACAGCTGACTACTTCCTTTTACTTAGGATAGGAGTGGACAGTCAAACAAAATAGTCACAAAGGATCAGTTGATTCATATTTCCTCTCTCCTTATTATTAAGTCTAACTTGTTCTTCTCTCCAAGCCTTCTGCTAGCACAAGTGCTAGAAGTCTGTGCTTTGGCTTTCAAATGATTCTGACTGATGACACAAACTGGGGGTCAGAATGACTCTACATGAAAAAAATTACACTTTTTTCAGTTAAGAAGTATATTTGAGAAATTACACTGAAAACACACTTTAGTAGAAATCCAGATGCACTGGGCAAGCACTGAAAAGTTGTCCAACCTCATTATGAGCATGTATTATGAACGGAGCCCTGAAGTGAAGCATAAGAATTAATACTATATTATTATTTTCTAACACTAAACTTTGATTTCCTTATGTGTACCATTAGCACAGACAGTACAACTATTGCAACTCATCTTCAAACTTACTGTTATACTGCTCACATGGATCTGATGCAGTTTGCCAGAGCTGCTTAAATTAGACCCTCAATGGCAATATTGTCCCTGCTGGTCTTCCTAGGGCTAACTCAAGGGTGAGGTACAATACACTGTCAGAACACAGCAGTATTCATTGCTTATGGGTGAAAATAAACCTTTATCCTCTCACATTTCATTGATCACAAGCAAGAAAAACATCACTCAAATACAAAGTCATTGAACCTTTTGCAGGCTGACTGATTTCTGTGACAATGTAACAGGCTCTAGATACAGACAGCAATACATCTTTAAAAGATACTATATTAATATCTTAGGTATTTTTGTGTTTTAATGGTACCATATTTAAAAATAGTGGCCCAATTCAACAGGCATTTAAACACATCATTACTTTTTCCAGTTATTAAGTATCATTATGCTAATAGGACTGACTTTGAGCCACGGAGAAGGTCTGTTTACTAGGCCTGTGCAAAGCAAATAGTATTTGCTTTGGATTTGGCTTTGGCCAATTTGGGGGACATTGATTCAATTCAGTGATTCAAATCACTGTCCTGAATCAATTCGGCTGAACCTGATTCAGAGACTCGGCTCCTGACAAATCTCTGAGTCAGCCAGATCCATCCCCTGCCCGCTCTCCCAACCCAGCAATGGCTGCCCTGCCCACCCCAGCCCCCAGCACTTTGGGGGAAAAAGCCCCCACTCACCAGGTGCTGCCAGGTGGAGGAGTGATCCCCACTGTCCCACGCTGCATGGGGTGCTCTGCACGAGCCCCCTGACCCTCCCCACTGTCTCAACCCCCTC
>NW_017728911.1:10861410-10873216 GCF_001723895.1 Crocodylus porosus | reverse complement strand
TGGTCACCTCGCCCCTTCTCCAGCCCCCCCTACCCCGCCCCCTACTTACCAGCTCGGAGTGCCCAAATCATTGGAATATTTTCCAAATTGATTCAGAGAGCTTCGAATTGATTCAGGCCTTTTAACTGGTCCCCTGAGTTTATCTGGATTGGGAGATTTGGCCATCAAAACAGGTCAAATCTCCTCCAAATCGAACCAGCATTCGCAGCTTTGCACAGCCCTACTGTTTACCTCATGTACATCTACACTATAACAGTGTAATCATGTGAAACATTTCTGGGGAAATACCCACTTTACTGCAGCTGGCACCTGTCACTTCAGTTGGAGTTTGTGAGTATGGACAGAAGTTACACACAAACCAGTTTAAGTGATCACGAACCAGTTTAAACCTGTAATGGAACAGAAATTCAGTGCACATAAACCAGTTTCAAAATGACAAACTGGTTTAAGATAAATCTGATTGAAGGTAGTACCAGACTTAACTGATTTAGGTCAAACCAGTTTATGGAACTTCTGTCCCAGACTCCCTCCCAATTCAACTTAACTCACAGTCCTCCAGCATCCTAGGATGCTGTGCAGCCCTGGGCTGTGCTCTTTGCTCCAGTGGAGCTGGGCTGGCCCTACTCCCAGGGATCCTTCCATCCCAACAGCCAGGAGCAGGGCGGATTCGCCTGCCTCATCCCCTCCTTGGCCAGGGAATCAACCCAGCTCCCAGCTGGGGTGGAGGAGTAAAGCCCCCCACTGCCAGCTTCCCCTCTCTGCTGGGTACAGGGTGGCAGGGGGGACATTCCCTCCCCTCCTCGGCCGGCCCACAGGCTGGGGAGGAGCATCTCCAGGGAATTGTCCCATTTCCCAGCTCTGGTGAGGAGTAAAGCCCCATGATGGGCACCACTTCTGCCCCAGTGGGGCATTCTTGGGTCAGCCCAGAGCCCACAGGAGGGCTGGCACAGGCAGCAGAGGACTCCAATGTACTCCCTGCCAGGCTGGCTGCCCTCCAGAGAATACTGTGGTCAGGGCAGCAGAGTGCTTTCCCCCAGCCACACCAGGACCCTCCAGGCTGTGGGCCACACTCCCCAGGGAGCCCCACACTACAGGACAGTCTGGAGCAGTGAAGCTGTAGCCAGCAATTCGAGCCACCTCCCTTCTCCTGTGTAAGCAGTGCTGCTGTCCTGCACTGTAGCCTGGTGGGTGGAGCAGGTGGGAGCTGTGGGACCTGTGCCAGGCATGGCTGACAGGCAGCAGGCACTGGCTCCGTCCATGTAGGGCTTGCAATGGGCAGGGCAAGCATGGAAGATGGGGGGGGACCCCACACAGTGCCCACAGGGATCTTGGGACAGGGGCAGCAGGGCCCATTTCCTGGGCAGGGATGAGGTGCCAGGCAGCTCTGCCCATGACAGCTGGAAGCTGGCCATGTCCCATGCTAAGCCGACAGGCTGGTTGATCAAGGAGGAAGGAGAAATACCCTTTCCAACCCAGCTTTGGACTCGCAGCCAAGCTGTGCCTGGCACAGGGGGTGGAAGCCCACAGTGGGGGCCATTTTTCCCCACACTCCCTTCTCAGGTGGCCTGCTGGCTGAGCAGAGGGCATGGCCACATCATTAGTCCAGCCTGCAACGAGGGCTTTACTCCCCCGCCTGAGCCAGAAGCCAGCCTGATCACTCCAAGGAGGAGGCATGGCCACGTGATTGGCCTAGCTCCTGGCTCCAGGTGTGATGGGGGAGGAGAAACACCCCGCTGGGGATTCCCCCTTCCCCCACTGTAGGGAGATCCCAGCCAGTGCCAGGTGGAGGGGCGGGGGTTCCCCCCCACACCCCCTCCTCAGCTAACCCAGACTGAGGAAGGGATGTGGCTAGGGGGACTGGCTCCGGGCATGGGGAGAAAGGAAGGGCCTTCTCCCTCCCACCTTCCCCCACATGGGGGAGACTCTGGCTGATTTGGGGCAGGAGGGAGGTTAATCCTCAGGCCCCCTCCTCAACCGGCTCAGACTGGGAGGAGGCGTGGCTCGGGGGACCAGCTCTGGGTACAGGGAGAGAGGGAGAAACACCTCCCGCTATGGGCCACTGCAGGGCTCTGGCTGCCTTTCACTTCTGAAAAGTGAACGTCAGTTCACATTTTTATCGGTTCAATCTAAGCAGTTTACCAAAACCTGCAAAGACTGAAATAATTCAGTCTTGGTCTTGTTGACTGTATGTTCTTAGCCTATGGCTGCTTGCAGATATTTAACCCCCGCCCCCAAACAAACAAAAACCGGTGCTTTAAACTTGGCGTGCCCCTGCACTGAGCACAGCGCATGCCCAGAAGAGGCAGCGCGTTACTTGGGCCTGACTTGCCCAACATCTGTATAGATCAAGCACCTTAGTGAGGCTTTATTGAAGCTTGTATCTAATATTGGAATGAATCAGCTATGAGGAAAAAAAAAAAAAAAATCACCAAAGCACGCAATCTATACAAATGCTGTGGAGCCAGGTTGAAGTAATGCACTGCTTCTTCCGGTGAAGCGCGTGGTTTCTTTTTTGTTTTTCTTCTTGTTGCGGGGGGGGGGGGTGACATCTGCAGGCAGCCTATATTTAGAAAACCTCACATAAAAATTAACTAACTGATATTCATAACATCACAGAAAGGTAAGTAAATGTTAGTTTGGATAAGTGCATAAGGACAAGCATGGTTTAGTTATTGCGTACACAAATCACTTACCCACCATGAAACTCTTGTTTGCATTTTATATTTTAAATGTCTAAGAACACATAGAGCTGCATAAGCTCTAAGCATAAACTGAAATAAATAAAGACAGGACATGACTATCAAGCCTGAGAAATAAGGTGAGAAACTTCAGAGATCTATCTACAGAATATCACATCAGGATTTCAAGAACCCTAAAGCACTGGCAATTGGTTACAGTTTTAATTGCAACTCTGCAGGCTTGGAAAGCCACTTCATCACATATAGCTGCAGAGAGATGAAAAACCGGCATAGTGTAAAGCTCTGACATTACCTTATACCGTGATACCATGTTTTCATAATTAAATGTCATCATATATTGATCCAATATCCACAAACAGGTGCCTCTAAGCAGTCACAGAACACCCTAAAAGGCAATGGTACAAACCCTTAAGATTAAATGGACAGTCTAATGATGCGGTTATATTCTGAGTCTTCTGGATATATTCATTACATTATAACCTTTCCAATTCCCCGCATCTCCTTCTCCCCTTCCTTGGTGGAGCAGTTGGGAGAGACCAATTATGTGCACCCAGAGACATATGCATAGTTCCAAAATATACACCGCGATGCTCCCTTCTGTTCCTGTTTGAATTCAGATTACGTTCCCTGAAAAATATTCTGATACTTTATTATACATTTGTTTTCAAATGCCTGCATGGCCATTTTTATTGTTGATGTATCATGTTCTTTTGAAGACAGACAGAAGTGAGGTCTTCTAAAATAAATATTAATGACCTGTGTGAGAAAAGCCGCTCAGTTAAATCTGCCACTCATGATTCCCAAGCCACATTTCCTATTATTTTGATACATTTATTTTATCAAGGGTTTTATCTTCACTATTTCACACCACACACTGCTCTGGTTTCTATTGGTTTAAACTTTGGATATACAAAGGCTTAGAAACAGTAAGTATGTTACTCTGTTCCTAGTGCCTCTCTCTCCCTGTGGACCTAGCTTCTTTCTATTCCCATGTTCTCTCTTTTACACTATCCTCTATTTCTTGATGCACACTTACCCATCCATCCACTCAATTGCTTTAATCACCTCTCTGCCCCCCTTATCCACACCTCTGAACCTCCACATGCTTGTGTTGCACTGCTCACACGCTCGCTCACTACTGTGAATTCCTGCTGCACCACCACAACCCACCATTTTATTTTCCCCATAGTATGTGGAAAGTGGGTGGAGTGCCCCATCTTGGACCCACACACACAATCATGATCCCACCATTTCCTTGGCCCCCATGCTCATGCCTCGAGATACCGTTTCTTCATCACCTCTCATGGAAAGCTGAAAAGCTCTCACTCTGCTTCTCCTGCTCCCCTGTTTCCCCACTTCTAGGCTTTACCTCTCTTCTGCTCTTTACTAGTTTCTCAGATAGACTCCTGACTCCTCCAGGGATCTGTCCTCCCCCGGGTCTTGTGAAAATGACCTGCTTCCAACCCCACTGTATTCTCTCTGTTTCTTCCCTCTCCTCAGCTGTAGGAAGGAGGAATGGAGATGGAGTCTGAATGCTGAGAGCATCTCTATTCATTGTTCCTGATTACAAACCCCTATAAAGCAAGCAGTAAAAATGCAGCTGGATTATTTTGTGCAGGCTGCACCCACCACTCCTGCTTGCCCTCCGCTTCCTGCTTTATATCATGTGTTCCTGCCGGCCCTGCCAGCTCTCACTAGAGGCACTGTGGGCCGGCAGTCTGGTGCTAGTAACTTCCTGTACAGTCTTGTATAAATCAAAACTAGTGCTTACATTTCTCTCTCCCTAAGAAGGGCTAATATAGGCATCTCCCTCACAGAAGTACTGAAATAACTAATAAGTTAAAACATATTAAGTAGGTCCAAATGGGAAATAGTTGTCCATCCTGTAAAAAAGCCTATACCTCTATCCCAATACAAAGTTCCTCAGAGAGAGAGAGAGAGAGAGAGAGAGAGAGAAAGGAGGAGGAGGAGGAGGATGCACCTCAGTATGCCTTGTGGCCTTCTGTTTAAAGTCCACACTGGGGCTGCTGTGCCGTTCTGCCCCTTCCCAAGAGAGTTCCTTAATTCCCAGGCTGCCTGCTATTCCAGGGTTTCTCTCTCTCTCATTGTGACCAGAAATTAAATTTTGTCACCTCAAATCTTCCCATGGAAGGCTTCACTAATAGTGATACATTTTCAAAAAAGTTTCAGTTTCAATGGTATTTCACCTCCTCCAAAACAAGGTTTGTTGAAAAATTCCCAACCAGTGCTAGCATCGTCATTGTTATCAAGTATTATCAGTCCACCAAATCCTTGCTGAGGTTTAACTCTATTATTATTCAGACAAACTGAAGTCCAAACTGTACATCCAAGTGATGCAACTAACATCAGTTGACTGGCAAGGCATAGGAAAATTGGAGGTTGCAAAAATGTTTGGCAATACTAGAATAAAACTCAGACCTTAAGGTTGTCTGGCTGGAGGATTCAGAAACATATGATTCATGAAATCTTGAGCTCATCCCACTGTCCCTGTTCAACAGCCTTACACAGAACCTTTTACTTTTACATCTAAGCCAGCTTCCCTTCCACCTGTTTTTGTTTGCACTGAAATTCATCGAATTCAGTTGCGAATAGCGTATGCTCCTCTGGAACATGGCAATATTTATTGACTATATCCCTTGCTCACATCTGTCAGATGTAGAAAGTCACCATTGCTTTACAAGACAATCAGTTTTAAGTAATGCCATTCATCACAAAATGGAATAGAGTGAGCAACATTTCCTCAACTGCAATGAATTATACAAGGGTCAGCAAGCTGGAGTCGCGGTTGGCAACACAAACATTGGCCTCAGGTAGCAATCCCATCTTTCCAGCTGTTCTCATCCATATGGGTTCAATGAACTGCAGAGAGTACAGGCCTTTGCTTATTGAGAGTATCTGCTGCAACTATTTCATCTAACTAGCATCATATAACAAGTATGAGATAAGGTGAACACCATTCATCTAAAACTTGTCGGGTAGCCAACTGCTGACAGAGGGGAAAATGGAGGTGGCAGAGAAGCAGACAGATGTGACTGGAAAAATGCAGGTGTTCCTGCATTTGAATACTCAAAGATTTAAACCATGAGGAAGTTACAAATGATTCACCTGCAATTCATCAACATCTGGAAACACCACACATGCTGAACTTCATGCTGAGTGAATTTCAGGGTTATCCCAGCCACTGCCTCACTACAAAAATAGCCTATTAATGTTTGAGCTGCCAAGCACATTAGCTTGGTAATTGAAGATTACACTTTTTTGCCTGAAAAGGGAAGATTGTTTATGAGTACAGCTTTGAAACTAAAACCATCCAGTGAACCTGGAGCAGAAATTCTTCCTGTAGTCCTTATCAGAGTTGCATATAAATGTAATACAAATGGATTGATTCCCTTGTCACCTGACTCACTCCTGCAATTTTTGAGATTTTACTTCTCAAAAGTGAAATCTGTGATAAATCATCTTTTTCTCAAGATGCTTTCATGCCATCCTGAGCTTTGTGTTTACACCCCGGATTGTGCTGGTATATATTTGTGATCTTCTATATTTAAAATATTTGTGCAAATAATGGTGTAGAACACTTGCCCAACCTGTCATTTATTAAATGCAAAACAAAAATGTTAAAATTTTGACTTAAGCCTATAAAAGCAAAACTTCCAGAGGTAAGGCCATCTGTAAAGATTGTCTTGGAGCATAAAGAAGACAAAGTGTAGTAGTTTGTCCTCTTTTAATTACATTTAATCACTTTTCAGCCTAAGGAGACTTAACTTTGCTGAGTTATACATTCCTGAAGAATATATTTTATACCAGAAGCATCAATTGAGCAATTCTACCAGGTGTCACTGGCTTACATAATCATCATTTTTATAGAACACTATCCTTCCAGTTTGCTTAACCTGACACTGTATCGTACATGTTTTGGATTGATCCATGCAGCAATTATCTTTCATTGAGATGCTCTTTCTGGAGTGGGGATGAGTAGAGATTCATTATATATACTGAAGGCAGAAAATTGCTCCCTCGGATTTAGCCGCTTCTGAAAAATATAGTTGTCTCATCATTAAACTAAATATTCACAAATGTTTATAAGCAAATGTTTATTACAACAACTTAAAGATGAGTTTTCTGACTAAAGAGACAGCCTATACTTTTCTGCACAATGTTTCCTAGGATGAATTAAATTATATAAATATATGTTAACAATAACTCATAATATTTTAATAAAAGTGTTTTGTTTCTCTTTACTTCTCAGAAGTATTGTCCCAAGTGTCAGTAGGGTTGCGGGTGTTTTGTTTTTACATTTTAAGGACACACAAGGTTATACTCTTGATAGGAAAAGAAGTATAACTATTGATATTTAATGCAGATAATGATGGTAGATATCCTTTGTACAGTATCATTCCAAGTTTTTGCTTCGAGCAGTGTTCATCAACAAAGCAGTTTGGTATCAAGAAAAAGATTCTCATTTTTCAGATTTTCTGCCAGATAGCTATTCTAGGAAAAGATGTATTTTGATATTTCTGTTTAGTGAGAGATTAAAAAGTGAAGATGTTTTACTGCTGTTACATCTTATATTATGAAACGGAATCTAACAATTGCACCCCAGACTCATGACTCAAGTAAACTTAAGGCCTTGTTACACCTTATACTGTGAACCACACAAATGAGTTAGTGCTAGCGAAGATTTTGGAGCAGCCAGACCTGTAGTCTAGAAACTATCTCTGACCGTCCCCCACCTGCACAAATCGGATTTGTCACTAGAGGCCGGGTGAGTGGGGGCAGGACTAGGAGCTGTAGCTGTGAGTTACCACTAGAGGGCTGGTAAGCCAGGACAGGCTTCTGTTCCTGCTTTAGGGGTAGGTGGTGTAAGACATCCAGGGATACTGGAGGGCTTCAACTTGGGCAGCACATACATTGGGGTTGCCACACTTTAATGGAGCTGGGTAGTGTGAATCAGAAATGTTACTGCCCTGAAGTGGCATATCTTTGAGCTGCATAATGAGTACTTAAAACTGCTTTAAGGTGCTAATGTGTGGACAATCCAGGGATTTAGAGCTCCAAGAGCCGCCCAAAATTACTGTGCAAAAAGACACTTATTCATTAAAGCCTACATCTCTGAAGATATTTTTCCTAACCTGGTCCTCCTCAGTTATTCAGGTAGGGAAGGTGTATTGTTATTAAGGTGAGCATATTTTCAAACTAAAATACCAAGTCACTTTTGTGGCAATATTTCCTGGCAACAAGAAAAAACTACACAAAAGACATGCTTCTTTTTCAACGTAGATAGGTATCGCTAATGCCAGAATTTCGACATGAAAGGCAGGTTGGCCTGTTTCTTAAAATGGAGGGGTTTTCTTTCCATTTATAAAGGAACCTGAGTACATTTTTCATCTAGCCCTGCACAAAGGCCTGTAACACAACTTGTAGTTGTATTACAAACTTTGAGTCAAGGAATAGGGGGAATGGTGCCTGCACTTATCTGACTTTTTATTCAAGCACTGTTCCTCACATTGAAGCAACATCCTGAACAAATTCAATAATAACAAATAATCTAAATATTTTAGTCAATGAAATGAGAAGTTGAGACATTTAAGTGTTTTAAGACATTTAAGGGATGTACTTGATCGCCGTGTTGTTCTGAGACAAAAAGACCTACAAAAAACTAGAACTCTTGGAACTGTTGTCTCAGACCAACAGAGCGACCAAGTATACCCCTGAAACATGGAAGATGCCAAATTTTAACCGATTTTGGATTTTAAACTTTATTGCAGAACAACAAGGAATTTTTCTTTTTTACCTCCCTGCCTGCCATCTGACACCTCCAGGGAAGGAATTTTACCTGATCAACACATCAAAGAACCACTCAACACAACTCACAAAGACACTCTTAGGGACCCAGAGGGACAGACTTCCATCTTCAGCTCCCTCTGTGCAAAAATGAAGTTTATTTCCTACCTATGAGGACTTTTTACCTTCTTGTACCATCTACACTTTTCCCAGAGCCTGACAAAGGGACTTTGATCCCAAAAGCATGCAGAAAAGGACAGTTTTCTTGCCATTTTCCAGTTGGTCTAATAAAAGGTATCATTTTGGAACCAAGAGTTCTAGTATTTTGCATGTCTTTAAGAAATTTAAGGCAGACAAGGTTCTTTGGGTAAATCCAATATCTTTTATTAGATCAGCTCAAAGAGTAGGAAAAATTCTTCTTTGCAAGCTTTCAGATACAAATACCCTTCATTAGGCTGAGGAAGCGTCTGCAGATGGTCCATGCTCTTCCTGGCTGGAGTAGTAAAAGCAGCCAGAGGCCAATACATATGCAAGAAAGCTAGTCAGTTAAAATGTGAATTGAGGTGGTCGGTAGGTGAGAGACAGGTGTGGGGAGGGGAAGGGAAATGAATGTAGCTGTAGTCAATGGATGGGGGAGGAGGGAGGGAATGATAACAGCTGGTGAAAAAATGGAAGGTTTACCTGGGGAGTCAGCTGTTAGGCAGGTTATAATGTCATAAATCCAATATCTATATTTCGTCCATGATGTTTTATATCCAGTAGATTAAAGAAGTAAAGTTCATAGGCTTGTCTGTGAAAAGTGTTTTGTAAATCCCCTTTCAGGATTAGAACTGAAAGATGGGAGAGAGAGTGGTGCTCTCACAGGTAATTGGGTATTCTTGTCTTTGATAGATTTTAAGTGTGCATTCACACCAAATGAATCCAGACCATGCCATGACAAGAAACGTGAAACCTGCCAAGACATCTCCACCACCCCCACATTTATTACACCCCACAACAGAGCCATCAGCATTCCTGGATCTTACACCTGCACCTCCAGAAATGTAATACGTCTCATTCAGTGCACCGAATGCCCTGATGGAAAATATGCAGGAAAAACCAAACAACAACTGCACCAGAATGAACACTCACCAGAAATCTATCAAAGACAAGAATACACAATTATCTGTGGGAGCACACTTCTCACAAGAAAACCACTCTCTCCAGTCTCTCAGTTCTAATCCTCAAAAGGAATTTACAAAACACCTTTCACAGCTGAGCCTACAAACTTCACTTCATCAATATACTGGATACAAAAAAACCATGGACTAAACATAGACATTGGATTTATGACATAACCGGCCTAACATCTGACTTCCCAGGAAGAGCACAGACTAACTGCAGATGCTTCCTCTGCCTGATGAAGGGTATCTGTACCCAAAAGCTTGCAAAGAAGAATTTGTCCAACTATTTGAGTTAGTTTAATAAAAGATACCCGACTTATCCAAAGAACCGCATCTGCCTGTGCCCTTGGACCAACACAGCTACAACCTACACCCTTAAGAAATATAAGAAATTCCCAGGACTTCCATTCTTTACATAAAATACTGGAACACATGGCTTCTTTGTATAAACCAGGCAAACGAGACTTAGCTAATACCTACATTGAAGTCTTAAGCTTTTCAAGTGCTTTGTATCAGTTTCAGGGGGAAAAAATATTGATAAATGTTTTTTTGTGGGGGGTTAAGATTAACCAGTTCCTCACATCTTAAGTTATAACTTGATTATGCATTCATTCAATTACTGGCATAATAAAATGAGGAATAAGACACAGACTTATTACTCATATTTTATTAAACTTATCACAATAAGTCACCTGTAGTAAATATAATAAAAACTAGAAAACTTAGAATCACCATTATACATATATTCATCTAGCTCTCAGCTTGCAAAATATGCCTACTATAGTTATCTAATATATAAACTTTGCTAATACAATCACAAATTAAAACTCAATGGAGATGCATTCTGGAGCACCCTTACACTCGCAAGACTCACTCAACCAGCCTGCACCAGGTCCTGCAGTAACTCCAAGCTACAGAAGAAGCTCCAGTTTCCCAAGCCATGCGCTTCTGTCACAGGTTTTAAGGGCTATAAGTTCTGCATGTGCAGCAGCTGTCAGATCTGTCCCTGAATGTACAGTTAGGCCTTGCAGTATGTCCTGAAGGTCAACAACAAGTTCTGTCAGACAAGCTGAGGAAATTAATTGCAGAGTCAAAGACCCTGCTCTTAATAGAAACTGCCCAACCTCCAGTCCCTTTCATTAAGATATCAGGATTTTCAGCAAGGACTTTCCAGAGGATTTCATCTGTCACACACACATGCAAAAAAAAAGCATGAGAAGGACAAACATAGGGCAGGGAGATTTTAGGTGAATTGTGACCATTTAACTAAAACAAGTTTCTACCTGCAGAAAAAGGATCTGATGAAGATGGATTTAGAACCAATCTTTGAGTCCTTTGGCAAACGACACATCCACTGAACTCAAGCCCAGGCTCTAACTACTAATGTCATTAAGGAATTTTGGGATGTTTTGTACTACCACCTTAATAAAAACACAATCGGCTCTCCATTGCAGACCCATTTTCCGAAAGGCACCAGAAGTTGCATCTTTCATAAGTGACATTCAGGGGACAGAACTAGTTTTTAGTTTGTCTTACTTGGTAGAGGATTTAGCTCCAGGGTAGTACTGCTCTAAGCACACCTCAAAGCTGGTGCAGGGAGGATGAGGAGAGTTTCATCCTGCAGCAGTTTGCCTCCAATTGTTTTTTCCTTCTTGAACGAATGCAATGAACCCAAAATGCTGTGGCTCAAGTGAGGACAGTAAAACCTGTCTACCATCATCAGGCTCCCACTGCTGCCGCACTCCCACCGCTGCCATGCCCCCCCAGCTGCCAAGGGCATGCACTGTTCACTGAGGGTCATACCACATCATTCCAGATTTATCCCAATGATTGTAGGTTCCCAAAGTACCCTTTCATACACACAAAATTACTCAGAAAAATCACTCCAATCTACACTGAGAATTTCATAGTTTCTAGGGTCGGAAGGGACCTGAGTAGATCATCTAGTCCGACCCCCTGTCATGGCAGGAAAGAGTACTGGGGTCAAATGACCCCAGCAAGGTGTACATCTAGTCTTCTCTTAAAGATCCCCAGGGTAGGAGCCAAAACCACTTCGCTTGGAAGTTGGTTCCAGATCCTAGCCGCCCTGACCGTGAAGTAGCACCTCCTGATGTCTAGCTTGAATCTACCCTCTGCCAG
>NW_017728911.1:10844775-10860240 GCF_001723895.1 Crocodylus porosus | reverse complement strand
GCTGACTTGAATATGTCCAGTCCCTCCAGAAGCTCCCTAACTAGTTCCTCACTAACCCTTGGCTTAGGTGTGTCTCCCCTGTGGCCTGAGGAGGGCCCAGCGGGTTGTGGCTGTTCCAGTCCCTGCTTAGGAAGATGGAGGCAAAGAAATTGTTAAACATGTCGGCTTTGTCATCTGGTGTGATTCAGCGTCCCAGAAATACCAATTCTCAGGTCTCCTGTCCTAAGCATTAGAACACACTGGAACATCAGAAATTAATTGACATTGTATTAACAGCATCTATAACTATACATTGCCTTAGAAAATTGTAAATCATTTGCTAAAGAGCATACTTCAATGCTGAAGCGTGCCTAAGTATTTTCAGGACTAGAAACTTAGGGCCTAATGTCCCGTTTGTTCTACACTCAAAACTCTCATTTTGACACTTCACCTGTTAGAGAACCAAAGAATCTCACCCCATGGACAGTGCTTCAGTGAGACCAACTGCACGCTTAAATGCTTTTCAAGATCAGGACCTGAGGTTTTATGGCCTGGGGAATGATAGATCAGATCTGTAACAGAAACTAATAGTGGCTTTCTCTTAGCCTTAAAATGACTTGGATCACTGTGCTGGACTCATCTTGAATGAACCACTCCTGGGTATGAATGCTGATGTAGGATCTTGAAATTACAAATGGTATTACTGTCCATCAATTTTCACTTGAGTTAGAATAAACTTTGTATGTGAGCAAGAGGTGATTACAGAGTGCATTTGTTTTTGTTTTTTGGGGTCAAGATGTTCTTTCCTTTACCTTTCTGCTTTTGAATGCAGCATTGTCAAGTGTTTCTGCCTTATATAATAATTGCTATGGATAGGTCTATGTACAGAGCAAGTGATTTTTATTTACCACTGGACTACCTGGGAGATGTGTTGCTAAATGCCTAGCATTTCTTACAGTTGCTATAGGCTGTGCTTGTCTATGTATGGTTAGTACTAGCTAGCACAAGAGGGATTTTTAATGCTAATACCATGTCATCATCATAATATATACATCCCTTACTCCAAGATCTTGCTAAAATTAAAAGAAAACCAAATCTACATGCTTGTACTATCAAATAATAAAAAATGCCCAATTTTGTTTCTGCTTTTTCTTTTTAAGTTATATGTTTGCTATTT
The DNA here is from genome assembly GCF_001723895.1 of Crocodylus porosus. Classification (NCBI taxonomy): domain Eukaryota; kingdom Metazoa; phylum Chordata; order Crocodylia; family Crocodylidae; genus Crocodylus; species Crocodylus porosus. The sequence continues at coordinate 10,859,084 of NW_017728911.1, read as the reverse complement.
TTTCATCAGTGTAGCAGGCTCACCTTTCAAAGCTTGGGTTGAGTCCCAGGCTTGAGATCCTGCTGTTTTGATTGGTGGATCCCATCCACCAATCTGGAGGCAGCAAGAGAAATAAAGTCACACCCCTTTCCCAAGGGGCAGGGGAGAATAGCGGATTGAAGACTGTAAACTGTCAGGTCTGGAAGACTTCAGAGTCAGAGCCTTAGAGGGTATAAGAGGAGCTGCATGCCCAGCACTGAGGACAGATGTGGCAAGGGACTCAAGAAGAGCGGAGCCAAGAAAAGCTGAGGAGCTCTCCTCTGGCAGGCAATAGGCCCAAGACTCCTGAAGCACCAATGGAGAACCAGCCTTGGGAGTGGTGCGAGACTGCTCGGGATATTGATGGTGCACAGGGATGGTGCGTGGAGACCCGGCCCTGGGAGATGTGTGAGACTGCTCAGACCCATCACAGAGCGTGGTTCGGTGCACGGAGCCCAGGCTCCGGGAGCTGCAAGTGGCAGCTCGAGCCTGCAAACCTAGAGGGCCAGCAGGCCACACAGTGCGCAGGGCAGTGTATGGGTGCAAGCCTTGGATGCCATGGCAGGGCAGTTCAGGCATCATTGTGAGTAACCCCAGCAGGCGGCCAGGCAGGAAGGTGCACAAGCGGTGTATGCAGGGGAGCCAGGGAGCAGCAGAAGCTGCTTGGGTTAGCCACCCGGCATAAGGATGGATGGCCAGAGCCTGAAGGGCCCGGCCTGTGCTAAAAGAGCCCTCAGTGCCAAGCCAGGGCATGGGGAAATGATAGTGTTGCAGTGTGAGGCCCAGCACCCAGGAGCCAGCAGCAGTGGTGCAGCAGCTGAAGGGAGCTGAGCCCTTGGTGCCCAGAACAGGGCACAGGGTGGGGAGAAGCCCAGCAGTGCAGGAGAGGTCTGGAGAGGTGCTCCAGCAGAGGAGACCCCATCAAGCTGCACTCTGACCATCACCACCTGAGACAGCGCAAGTCATTGGGCCCTTGGGTCCCACAAGGGAAAGACGTTTGGGGCAGGCAAACCCAGAGAAGGGGCTGGGTGAACAGTTCCCTGCCTAGTCTAGGCCATAAAGGGAAGGGCCCCTGGTGCTTCCTGGACACCCCCCAAAGGACCATTGGAAGGAAGATTATCTCTTGCCATGAGTCAGGGACTATATTAAGGAATAGGTGTTATTAGGAGTGTTTGAACCTTATATTTTGTAACTGAAATGTTGTATTATGACGTTGTATTGTGTTGATGCTGCTGAAATTGTTTTACTGTGATGGGTAAATAGTGTTATTTAGGGTTTGACTTTGGTTATTGGTTAATGTTCACTGTGTAAATATATGTATATAATATTTAGTTTTATGATTGTGTATATTATAACTCAATAAACTGTATATAATTAAGAACTTTGGGCTTGTGCTAACTCTATAGAGGAAAGAGGGATCTTTTCTCATGGCACCCGATCCTGCCTACCCATCCCATCCAATTGAGAATAGGGCACACCCTTGGGTATACCCAGGTTGCATGAGTAAATGTGAACCAAATGCTGGAACAGAGAGCTGGTTTTAGGGAACAACCCTGTTTAAGACAGCATTTAAGCATGTACTTGCATTCCAATGGGATGTAAGCATATGCTCACTGCTGTATGAAAGAAAGATTAAGATAGAGTATAACTGGTCAATAATCTGTTAATGTGTTTACCTGTGTTCACCACAGAAACCATCCATGTTGACAATATGGAAAGTTATGAATGGAAATGCATTTTTTATATGCAAATGATCACTTAGACTCCAGAGCTAAGTACAGACAGTCAAAAGCCTAAGGCTGAATGGATTCAATCTTCACAGGTTAGTCTAGGATACATAGACTGAACCACTAAGCAAGTGAACACATTCACTTTTGATTCTAGAAATACAGCCACATGCCTGCAGTGACCTAGACCAGAAACTGGGGGGTGCTAAAGCATGCCTCCCTGCTCAGCTGAAACAAACAGCTTGGGCCAAGTCTAGCCCACCCAACCTGCAAGGGGTTGAGGGGAGGGAGCTTGCAGGGAAGGTGCAAAGCATCCTGAGATGCTGGGGGACTGTGAGTTAACTTGAATCTGGAGGGGATCTGGGACAGTTCAATAAAAACATTTAATCTAAATCAGTTAAGTCTGATACTACATCCATCCAGGCTCATCTTAAACTGGTTCTGGCCTCTTTGCAAGTGGTTTATGTACATTGAACTTCTGTTGTGTTACAAATTTGAACTGGTTTCCAATCACTTATACTGGTTTATGTGTAACTTCTATCCCTAGCTCAAGTCATGAAAGCACTTATGATTAGGTTTATTTTAACTTTCTTTCAGACTAGGTACATGTTTAACATTAAGTGTGGGGGGGGTATAATTTGCTTTACTGGAGATAGGTGTGGTAAGAGCTCCTTGCAAATCAAGTAAGTATAAAACACAGGGTCCTGTAAAACAGCCTGTGTGGTAGTAAAACCAGAGACACCCATCAGAATAGATACGAATAAATTCTACTTCTGTCTTCTCATTGTCAGATAGAAATTTTACTATAAGCGCCAATGCATGACTCTCCTCCTAATTTAAACATTATGTAAGTTAGTTGGGAGGTTTTGGGGGGGGGTTGGGGGGGAGGGGTGCTATATTCCAATATACTATTATTTGAACAACAAGAAAAGATCTACCATACATTCAGTTGCCACAGACAAAAAGGCTGCCTCCCCAGGTAAACCAAGCCATGGCTAGGGGCAGTGTCAAGGGAAAGGAAAGGGACAGGGAAACCTTACATGGTTTTCTGCCACCTTTCTGTCCCTGGGCTTTTCTGATTTGTTGTAATGTGTGCCACTCGTGAACAGTTCCTAGAAGACCATCCTTCCAGCCAGGCTAGCTGGAGCAGATTATGCTTCAGTATCACCTCAGAAGTCTCCATAGCACAGGCCAGCATAGAGGCAGGGCAGGAGAGTCTCACATAAAGCAGTCAAGCTACTCCAGGCTAGGGAATCCTCAGCTGTTGTCTAAAGACAGATTTAGATGTCCTTCTGTGCTGTATTAGCAATGCAAAGGTGACTAAAAAAAAAAATAGAACCTGGCTCAGTATGTACATCTCTAATGCTTTTTAAAAGCACCACATTGCATAGCTCCACTGAACAATCATATCAGAAGTTTTGCTTTCAGGAATGCAGCAATTGCAAATGAAATAATCAGTGTTATTTTAAAAGAAGAAAATACACTTGGATTAGCATAACTGACTAATATGAAACCAGATATGATTAACACAATTCATTTTAGTCTTGCTAAATGTTAATGTATCCCAAGGTCCCCTCCTCTTTCTCCATTTACCTACTCCTCTCTCTTGCAAGAGGATCTCACAGCAAAACACTTTTCACTCTAACAAGGTCTCTCTTTGGAACAGTTTCTTTAAATTATTTAAATGCTCATCAAGTAAACAATGCAGTATTTTTAGCATTAAGGTAAAAATTCATGTCACTTTCTAAATTAAACCTAAAGGAAATGTTGAATTATAGGATCTGGTTTGTTTTTTAATTGATAACAAGGACTTCTGGAAGAACTCTGTGCATCATGGCTTGATGACTAAAAACAAACTGTTAAATATCCAGGTCTATGGGAAATGAAGTGCCTGGAAACCCCACTGCACTAACTGTTAGATACAGAGAGGTACATTTTTCATAGACTAAATGTGACGAAAAAACGAAAGAACTCTTGCTGAAAAACTTCTCTTCCTGAAGCATAGACTGAGTAACATTCTACTGTGATCAAGAAAATAACACATTTTAAAGACCCACCAAGAACTCTCTTGCTTTACACCTCAGTTATCAGAGTAAGTCTGGGAATACCTGACTGACTCGCACCTTGCTTTAGTAATGGGGTACAATCTTATAAAGAAGACTGCTGAACTGTGGGAAATTGCATCAAAGGAAGGAAGCATAAATGAAGGAGATTTCCACACTTCAACTGCTCATTTTGCTCATCAAGTTTAAGACTGTATTTGGGAGGAATATTATTACTGGAACATTGTAATTAAATATAATTTCCTTATCAAAGCAGAAATATGGACATCATTATTATTTCTGTCACACTAGTGCTTGGGATCATTGTCTTTGGCACTGGGCATGCATACAGTAGCAGACAATAGACAAAGTACTTAGAGTCTAAAAAAAAAGGGATAGGCAAAATGTATGAAGATCCAACAGATGCATCAAATGACTTTTCCAAAGTTACATGATGGGTCAATGCCAGAGCTGGAAAAAAGAACCCAGTGTGTGGTCTACTCTACATGACAGAGTTTTGCCAGCCCAGCTGCATGAGCTAGAATGTGAAAATATCACACCCTATTTTGCTATGCCAGCAAACTCCTGGTATGACTCATGCCAAAGAGCCCCTAAGGACCATTTGTATTGACTTCTCAATACAAGCTCTCAGGGCAGGACTGGGAATGTTTAACTGACTCAGTGTTTCTCTTTGCAGCCTGTCAGTCCAGGAAGCGGTGCTCCTTACACACTTAAAAAAGAACAAACAAAAATGGTGCTTTACTTTAGACATGGTGTGCTCCCGTGCCAAACCCAGCACATGCCCAGAAGAGGCATCACATTAGTTGGACCTGGCTTGTCCAAAATCTGTATAGATCACGTGCTTTAGTTGGGCTTTTTTGGCACTTTTATCTAATAGATGATTGAACTCTTCTGCAAGTATATGCTGCATTTTCACTAGGGACCTCTGCTGGTACAGCTATGCTGACAGGAGCTAGAGGCAGAATCTCCCTAATGTAGGCAAGCCCAGGTCTCTGACCTCTCGTTCTCATTCTACAATACCTTTTTACAGTTTTCCAGACGCAGCAGATGTACATACTAAACAAGATCCACATAAACCTATGGGACACTGAGTGGCAGTGTCTCTATCCAGGCATGAGTTTCATCCCACTTGGAAAATAGGATAGAGAAATGGGACTCAAAGGGGAGGAAGAACAAAAAGAGGATAAAAAGGAAAGGCTGTTTACCAGCTGCATTACTACAGCCCTGAAAACACGCTCATCAGATTTCTGTGGAAAAGGAATCAATCAGTTTCTGCTTTCCCGGGGTCAGTAATTGTTGCCTTTTTATGCAGGTTTATGTGCACTTCTGACATGTGGTCGATTTACCAACAGTGCCATCACAGCAAAAGTATTTAAAGGCCTTAACCATAGTTTTTATGAAGCTATTAAGTTTTACTCATTTGTGGATTTTGCAGTATATGAATACTGTAGATGCCACCTTAATTAAAAGGTCTTGTCATCTAGTTCAATTAAAAAGAGAAAATGTACTCTCCTAGGAATAGCTAGGAACAAATTGAGTTAGCTGCATTACATGTGCTAAATACACAGCAATTTTGTGTATCCACCTTTATCAAGTACACTTTCAAGCATTTAAATACATTCTAATAATCCTATTCTCATGTTTTGTTTAGATTATTTATGAAATATTAAGACCATGTCAATTCTAGCCATTAATGATGAATGACTGTTAAACAAAATTCTGCTTTGCAAATGCATACAAATTTCATGTGTGTATAGGGAAGAAGGGAAAACGTGCTGTCTTTCATGAGATGTTAACTTATAAAAATATTTGAAAAAGCTGTTTGCAAATAATTTTTTAATATGCAGTAAACCTGTATGTAAAAATCCATGCAATAGATACCCAATAAAATAAATATCATTAAACAACAAGAGGGCAGTTACATTTCTATACAGATCTATAATGTATGTGTAGATATATATATATTTAGACACTGCATCAGTAAAGTCTGCATTATTGTAACTGTGTACACATACTATAAATGTTTGACCTCAAAAGTAACAGATGTACAATAAATAAACAGACCGTCTAAGCCTCCTTGGGGTAGAAATAATATAAAACTGAATTTTCTCCAAAGTTCTCATAAGAGAACTTAAACATTTCATGCTGTTACCACTAGCTCCAACCACCTTAAGATGCAGTTCAGCAGCATGAAGTAAATACCATTCTTACCTTTCTGACTCCAAGTTGAGGTATTTCAAGGTAATGAAACAGGCACCATGCTCAGGATAAATTGCCTAAGGGCTGCTGGACATATCCCTTCAGATGCCACCTATTTACTCTTAGCCATGAGAATGGGACACCCTATGACTTGCCTCCTTACTTCCTGGAAGCATTTTTTTGGTCAAGAAGGACAACAGTGCAGCTGACAAATCTCAGGCTACTATATCTGAATGTTCCCCTGAAAAACACATGAGAAACCAATGCCTTAGCAACAATCACAGGCTCCATGCCTTCTGGAATTGTTTAAGACGAGGGTCAGCAAAGGCAATCTGCATCCTAAAGCTCAGTAATAGCAAAGATAGGAAAGGAAGGATGCACCCTGGATCTGCAAAATGCGAGTCCATTGCATTTAGCTGTTGCCTTCCTTCTTGATAATTTTGAAAGTATTGCACAAGTAACAATGAATCAAACTCTTTAATCAGGGGGTTTCCTTTGGTCTTGAGTCTGGGACTGGGCTATGCTGCACAAACACAACCAAAGCAACTTGGCATATTTTGTGGCAGTCGTGCTATCAGATCTCATTGCATGAACCATCTCAGTTAAGGCTCCACTCTAGTACTACAGTTCATATACCTTTCTAAATGAGTTAATCTTTAAGGTGCTACCCTGCTCTGTCTTTTGGCTGACTTCAGACTAAAACAGCTATCCACCTCTTGAGAGATTTCCATACAGCTCCAAATCAGACACAGGAGCAGCAGTGATATTCCTCCCGGGAGATGAGAGAGCTGACAGACACAAAATACTGAGCCCTAGTCTAAAACCTAATTGAAGGATGGCAAACTTTGTGAAACAGACCATGAACTGACATAAATTATCCTAGCTTCATTGACTTCAGTAAAGCTAGGACTATTTATATCAACTGAGGATCTACACCTCGTCTTTTTCAGGTGTCTTAATCTCTGATGTGGGAATGCATCTAATTCAGGATCAGTAGCTGATTAGGCTAGACCCAGTTATTTAGAATTGTACTTCAGAAAAGTCTTTGTTTTCCAGAGAGAGTACAAGGTACTCTTGTACCACAGTCAAGGTACAAGAGCTCACCTAAAGGTGACCAGTATTGTTTCTCCATGTAGAAAGCAGGCCAACAAATAGAGGGCATGATTTAAGTACAAAAGGCAAAGATTTTAAAGGTACTGAAAAGACAACGAAGAAATAGGGACATACCGATCATAAAAGCTAATTCAGGCAACAGGATAAATCTGTAGTCTCTGGTTAGACCATACTTAACACAATACATTGTGTGTTTGATTTCCTGTTCTTCAATTTTGTTTTCAAGGTGCATTTTAAAATGCTATTGTTTATCACTCTCCAGATGTTTTGAAAACCCAAGTTAATCACCTGTTGAATAGCTAGGAAAGAAAATGATGTGCTGGGATTGAGCACTGTAGCTGACAGACAATACAGCCTGGGGGCTTGAAAATGTTACCGGCTATGGGAAAGATTTGGTTTTGTCATACCCCTATTTGTGGGGAAGAACCTTCCCCTCCTCTGATTTACTAGAGGGTGCGCCACACACATGCTGCTGTTCTGGTAAAGATTGCCAAAACTTGTATTGCAGCTTCTGGGATGCTACTTTGCTCCCGAAGTGTCCAGTGCTTCAATTCAGAAGGAAAGACCAAAGCTGCTCCTTGAAAGGAGCTTTTCCTTTTGCCCTTCTGCCAACAGGCATCTGTTGGGTTCCAAGAGCCCCAGGCTCCAGTTTTCTGGCTGCTGTAAGCCTGCAGTATCTCCTTTGAAGTGCTGCAGCCTTTTGAGAGTATCCTAGGGCACTTCTAAGCTGCAAAGGCAAGCAATGACTGCTGCAGCTAGTAAGCTTCAGAGGAGGAAAAGACAGTAAATTACAAATGGAGGAAAGACAACTGAATGTGGAGGAAGCGGAGTAAAGGGAAATGGCTTTGTTAGGGTGTGGGGAAATATTAAGGGGAGGAAGGAATCCAAAGGGCAAAGTCTAATCCAGTCTTCTAAGAGAGGATAATTACCAATTGCTAGCCAGGTAATAAATTGTGTGACTGAACCAGTTAGTGGGACACCGGTGTGAAACTTTAGTAAACTCAAGGCACCATCCTGGCCAATCAGATTACAGTTGACTAGGTGAGGGTACAAAATAAGAGACAGAGAACTTCCTGTCTGCTGTACAAATATCCCTAAAAGGAAAGGGGGAAAAGTACCAAGAAAACGATGGTGAAACTCCCATTCAGTCTCCCTCTCTTCCCCGATAGCATCTGTTTCAGAAAAGACCAATGGATCCGGGACTGTTCAGCCTGGGAAGGGAAAACTGAGGGGGGACATGGTGGCTTTCTGTAAGTATGCAAGGGGTGAATATTGGGAGCTGGGAGAAAAAACTGTTCACTAGGGTGCTCCAGGGGAGGACAAAGAGCAATGGCTATAAACTGTTAGAGGATGGTTTCGGGTTGGATGTAAGGAAGAACTTCTTTATGATAATGGTGACCAGACTTCCCAAGGAGGTGGTGCAGTCCCCAACCTCGAAACTCTTCAAGAGGAGACTGGACAGACACCTTGCTAGGAACATTTGATTTCAGCAGTATTCCTACCCAGAGCAGGGGGTTGGACTTGATGACATTATGAGGTCCCCTCCAGGCCATGATTATTATGATTCTATGAATTAAATAAATGGGAAATGACTGACTATAATTATAAAATAAAAACTGAAGACTACTCCTACCAACAAGTGGTGAAGGCAGCTTGATCTTTTAAATGGGGGCCTTTCACAAGTAGCAGACCCTCAGTTAGCTGAACCCAATTTACATGAACACTTGGATTATATGAACTCTAATTTTGGTCATCAAAAATGGAACAAGGTACAAATCTGCTTTGTAATAATATTATTACATCATTTTAGACTAGGGACTTGGGCTTCATGTTTTGCTCTCTTTCTGGTGCTATTTTAAATTTCAGATGTCATATATCCAAACAGGGGACAATCCCACAGCATTCAGAAAATTACAAGTCTATGTATTTCATAGGATAGGAATTCTAGTAATGGTGACCAGGTAATTGCTGTTAAGTAAACCTTTCTTGTAAGCATGGCTGGCAAGTGTGCTGCTGAAGGTAGGGTAGATTTGCACCTTGCAAACTAACCAAGCTGTATATATATTGCAAGCTTTTGCAGGCTAAAGATCACTTCATCAGATGCTGTCTGTGCCATGCTGTCACAAGAACTTCTGCTTCAATTTGTATTGTAAACAAATACTAGATGTATTTCACTAATCATCTTAATAGTGGTTCATATCTATACAGTAGAAACATACAACAACTGAAAAAACAAAAACAGAGATGGATTTCTTTCTTGTTTGTTGCTGACAGAGTGAAGGTTTTGCCACACTTACGGGCAGGTAGAGGTTAGAAGATGCTTAGAGTAGTTTTAATACACGTTAATAAAACACAGACACTGCATTCTTACACAGCAAACAAATACAGGCCCTAGATATAGATATAAAATACCATTTTTCTGAATCATGAAAAGGAGTGAAGCAGTAACTAATATAAAAAGCACTGGAAGCTTGACAGCTTGTGTTCAGGGGTGTAATGTTGAGAAATGCACCAAGCAATTTCATTCTTAAACACCCAGTTGTTTGTGTGCATTCTGTACAACACCTAGCACAATGGGGTCCTGGTCTCTTGCTCCAGGGTGCTATAAGAATACAAATATATTTTTAAAATAATAACTAACATGCAAGGTATCTTAAAAACAAACTTTAGTGCTAATAAAAGAGCCCAGGAAAGGGATGAATTCATTATCTTACTAAAATCTGTGCGATCTACCACGAGAGACCTCTCATTCTGAGAGCTTCAGAGGGCGCTGCTGCTTTTTTGGCTCTTCACCTCCACAATTGAGCCCTTGGCCTAAGAGTGGCTCAGGTCTTCAGTGTGCCATCTCTAGGCAAATGTATACTGCTAAAAAGGAGCATGTATTACTAGAAGCGTGTCTGTTGGTTTACATTAAAAAATGACAGCATGCGCAGTATTTGCTGATCTGTACAAGTGATCAGTCTTACAATGCTCTGTAGCAGTATAAAGTTAGGTTTGTGGGGTTATTGCAATATCACCTACTATTTTACTATTGCATCAATGATCCAAACATCAATGATCCAAACCATCCCATTATCCGAATACAGGATGTGCTGCCAACTTGTGTGTTGTGATACAAATGAGACCAATGGTGACTAAAAAGTAGAGAACTTTTTTAAGGATTGAGGAAAAACAGGTAATGATCAACACACTGAAAAAAAGAGAATCTGCTAACAAATCAGATTCATTGACATTAGAAAATGCTTGTTTAATACATTTCATTACCCAAACAATTTGATTTTACAAAAATGGATTTTTGTGTCATTTAGTTCTGTGCCATTAGTTGCATTGTAAGAATATTTTAGGACATTAATATTTTTTTGTCATTTTTACCGGAATTTCCTGACTCTTCCCACCATTTGCTATAGAGACTTTAATCTTAAATTCATTTCTGATTTAGTTTTCTCTGTGATTTAATCATATAAACCACAATCCAAATATAAAGCAAAAAACCCGCAACAAAACAAAACAAAACAAAACAACATCCCCAACCCCACAGCAGACAGAGAAGTGAGAAGCAAACCATGTGGCTTTAAGCTAGAGGCTTGTGCCCTACACATTTTAATTATCTTGCTAAGTTTAGTGACCCTATTGTATGATCCTTTCCTTGAAACTAATGACAAGTTCAGTTCATTCCTTTCTAGAGTGTGTTGCCTCTTTTGAACTTGAGATGCTGAGAGAGCTTATGAACAGTGCTGCTGTTTTATTTACTCTCAATTAATCATGCTCAACTGTAAACAAAGTGTCTGTTTTAGTTCTGCTGACAATTATCCACTTGTCAACATCTCCCTCAAGTACCTTCAGCATCTGGCAACTGCACAAAACAGCTACATCAAAATGAACATTTTGTCTCAATAAAAAGATAGACATGTGGCATGTTTTCATCTGTTTTCTAGCCCATCAGCAGTCAAGATATGTTGTAACTAAGGCAGCCAGGGCACCTTGTCTGGAGCATTTATCCGCAAAGGGGGAGAATGGAGCAGTGAAGCTCAGAGTGAGATGGTGTTTATTCTGATGCTACTGGGGTGCAGAGTCCGGGCTAAATGGAGGAGCTGGGGAATATCCTAAGATCTTTGCTTCCGTGCCCTGTGAAAACTGCCTTCAGGATGGATCAGAGCAAGCATTCCTGGTTCACCGTACTTAGACAATCCTCCTATTGCCTTCACTTGTTTTGCCTGAATAAAGGATACATAGTGGCATGGACTATTCCCTTCCACTGTGATGCTGAGTAAATCACTGTCACAGACCCATACTCTAAACACCGACCCTGCCAATGCCATTGTTTTCCCAGTGCCTTTCAATGCAATGGCAAGCTTTCCATTCCTTTCCCCATGACCCGGGTTTTTCACAGAGCTCCCTTTCTGGGTGGAATGCCCCCAACCTATTCTTGAAATAGAAATTATTCCAGACAGTCTAAAACTCTACCTGTCTTTTTCAACACGTGCAACAGCCCCCTGCAGGCCCCCATCACACGCACTGTATAATACCAGCTATCAGTAAAGAAAAAGCTTGCAGCATAGTGCCATGGCGGACAGATTGTTGACACGTCTCTACTCTACTGCCATTCAGAATGAGGTATTGTAGTTTCCAGAAAATATTTGTATTTCCACAGATCCTCTTAGATGGTAACTCTCCAGGTCAGGAACTGGGAATTGTTAGGTGCCTCCATAATTTAACAAGATAATGTGTTTATGATATAGGTAGTCTTGAGTTTGTCAGTCTTACTTAAAACTTGATTTTGCTCTCACTGAAATCAAAGGCAAAAGTCTGAGTTAATGGAACAGAATCAGGCCCACATAGTACTTGGTGAATGTGGTTTTATTCTCTTGTTGGCTACAGGAAAATATTTTTACTTTGGGGGGGGGGGAAAAGGGGATCAAACTCTGAAGCAGACATTTGCAGATGGCATCCTTCTGATTATAATACACAAAAATATAAACTAGTTTTATTACATGATTGGGGTTTCTCCCCTTCTGGTGAAGGATCAGTGTGGAAGCTCATTCATTTTCTTCAATATTTTAAAGTTTAAAAGGCAACACGATCACTTTTTCCAAAGCAGAAAACATTCTTACAGGAAGAGTTTCAAAGCAGTTATTTGAACTGTTTTATCTGTGACTGACAGCCAGAGGGGGCAAAATATATATCAGTGGCTGATCAAATCTCCAAAGCTCTCTTTCAAACCCTATACCTGAAAAGTTTCAAAATAAGAAGGGCAAGGAAAAAAACCCACGATTGCTTAGAGGGCCAAACGTGTGTGTAATTTATACAGGGAGGGGTGGCTTCTCTTTGCATTAAAAACATCGGGGAAGGGGGAGATTTACAGAGACTTTTCTGACAAAAGCTAATCAATCTTAAGCTGTGTAATTGATTTTAATGAAGCACTTTTTCTCTTCTCCCATTAATGATTGCCTGGAGCCAGTGGCAAAATCTGGGACCCCAAAGCATCTTTAACCAGTTTTACTTCCCTAGTCTTGGTTACTTTTCTCTTTATCTAAAAGTGGTCACCAGGAGGACATCAGATTAGTCCTGCTTCACCCTTCAAAGGGACACAGAGGTGGCATTTTCGGTTTACACCTCCCCTTTTAACCTTCTAATTTATGCACAATTAATTGAGATATCTTTTATACTTGATGTGTTGTAAAATTAATGTCTAATTTATGTAATTAGTCAATTAACTATAATTCCAGCATATGGTTCCAAATGCCCAGAAGGTGTTCTTGTTTCCCAGGTACTTATTTTGATGTCAAGAAATGCAGCTAATTAATTTAACATGCATATTAATTTCGGATCTATTTAGCAGCTCCCTTTGTGAAGGCAGATTTAATATTTGTCTTTCTAACCTTTTTGGGCACATTCCTAGCTGGGGACTGAAGTGAAGGTGACTTTTTAAACGCATCTTCACCCGTTTCCCTTTCGTCTCTGGAGCCTGTGGTGACACCGGGTCGCTCCCTCTTGTGTGCGGATGCGCAGGGGCTGATTATCTATCGCTTTCTGTGCATCCATAACTGTCGGAGAATACGGCTATTGAATTTAAATCCGATTAATATTTAATATCAAACATTTCTCAGGGACTTTTTGTTTGTTTTTAGCAAAGCACAATATCCCACGGACATTTTTTTTTAAATAGCTTCTCTTAATACAATGATCCTCGGAAAAAAAAAAAAGCCTATGAACATTCAAGTGTTGCTCAATTAGAAAATGAGCGTAATCCTGCGAAGCAGAGCTCGGTCCCTTCTGGTCCCTGCTCCTCGTCTGCTGTGGGCGCTGAGACCGCCTGAGTTTCCTGGATGAAAACGTCATCTCAGGATTCCCTGAGCCTGGGCTTCAGCAAACCAGACGCTGTGTCTGGCTCTTCCGAGGCAGAGGAAGGTTTGCGTTGCTGCAGCCGGTCGGGACACGTTCTTGCCTCGAAGGGAAAAGCACAGAAGGGGCTTCCTGCCCCCGCGCCCCGGTGCCAGAGCATCGCGAAGCGGGGAGCAGCAGTGTGGCCAACTCGCGGTAGCACTTGGTAGGGCTGCAGCAGCCTCGCTCAGAGCCCAGGGACCCGCTGGAAAGTAACGTGCCCACGGAAAACGCTTCCCGGGAAGCGAGCGAGCGACCTCCGCAGCGTGCCGGGGGGGCGGCCGCCGCACCAGCCCCGGGACCCCGCTGCCCTGCGGGGGCAGCGCCGGCTTCCCTTCTTAAGGTGCCTGCACAAGCGCTGCGGCGCAGTCAGCCGCGTATCCCTCTTTCTGGACAAATTAATGAGCGATTCAATTAATCCAATCCGAGAGCAGCCTAAGTGCTATGGTAATGAAGTTAAATGAGCGCACAGGAAAATGTTCCCTAATCCAGCACCCTGCGAATGCCCCTTTCCTTGCGCCGAGCACTGGCAGGCTTCTGAGCACCGTAATGAGATTCCTCTGCCTGCTAATTAATTGCCACCTTCCTGAATATTCATATGTGCTCGCACCAGCCCGTTCCTAATTGCACCGCGGAATGGATCTCCGAGGGAAGGAAATCGCCACAGACTTAATTAAAGTAATGTATGCCGGCTCCAGCCCGCCGAGGAGGGGCGGTTTGCCAGGCGGCGCGGCGAGGAAGCCGCACGTGGCTGGAGGGAGGCGCGAGGCGGGGTGGGAGCGCGGCCGGGCCCGGGCAGGCGGAGGCG
>NW_017728911.1:10828041-10840261 GCF_001723895.1 Crocodylus porosus | reverse complement strand
CGGCACGTCGGGGCCGGGCCGGGCCGGGCCGTGAGTACGCGCCGGCGGCTATTTATTTGCCGGGCCGAGGACAGCAGCCGCCCGCGGGCCCGGTCGGTCCACGCGCTTGTGAATAGGAATGCGAGCCCCCGTGCCATGCACTTTGCTTTGCCCCCGCCCCCGTAGCTGTAGGTCGTCTGCTGGAAACCGAACGGGTCTTCTCGTGTGAACTGCTTAAGTTAAGAGCCCCCCGGAGCCGGCGTAGCGGCGCCGGGGCCGTAAAGAAACCCCTTGTTGCCTCCCTCCCCTGTACAGAGCCAGCATGAGCGGCCCGTGCCCCTGTGCTTGTCCCCAGCATGCGTGTGTTAAGACGAGGGCGAAGGAGAGCAGATGTCCACGTTAAATTATGAACCGAGGCGTCCAGATCCTATTTTCTCATTAAAATCTGTAAATTCCCATTGACTTTCCGGTTCCTCTTTCCGACCCGCTGGGCCACAGCTCCCAGCCAAACGCGTGTCTCCCCCCCGCCCCGGCCGCAGCCGCCCGCCTTGCTCCGCGGGGCAAGGAAACCTTCCCGAGCACCCCGCGCAGGCAAGGCGGCGGCTGCCTCCCGGGCTCGGGCTCACCTGCAGGTAGGAATCACGGATGATGCCATGCGTACACGTCCCCTGCTAGGACAGGCAGCGACGCGGAGATGCCTAAACTTGCATGTCCCGCATCGCGGATTTTACCGCTCCACGCGCGCACACGCGCTCCGGCTGTGCCTGCACCGTGCGCGCACACGCGCCTGCTCTGGACTAACTACAAAAACTCACTAAACATTTGCCAGAGAGCGAGTTGCAGACAAAGATTTTTTAAAAAAGGCTTTAGAGGACTAACTGCTACAGACGGGTAAAGGACCTGGATGGGTTTGTTTGGTTTTAAATCAAGGGGCAGGGGAAAAAATCTTAACTAGGAAACCCGGCATTCTCCTTCACTCCGAGATCAACCTCTCCGAGCATTTTAATTACTTCAGCTACTTTCCCCCCGAATTGACCAGACTCCTTAAAAGCCCACCCCCGTTTCAACCTAGACCACACAACATTTTACTCCTGTAACTGCACGTCCACAGACGATCATTTTAAACTGATAAAACCGAGGCAGTTACACCGCAAGCTGGATTTTTAGGCGGTCTCTTTTTCACTTCTAAGGGTTTTGCAAAGACTCCGCCGAGCTCCTGCGGACCCCTCACTCCCACGGAGGGGATAACCTGGTGAAGCGAGAATGTGGGGCTTCCAGATGTGCTTGTTCAAATAAGGAGATACTTAAATTCTTATTAAAAAGCGAACGACGCTGTACGCTAATGAGCCTGCAGGACGCAATCCTGCCATGTGCATGATTGCAAAGAGGTGAACCTCAGTACATCTGAACACGGGTGTCGAGGTTTCAGAAACAGCAAGCACCAGCCTCATCTTAAATACAGAACAGGTGCTTGCAAAAAGTTATAGATTAGTGTTGAGAGTAATCAATCCGGTTGCAACCTTTTTTTTTTTTTAAAGAACAGATCCCACTCACAGAAAAAAAAGGTGGAAAATACATGAATCACTAGGGCTGATTAAAATGCATGAAGCTGCTAAAGCTTGTCAGATGGGGGACAACTGAACTCATTCATCAAGTCCAACCCACGATTATATCAACACGATCAGCTAAAGAAAGCATTCAAAACTTATCGCCAGATCAATGGGCACAAAACTCGACAAACTTTTCCTAAACAAGCGATGACCTACATTTTCATCCGACGAGTTATTTTTCTGTTTGCCTTGGGTGCCCCTTCCTCGCCCCCCTCCCCCAAATCCTAGAGTCAGAACAAATCCCCCAAAATGAGATGAGGAGCCGGGGCTGCACCTCCCCACACTTGCAGGGGGTCTTCTGAACTAAATAGCAATCACTTGAAATTGGGAAAGATCAGGAACAAATCATTCTGCTTAGAAGCGTGGTAACTGCTCCACAGAGAGCCCGACTGTAAAGTAGGAATCGCAGTTTAACCTTGTCGGTAGCACGATTTCCTTCTGGTTTGAAATGCAGCTTGTACAGGGGGAACCCGGGCGCTGTGTGTCCGCACATGCCCGAGCCGGCAGCAGGGCGAGCGGGAGGAGGAGGGCTAGCGAGGGGCTTTTCACGGGACACTTGCGAGGCTCCCCCTGCCCCTTACCTCGGCAAAGCTCAGATGCTGATTTCAGACGCATACAAACAAATAGGCGATTCAAAGCGGCGCTGGAATTTACTGCTTTGTCTTGTTAAAGCTCTAATGGCTCAAGTCCAAAGTCAATAAACAAAGATCTGATATAAACCGGCAAAAAAAAGGGGTGGGGGGGAATGAAACAGCCACAGGTTACCGAGCTGAAATAGTCTTTGGGTCGAAGTTGTTTTGCAATTATTCTTGCCACTGATGCTTTTTTTTTTTTTTTTTTTAACTAAGCCGATCTGATGTAAGGGGACAGATAATTTTAGACAGAAGGCTCTTTTCTTTGGAAGAATGTATTCCAGCTCCAGCGATTAAGGTAAGGCAGCAAAGCCAGCCGTGCTTAGCCAAGCCAACAGGACCGAGCCCCGCGCTGAAAGGAGCTGGGCTTCTTCCGACAGCGAAGACTCATTCTTTGTCCCCCACTTTTCAAGTCTGGACGCTTTCGCAGTTTGCGGGGAGGACTAATCCTGCCAGGTCCAGAGCAGAGCAGCTCAGAGATCGCTGGGAGGGAATTCTGCACGCAAACCCTTCCTTTTAAAAAGTGTCCCCGAGCGCGGTGTTATCTTTAAATCTTAATATAAATGTCACTTGGCGTTTTCTTTTAAACAACAACAACAAAAAACAGGCTGTGAAGCCTTGGAGGGGCTGTATTTGTTTCTTTTAAACTAACAACAAATTATCTAATTAATATGTTTCAATTACAGCATGAAAAAGAGAGGCTTTGGACCGCCTGCAGTGGGTTTACAATAGCCCCAGAGCCCACTATAGGAATGTACAATAACTTCACATCTGTTTCTTTATTTCCCACTTTTCGAGTCTAAAACTCCTCTCGAGATCACTTCAAACCATGGTCCAAGTTATGAAATATGTCCCTCTGCCAGGAAAAAAAAAAAAGGAAAGGAAAGGGGGGGGGGAAGGGACAAAACTTTGCAGATCGAGCCTTCATTTGCAAGCTAGAAAGTGAAAGCCCCATTGAAGAGCATTAAACAAATATATTAGAATTCTGTCACTTTATGCAATTGAGTAGATCAAATAAAGGGTCCCAGGCCACTTCATTCACTCTCATTCACTTGAATAGAAAATGCAAAGAATAGCAAACCTAGACTGGGCCACCGATGTAGATTTAGCCCTTTTTTTCTGAGAGACAAAAAGGCTGAATTTTCACAAACACATTGCTGACTCGGGGACTAGGAAACCAGCACTGGAACCCCTCGGGAATTTACATTCATTTTATCTTCCTCTCCCTCTCTTTCGGGGTCTGTTTGCACTACAGTGCGAGTTGCATTGGCATTCCCTACTTGGAAAAAAAAAAAAAAGCTCCGGATTTCCAGGCAGGATTTATCGTGCCGAGCTCTCATACAGTTTTGGAGCTAATACTTGTATTTAAAAAGAGACCGGGGGGAGCGGGGAAGAGGGGCGGGGGGGATCAACCCTTGGTCAAAAGCTGATTAAATGTGTTCCGAGAAATGTAGCAGTTTCATTAGGAGCCAGGGCAATGTTTTATTTCTGGAGCTCCACATCTGATGACTTTTTTTACTTAGTTGGGGATACTTCTTCTAATGTGTACATCTATATGCACATATGTACAGACTCTATACATATTCCCCGCTCCATTGGCTAACCGATGTTTTTATTACTTTACTGCTTCTTCATTCATCAACTTTGAGATTTGGACAGTTTTCCTAAAACTGTACAATTCAAAAGAAAACAAGCAAACACTAAATCCTCTGACTTCGGTCTCGCGTAGCTTGGATTTAAAAAGTGGGTAGTTCCACTAGCATTAATTACATTACTCCCGATTTACAGCAAGCACCCAAATTTTAGGTTTTTACCTATTATATTATTCACGTAGCTGCCCTTGCAGGAGCTTGTAAGGGGAAGGATTGTGTTGTTCAGTATAGTAGATCATGCTTTAAAATCGGAACTGGTCATATACCTGCAACACAGTGTGCGAAAATTAAGCAAGGCGGCTAAGGCTTAACTAACTGCAGGTGTGACTTGTTTCAAAACTAACATCTACATTCAAGTTGTATGACAGGAGGTCTGGTGTCTGGAGATTTTTGGTACTTTGTGAATAGACGTTGGCTTTTGTTTGTTTGCAGTGTATCTTTTGAGAGAATACTTAATTTTAAATACAGGCAAAAGTTGCTTTATTTTATTCTTTCTGAATTGTATTCTACCTTTTCTTATGCAAACGGAGACAGGATCCGACAGAGGTATTTACAATTCTGACAGAAGTTGGGTTTCTCAACAACCATCATGCTATAGTTAAGCACATCGAGGTTTTTAATTCCAAATGAGGAATTCATGAACTATGAATTCATTAAGGAGGACAAAATGCAGGGTATTGTAATATTATTTCATGCACCTTTCGATTTCCTCAGTCTGCAGAAAAACAAAGACCAACCAACTACATCAGAGAACAGGAAAGCCACAGTTGCTTTTTTCTCAAAGTAACACTGATTATTAATAAAAATATATTTTACAGTCTAAAATATTACTAAGGAATGCCAGGGATAGATTATTTGATTCTGCTTCCTGTTTTACAGCACAGTTTTACTTTCCATTTATTTTCAACGAAGTGTCTTTTGCCAGGTGCTTTAACAACCATGGAGCATGAACAGGGTTTTGAGTTGAGCTCCCCAACACTTACACCCAAGACCAGATGTTTCTACTTTGCTGCTCACACGGCTGGGGAAAAGCATTGGCAGAGAACACACAAGTGTTTAAAAGGTTAACACATATCTCCTTTATCGGCACTGCTAAATAAAGGATCTTAATTTTGTGCCATTTAGAAGAGCCTTGGTATTTATTAAGTGGTAACTAGAGTATTTTGCATTAATTAGAGCAGCTCCTTAGAGAGACATTACAGCCAAGAATAATTTTACACCACAGGAGAACTGTAAGCACTTTAAGTCCCCCCCCTCCCCCCAACTGAAATTGCTACAGACAGCAACAAAACACCGGCACCACTGGGCTTATTTGTAAATATTAATTTATAAGCTTTTTTCAAGCATGCAATCAGAAACAATCACACTTATATCTTGCATTTGGCTGCACTGGAAGCTGATGGGTGCCCAAATAAGGAAGGATCAGGATCATATTTTGGGTTCACTCTTGCTCCCAGTGATGATATGGCAAACTCCCAACAACATCAGTGGCATCACATTCCTTGACACTCCTCACTTTCAAATTAGGATGATAAATCTAGAGCCTATCATAACATTAACCCAGGAACTCCGGACAATATGATGCCTCTTGATTCCTATAACCAGTCCCATTGGCAGCTGTAGGATTACTTGTGCAAGTTTATAAGGCTTTGGGTCTTCTGCCATAATCTGGATATTAAGCAGCCCACAGCAGTAGGCAATTTTTTTGGCAAAATGTCACTGCAGCTCTGATTAACTTGATACAGATAAATTTTCGACTCAGGGAAAAATAGGATGAACGCCAAGATTTTGGTCAAGATCCCTTCCTAGTACAAAGGGACAGAAAAGGCTGAAGAGACTCAAAATAATCAACTTCCTATAAATTAATCCATATGTTACCCCTCAGATCAGGACAAACGTGGATACAGCATTAGACATGATGTGAAGAACCCAAATATTACACAAACAGTCGATTCTGCAGCAGGTCACTGTGGTAAATGGAAACAATCAGGGAGCTTTTCAGGGAGGGGAAGGCCATCCACCAAGGGTGCTTGTATGCTCCCACAGCTGCTATCTTTTACCAGATCTTTCTGTCCGTGCCTAATCAATTCTGGGCAGTATAATATTACCTCATAATAAATTATGGTTTGGTTTGGTTTGGCGTGACTTCTTCCACATTTCTCCCTTTCCTGTTCTTTGCATTTCTATTATGGAAGTTCCCCTTGGAGACCCACTCCATCTACACAAAAAGCCTGAATAATGAAACTGCCGTGGACTCTTGAGGAGTGAAGAAATGAAATCAAATGACAAATTCCATGCTATGGCCAGTAAGCAAAGCTATTGCCTAGATCCTTGCACATGTTTTTCTGCCTTATAGGTTGGAAGTTGAAGCTGGAGTTCCTCCATGGCCATTATGCAGTGCTGGAAGCATTGGATCAGCACAAACACGGATGGTTCTTCCCCATGCATCTGACTGTCTTTGGCTCTTACACAACAGCATTTAGAGCAGTCCTAAAGCTTCTATGATGTCAAGTGGGGAGATGGGACCTACACAGAGCTGCAGAAGGACTTGATTTGGGGAATGCATACACACACACACACACCTATATCTATATCTATATGGAATAGTGATGCCTCCTGTGAAGGGGATTTTATTTTATTTCACTTTCTAGTTTGTTAATGGGTGTCTGCTGTGCTGTCTGTGGAAAGTGGAATTTTAAACAGTTGTAAATGTGATAGGCACATCTTTGTGTTACACATTTACCTGAAGTACACACACACACACACACACACACACACATATAATATTATTCAGCTTCATGTTGAAGGCAATTTCATGGCTCTTCCCCACATTCCGTGCAGCAGTATGAACCTGAGGCTCATCTGGATCTAGCTGGGCAGAGAAACAATGGAAGTGTGTCAGAAACCTAAAGACGTTCCATGCCAAAATCCAAGGCAAAGCACAGTGATTATCACACACCATGTGACTGACCTCTACTGCCATTAGACTATAGGACAGAGAGGTGAAAATAATAAATAAATATATAAACCTTAGTCGTGCCACTCATTGCAAGTTCAATGCCATTTTTTTTTAAAATATGACATTTTCTGTCATTCAGAAAGACCTGACCCTATGTAGGCCAATCTTCTGTCCTGTATAGTGATGGGTATGATATAATTAAAAGAAAAGTGAAAAAAACCTGTGATAAACAATTGCATAAGGGAGGAAAGGCATCATCTGCTGTTACTCATTTTATCACTGCAGGGTTTTCCATTAAGCAATATGCCATTATACATGTTGCCATGGTTCCAATGCCTGTTGGGACTAAATTTTATTATTAAAGTCATAAGAGATCTTGGGACACCTATTTACTGGAAAAGCTCCATTCAATAGATAGGGACTTCTGGGATGAAATGCTGGCCTTACTGAAGTCACCTAAAATTTTTCCATCCCTATTAATAGTACCAGGATTCCATTGCCAAAACCTGCCCAGCATGTTTAAGTGGCCTTTGAAATACCGTGGCTACATACATATCTTTCCATTAGCTCAGGAGTTATGGTCCTAGATATGCAGGAGAAGCTGCCACACACAGCATACCTGGAGGTTCTTTCAGTACTTACATACCACAGTGATGATGAGTGGCATGGAAGTGTCTACAAATAATTAACATTACATTTAGCCTCCATGAGGTTCTACATTTTCTTTACAATTTATACACTCTGTCAAGCTTCTTAGACAAGCATTAATAAGAGTTGCAATTATGTAAAGTAACATGTGGGCAACATAATCAAGTATTCCAGGGTGTCAGCCTCAGTGGTCAGGTCAGGTCAGGTCAGAAAAGAGTTTTCCTCCATTGCATATCAGGACAGGTATATTACTGTTCTAGTTGTCTTCCTCTAAAGCATCCTCTATTAGCCAAAGCTGAAATCTAGGTCAACAAATAGTCTGATCCTGTACATCAAATTCAGCATTTCCATTTGTTATTCAAACATTTAAGTTTGAATCCCAGGAAAAGTAAGGGGACAGGGATTCTTGCTAGGACTGCAAGGCTGTTTTTTCAAGAGCTGTGAGAGTTGCAGATGTGCCAACCCCACATGTCTAAGATAGACTGGCCTCCAAAATATTTTCAGATAAAAAAAGTCATGAGGTTTCAAAATAAATAAAAGCATATAGCTTGCGTTCTTTGAATATTCCATCCAAGTTGTGAGTCTTTGGGATGTCGGTGGGTCACATTTTCAAACATTTCTCTGCAACACTCAGAAGAGAAGCTCAAAACACAATGGGTTTCTGAACAGTGAAAATGGAGATTCTCATTTAATTACATGTCAGTAATGGAGAAAGCTCAGGCAAAATGAAGGAGAGTTGGCAGGTTGATTTTCTCTTGCAATCAATGCCTAGTGAGCACAAAAATTCCATCAGTATCGGCAGCCTAGTGAAGTGATCCCAGCGTAGTGTTACTCCACATGTTCTGAAACAGATACAGCAAGAGACATGAAGTCTCCAGATGATAGAAAACAGGCTTAAGTGGCAGAGTAGCACAAAGCTACTGCAATTATTGTTCTGCTGGCTGAAGGTGGGCAAGGCCAGGCCATACAAGAAATGAAATGGTTCACTACATCTCGTGGGCAGCATCCCATAGAAGCCAAAGTGAAACAAAGGGAGGAGAGGGAGAGCTTGCCTCCCTAGGAAGGGAAGTAACTTATCAGTATCTGCTGTCTGAGGTCCCTGCTACAGTTACATATATTATGCAATTAACTGGTTACTATCACAATAAATTTAGACCAGCTACACTTCCAAAGTAAGACCAGCCACAAGTGCAGAGTATTTATCACACAATTAACTGGTTAATCAGGCAATAAATTTAAACCAGCCACACACACAAAGTAATTATCACACAATAAAAATGACTATCCCAGCTATAAAAAGTGCCAACAAGCTATAAAGTTAGTGCTTGAAAATGTGCAACAACTCTATAGCTGGTTTCTGTTCAGCTTTAATTTGAATATGTAGCAGGGCCCCAAGTGATTCCCTCCAATGGTAAAGTCATCATGCTGTACTTTACACCCGTCAAGCTGGGGAAAGATCAGGCTGCACTGCCTGGAAGTTGTTTTAGATTACAGATCCTACTACTACAGTGAGTTCAGATTCTGCCATTTTGTCCAGGTATTTCCTTCTCACCAACCTGCATTGCCATTGCCCAGCTTTTGAAGAATCTGGGTTTTTTTTAAACAAGAAAATAAAAGATCACCCTTTTCCAGCATGTTACTATGTCCACCAGACTGACATTAATCTAAAATAGTTTCATGAACTTGGGGCTGGCCTGTTTTAAAGTCATTAGAGGTTTCACTATCTGATTGTTCAAAGGGAGAGACTATTGCAAAGCAAATCTAGTTCTGCCTATGGCAGGGAAATTCTGTCAAACTGTGGTCACCTTTCTGCCCCGTGCTTCATGTGTCTAAGTTGCACGGCACAGAAGAATGTTTCCTTCCTTATAAATTATAAAATGTATGTCCAAAGTGAACAAAAGCTTTGTCAGAGCTCATAGGCTGACTGATTTCTCAGATCAGACACCTACCCCAAAACGTTATTCAGGAAAAACACAGGGGGCGCACACAGCTCCTGATCCACGTGCTATATTCCCAGTGGATCAAGAGCCATATGTGGACCTTAAAGTACTGCTCTTTTCTTGTGCTCAGAATAGTAGAAGTGTCTCTGAGGTTCTGTTCTTCCCTGGGCTTTTCCCCCGTCAGATCCTATAAATCTGCCAAAAAACAAGTGCTGCTCTGCCACAGTCAGACTTGGATCTTAACTTTTTAAATAAAGAAACACCATTTCGAGGGGCAGCCTTGGGTTCTAGCGCTGCCCTCCTTTGCTGGTAAGGAGGAATCAATGGGCATGTCTGGATTAGTGTGCAAGTGCAGGGGCATGCATTTGCCATGGCACAAATAGCAGCAGCACATATTTGTGCCACAGGGCATGCCCCTGCACATGCACTCCAGCCCATGACAAATTATTCCAGGTGGAGTAGGGAAGGCTGGGGCCAGGCTAGCACCTGTGCTGGCCCCAGCAGCCTTACCTGGTGTTTTGGGGGCCTCCTGGGGAAGCAACAGCGCCAATCCAGCTCCAGGGAGCCTGGCTGGCAGCCAGAGCATGGTTCTAGCCGGCCAGGCTCTGTTTCTGGTGATACATGCTGCTGCCTTGTGCTGCTTTTTCCAGCCTTTTTGTTTGTTTGCTTTGCTTTTTTTTTTTGCACTGGGATCTCCTGGTACCAAATTTTGGTGCTGCTCTGCAAATTACTACTGTGGCAGATGGGTGCACATGCACCATATGTGGTTTGCAGCGCTTCAAACAGCTTTGAGGCACCGCAAACAGCACATGTGTGCTCGTCTGTACACACCCAATAGACTGAATGTTGCTTAATGACAGCAAATACATCCCCATTTCTTAGTCCAAAGAAGCTTCTCTGCCCCAAAGCCAGTAAGGTCAGGGATCTGTGACTGTAGAGATAATAAGAGATGAAGATTCCCTGTAGCACAGTTTTCCCTTCAAACCCCTGGGAGCACAAAAGCACAGACTGACCTTCCTGTTGGTAGTTTTCTTCTCTGCTTTTGGGAACACCCTTAGGGGCTATTGTGCTACTACAATAAGCATTTGTGCATAAGCCCCAGCCCTCTGAGTTATCCTGAGTCCAGTGGCATTTGTCTGGAGCATTCATGATTTCCCTGAGCAAAGCCCAATCCTGCTTTGCCTTAAAAGAGGAAGGGGGTTAAGCAAATGTTAAACTATTTAGCAGACCAGTGATGTCCTTCATGAGCATCTATCTAACCTTGACCAAGTAGATTTGGTCATGTTTCAGTCATATAGGACAAGAATGTGAAACCGAAGTACACCACTAAATTTCATATTCAACTATCCTGTACGTGAACAAAGAATTTCATACACATAAGCTGCAAGTAACTTGGCACAAGTACCTGGCCTTCAGAACTTTTTTTAAATGGAATTAAACTTTGAGGCCCCTTCACTGATTCAGACAATAAGATGCAATGTATTTATGCATATTTTGGAAGTCATCAGGCAATTGCCAGTAGAAGTCAGCAGTTATCTATTGACAGCATACAATAAACAACCCTAAAACTTATCCTTCTTATGCTGTAATTTCATCACCTGCTTGTCAAAACTCACTGTGGAATGGTTTCCAACATGAGAAATGAACTAACTGCCAGAGGAAGTTCTGCAAAATGTTGTCATAAAGATTCTTTTCAAAATACAGCAGATCCAAAGCCTAATAGTCTGAAAAAGTCAACCTCAGTTTGCATAACTTCTGTCACAGACTTCAGCAAAAGCAGTATTAGGCCTTCATTTTGTAAGGTCCAAAAATTCTGTTGAGCAGCTCTGCTGGGATTTTCACAAGTGCTCGGCTTCATTTTAGCCCCACTTTCTTTTTAGTCAATGACAAAATTCCCAGCACATTCAGTGGGAACACAGTTAGGCCAACACAGAGGACATCTGACAATCTACCACAGCTCTGAGCTGTTTATTTCAATCAACCAGCCAAATTTGTTAACATTTAGCTATATCAATCCTTATACTTGCCTTGAAAAACCACTCAAAACAAACCCTAGAGAATATATCAATCTCATTGCTATATTTAAACAATTCTGCTCTATTTGTAAGCCATTACTCAGGAAAAATATGCATTTTTTGCATCTCAATGATGTAGTTTTTGGGGGGGGGGGGGGTTTAATATTTTGTTTCTCCATCTCATTCCATGTCATAACTGCTTTGGATTCCCTGTTTAATAACAACACATTAATAATACATCTCACAAGGAGGCATTAGGATGAATTTTCATTAATGCTAACAACTTGGCTACATTCTCACTACATGAAAATACTGCAAGTAAAATAAACTGGTTTTGATGCCAAATCTTGGGCTTACAACGTATTAAATCATTTTGTTCCAAGCCACTGTCATAGTTCCATTAGTTAATGATAAATCAAACATCCAAAAATGATGCTGCAAATAATCTCCTCCCATTTGGTGCACGTGCAATCTCTCTGGGACTGGCCTATTTATAATGATGATGATGTTCCACAGGCTTTGAGAAGAACTTGGGATTTCTTTCCCCAACCCCCTGATAGCATTCAGAGCTTTTTCTTTTTTTCTTATTTTCTTAAGGTACATCTTTTCCAATATTTTTTATCTCAGGCTTTTCATCTATTTTCTTTTTATGTGAATTTATACAGAACTCTTCAAGATTTAGCTGGTGACAAAGAAGTAGCTCTAACTCTTATATGATTCCTTATGAGTTATTGCAATTCAGTTATTACAGAGCTTAACTTTGAAGTGAAAAACCAGTTCTCAGC
>NW_017728911.1:10819428-10828030 GCF_001723895.1 Crocodylus porosus | reverse complement strand
GTCTGCTGTGCTGTCTGTGGAAAGTGGAATTTTAAACAGTTGTAAATGTGATAGGCACATCTTTGTGTTACACATTTACCTGAAGTACACACACACACACACACACACACACACATATAATATTATTCAGCTTCATGTTGAAGGCAATTTCATGGCTCTTCCCCACATTCCGTGCAGCAGTATGAACCTGAGGCTCATCTGGATCTAGCTGGGCAGAGAAACAATGGAAGTGTGTCAGAAACCTAAAGACGTTCCATGCCAAAATCCAAGGCAAAGCACAGTGATTATCACACACCATGTGACTGACCTCTACTGCCATTAGACTATAGGACAGAGAGGTGAAAATAATAAATAAATATATAAACCTTAGTCGTGCCACTCATTGCAAGTTCAATGCCATTTTTTTTTAAAATATGACATTTTCTGTCATTCAGAAAGACCTGACCCTATGTAGGCCAATCTTCTGTCCTGTATAGTGATGGGTATGATATAATTAAAAGAAAAGTGAAAAAAACCTGTGATAAACAATTGCATAAGGGAGGAAAGGCATCATCTGCTGTTACTCATTTTATCACTGCAGGGTTTTCCATTAAGCAATATGCCATTATACATGTTGCCATGGTTCCAATGCCTGTTGGGACTAAATTTTATTATTAAAGTCATAAGAGATCTTGGGACACCTATTTACTGGAAAAGCTCCATTCAATAGATAGGGACTTCTGGGATGAAATGCTGGCCTTACTGAAGTCACCTAAAATTTTTCCATCCCTATTAATAGTACCAGGATTCCATTGCCAAAACCTGCCCAGCATGTTTAAGTGGCCTTTGAAATACCGTGGCTACATACATATCTTTCCATTAGCTCAGGAGTTATGGTCCTAGATATGCAGGAGAAGCTGCCACACACAGCATACCTGGAGGTTCTTTCAGTACTTACATACCACAGTGATGATGAGTGGCATGGAAGTGTCTACAAATAATTAACATTACATTTAGCCTCCATGAGGTTCTACATTTTCTTTACAATTTATACACTCTGTCAAGCTTCTTAGACAAGCATTAATAAGAGTTGCAATTATGTAAAGTAACATGTGGGCAACATAATCAAGTATTCCAGGGTGTCAGCCTCAGTGGTCAGGTCAGGTCAGGTCAGAAAAGAGTTTTCCTCCATTGCATATCAGGACAGGTATATTACTGTTCTAGTTGTCTTCCTCTAAAGCATCCTCTATTAGCCAAAGCTGAAATCTAGGTCAACAAATAGTCTGATCCTGTACATCAAATTCAGCATTTCCATTTGTTATTCAAACATTTAAGTTTGAATCCCAGGAAAAGTAAGGGGACAGGGATTCTTGCTAGGACTGCAAGGCTGTTTTTTCAAGAGCTGTGAGAGTTGCAGATGTGCCAACCCCACATGTCTAAGATAGACTGGCCTCCAAAATATTTTCAGATAAAAAAAGTCATGAGGTTTCAAAATAAATAAAAGCATATAGCTTGCGTTCTTTGAATATTCCATCCAAGTTGTGAGTCTTTGGGATGTCGGTGGGTCACATTTTCAAACATTTCTCTGCAACACTCAGAAGAGAAGCTCAAAACACAATGGGTTTCTGAACAGTGAAAATGGAGATTCTCATTTAATTACATGTCAGTAATGGAGAAAGCTCAGGCAAAATGAAGGAGAGTTGGCAGGTTGATTTTCTCTTGCAATCAATGCCTAGTGAGCACAAAAATTCCATCAGTATCGGCAGCCTAGTGAAGTGATCCCAGCGTAGTGTTACTCCACATGTTCTGAAACAGATACAGCAAGAGACATGAAGTCTCCAGATGATAGAAAACAGGCTTAAGTGGCAGAGTAGCACAAAGCTACTGCAATTATTGTTCTGCTGGCTGAAGGTGGGCAAGGCCAGGCCATACAAGAAATGAAATGGTTCACTACATCTCGTGGGCAGCATCCCATAGAAGCCAAAGTGAAACAAAGGGAGGAGAGGGAGAGCTTGCCTCCCTAGGAAGGGAAGTAACTTATCAGTATCTGCTGTCTGAGGTCCCTGCTACAGTTACATATATTATGCAATTAACTGGTTACTATCACAATAAATTTAGACCAGCTACACTTCCAAAGTAAGACCAGCCACAAGTGCAGAGTATTTATCACACAATTAACTGGTTAATCAGGCAATAAATTTAAACCAGCCACACACACAAAGTAATTATCACACAATAAAAATGACTATCCCAGCTATAAAAAGTGCCAACAAGCTATAAAGTTAGTGCTTGAAAATGTGCAACAACTCTATAGCTGGTTTCTGTTCAGCTTTAATTTGAATATGTAGCAGGGCCCCAAGTGATTCCCTCCAATGGTAAAGTCATCATGCTGTACTTTACACCCGTCAAGCTGGGGAAAGATCAGGCTGCACTGCCTGGAAGTTGTTTTAGATTACAGATCCTACTACTACAGTGAGTTCAGATTCTGCCATTTTGTCCAGGTATTTCCTTCTCACCAACCTGCATTGCCATTGCCCAGCTTTTGAAGAATCTGGGTTTTTTTTAAACAAGAAAATAAAAGATCACCCTTTTCCAGCATGTTACTATGTCCACCAGACTGACATTAATCTAAAATAGTTTCATGAACTTGGGGCTGGCCTGTTTTAAAGTCATTAGAGGTTTCACTATCTGATTGTTCAAAGGGAGAGACTATTGCAAAGCAAATCTAGTTCTGCCTATGGCAGGGAAATTCTGTCAAACTGTGGTCACCTTTCTGCCCCGTGCTTCATGTGTCTAAGTTGCACGGCACAGAAGAATGTTTCCTTCCTTATAAATTATAAAATGTATGTCCAAAGTGAACAAAAGCTTTGTCAGAGCTCATAGGCTGACTGATTTCTCAGATCAGACACCTACCCCAAAACGTTATTCAGGAAAAACACAGGGGGCGCACACAGCTCCTGATCCACGTGCTATATTCCCAGTGGATCAAGAGCCATATGTGGACCTTAAAGTACTGCTCTTTTCTTGTGCTCAGAATAGTAGAAGTGTCTCTGAGGTTCTGTTCTTCCCTGGGCTTTTCCCCCGTCAGATCCTATAAATCTGCCAAAAAACAAGTGCTGCTCTGCCACAGTCAGACTTGGATCTTAACTTTTTAAATAAAGAAACACCATTTCGAGGGGCAGCCTTGGGTTCTAGCGCTGCCCTCCTTTGCTGGTAAGGAGGAATCAATGGGCATGTCTGGATTAGTGTGCAAGTGCAGGGGCATGCATTTGCCATGGCACAAATAGCAGCAGCACATATTTGTGCCACAGGGCATGCCCCTGCACATGCACTCCAGCCCATGACAAATTATTCCAGGCGGAGTAGGGAAGGCTGGGGCCAGGCTAGCACCTGTGCTGGCCCCAGCAGCCTTACCTGGGGTTTTGGGGGCCTCCTGGGGAAGCAACAGCGCCAATCCAGCTCCAGGGAGCCTGGCTGGCAGCCAGAGCATGGTTCTAGCCGGCCAGGCTCTGTTTCTGGTGATACATGCTGCTGCCTTGTGCTGCTTTTTCCAGCCTTTTTGTTTGTTTGCTTTGCTTTTTTTTTTTGCACTGGGATCTCCTGGTACCAAATTTTGGTGCTGCTCTGCAAATTACTACTGTGGCAGATGGGTGCACATGCACCATATGTGGTTTGCAGCGCTTCAAACAGCTTTGAGGCACCGCAAACAGCACATGTGTGCTCGTCTGTACACACCCAATAGACTGAATGTTGCTTAATGACAGCAAATACATCCCCATTTCTTAGTCCAAAGAAGCTTCTCTGCCCCAAAGCCAGTAAGGTCAGGGATCTGTGACTGTAGAGATAATAAGAGATGAAGATTCCCTGTAGCACAGTTTTCCCTTCAAACCCCTGGGAGCACAAAAGCACAGACTGACCTTCCTGTTGGTAGTTTTCTTCTCTGCTTTTGGGAACACCCTTAGGGGCTATTGTGCTACTACAATAAGCATTTGTGCATAAGCCCCAGCCCTCTGAGTTATCCTGAGTCCAGTGGCATTTGTCTGGAGCATTCATGATTTCCCTGAGCAAAGCCCAATCCTGCTTTGCCTTAAAAGAGGAAGGGGGTTAAGCAAATGTTAAACTATTTAGCAGACCAGTGATGTCCTTCATGAGCATCTATCTAACCTTGACCAAGTAGATTTGGTCATGTTTCAGTCATATAGGACAAGAATGTGAAACCGAAGTACACCACTAAATTTCATATTCAACTATCCTGTACGTGAACAAAGAATTTCATACACATAAGCTGCAAGTAACTTGGCACAAGTACCTGGCCTTCAGAACTTTTTTTAAATGGAATTAAACTTTGAGGCCCCTTCACTGATTCAGACAATAAGATGCAATGTATTTATGCATATTTTGGAAGTCATCAGGCAATTGCCAGTAGAAGTCAGCAGTTATCTATTGACAGCATACAATAAACAACCCTAAAACTTATCCTTCTTATGCTGTAATTTCATCACCTGCTTGTCAAAACTCACTGTGGAATGGTTTCCAACATGAGAAATGAACTAACTGCCAGAGGAAGTTCTGCAAAATGTTGTCATAAAGATTCTTTTCAAAATACAGCAGATCCAAAGCCTAATAGTCTGAAAAAGTCAACCTCAGTTTGCATA
This sequence comes from Crocodylus porosus, assembly GCF_001723895.1. Lineage (NCBI taxonomy): Eukaryota > Metazoa > Chordata > Crocodylia > Crocodylidae > Crocodylus > Crocodylus porosus. The sequence continues at coordinate 10,823,396 of NW_017728911.1, read as the reverse complement.
ACTTCTGTCACAGACTTCAGCAAAAGCAGTATTAGGCCTTCATTTTGTAAGGTCCAAAAATTCTGTTGAGCAGCTCTGCTGGGATTTTCACAAGTGCTCGGCTTCATTTTAGCCCCACTTTCTTTTTAGTCAATGACAAAATTCCCAGCACATTCAGTGGGAACACAGTTAGGCCAACACAGAGGACATCTGACAATCTACCACAGCTCTGAGCTGTTTATTTCAATCAACCAGCCAAATTTGTTAACATTTAGCTATATCAATCCTTATACTTGCCTTGAAAAACCACTCAAAACAAACCCTAGAGAATATATCAATCTCATTGCTATATTTAAACAATTCTGCTCTATTTGTAAGCCATTACTCAGGAAAAATATGCATTTTTTGCATCTCAATGATGTAGTTTTTGGGGGGGGGGGGGGTTTAATATTTTGTTTCTCCATCTCATTCCATGTCATAACTGCTTTGGATTCCCTGTTTAATAACAACACATTAATAATACATCTCACAAGGAGGCATTAGGATGAATTTTCATTAATGCTAACAACTTGGCTACATTCTCACTACATGAAAATACTGCAAGTAAAATAAACTGGTTTTGATGCCAAATCTTGGGCTTACAACGTATTAAATCATTTTGTTCCAAGCCACTGTCATAGTTCCATTAGTTAATGATAAATCAAACATCCAAAAATGATGCTGCAAATAATCTCCTCCCATTTGGTGCACGTGCAATCTCTCTGGGACTGGCCTATTTATAATGATGATGATGTTCCACAGGCTTTGAGAAGAACTTGGGATTTCTTTCCCCAACCCCCTGATAGCATTCAGAGCTTTTTCTTTTTTTCTTATTTTCTTAAGGTACATCTTTTCCAATATTTTTTATCTCAGGCTTTTCATCTATTTTCTTTTTATGTGAATTTATACAGAACTCTTCAAGATTTAGCTGGTGACAAAGAAGTAGCTCTAACTCTTATATGATTCCTTATGAGTTATTGCAATTCAGTTATTACAGAGCTTAACTTTGAAGTGAAAAACCAGTTCTCAGCTTCCCCCTTATTTTTTCTTTGCATGTACCTATCAATCCTGCCTTTGTAGAGTCAACAGACAGGCAACTACAAACCCTACCCTCTCCCATTCTCCTCAACTACCCCTGATTTCAAAGGAAACATTTCAAAGGAAGCCTTTTATTTTAGCCCCAAGGTAACTGATTCCACACAAGTTTGCTGTCCTTCCACTTTTAGTGTTGAAAAAATTGTGCATCAGAAACAGGGCATTATGAAACTGAAATCACATCACGAGGCAGGATGGCCCTGGGTAGAAACTGGACTTAGCTCTGCTGATGATTGATACCTGCCTTTCAGCTAGTAAGTTATACAACCAATTAACTTAAGTGGACAAGCTGAAGGAGCAGGGAGGCTCTGACTGGAGAATCTCAGACAGAACAAGGAACTGGGAAGGGGCTTTCTAAGCCAGCAAAGTGAAAGACCTGACTGCTGTGCAGAGATATACACCTTAGAATAGGTTTGGTTGAAGGGCCTATCTTGATTGTTGCAAGTTCTACTTGTTTTTAATGCTAAATACATTTCTCTGGAAAAGAGAGTGAACTGCTGGTGCACTGGCCAGCGGGTTAGCCAGCTGGTTTATGAGAATGGAGGATCTAAAGTAAAGGCAGGGTCTGTGGCTGCATTTGCAGAGTTTTAGTTACACAAGTTACTGAAAGAGTTATTTACACAAAAAGTAGTTTCCTGCACTGTCTTCTATGCTTGGTCCAATCCTGAAGGAGTCCAGGGTATGTTATCTCAACCTATGGATGCTGCATAGATCCCAGATGTTCCGTTTCTGGTAGAGTTGTATTTAAGCAAAATGTTCAGCTGTTAATATTATTTATTTATAATAATTTATTTATCATGAACCAAAGAGCTTGCAGTCTAAACATAAGCTCAGCTCTACCAAAGTACTGTCACCATGACATATTTGGATGGAAAAGACTTCAAACTAAGGAAGTCCTCCTGCTGGAGAGCTGGAAGCATCAATTTATGGATACTCAGTCCCCCAAACTGAGTTGCACCAAGACTAGTTTAGCATGTTTGGTTGATGCTCGAGTGGTAGAATCCCACAGAACAAATATGGCAGAAGAGTGAAGATAAGCACAGACCACAATACTTTCATGATTCTATCCCTGGTACTTAGCATCTGAATTTGCTTTGGGGTTTTGTTATTTTATTAATTCTTCCTTGTAGCCAATACACATTTGTGACTCATTTTCGCTTGCTTATTACATGAGCCACATGGCAAGTTGAGAAGCACCCTTGCACCATCTCTGACACTATCCACCTGGTATAGGGGTCACTCAGAATCTAGCATATGTGCATCAGGCTGCAAGGGATCAGAGACTGCTGCCGGGGAGGCTACAACCACAGAACAGTACCTACACCTGGAAATGAGATACACATCCTTCCAGTCTCCCCTCTGGAGGTTCTCCAAGCTGAGAGACCGGTTTACACTGGACCAAAAGCAATTGTGAGATACTGAGTGCAGTACAGCACCATTTATCCTAAACAGCGGCACCAAAAATGTTTAAACAAATGGAAGAGAATGAGCTTGAGATCAGCAACTGGTAGATAAGCAAGTGTAAACACACCGGTCAGTGTATTCCTCTCTGTGCCCAATCCAGAACAAGCCTGACTCTTGAGACTAAATTTAGCAGGTCTCCAACTCAGTCTCTGATGTGGGCCAAAATGATGGTCAAGAGCAAGGATTCCCATCATATAACTGATATGACACTGACTAATAGCACTAATGCCTTTGCCTAAGTGTACATGAGAATGGGCAACTATTCAGCATCCGGACAAAATACACTGTGCAACATATTTATCCAGTAGTCTAAAAAGAGGTTTCAGAAGATTAAATCTGCCTGCAGAACTTGGTAGATTTTTCACAAAGGAATGGAAAAAATCCTTCAAGTGGTTTGATGTGAAATAAAAAAAATAAGGGAGAATCAAAACAAAAATGTTTGGAATTGATTTTGAAGCATCTAGAGTCATGAATGTCATGAATATTTATGACATCAAATATTAGTTATATTTGATGTCTAACGAAGACTTGTGTTTCAATGGAAATAGCTTTCTTATTTTGTCATGAATATACATCTATCCTTATTAATAAAACAAAATACTATGAAAGAAAACAAAATAGAGACAGAAGGGTCTGCTTTTTCTTTTAGGGTTTGTGTTCGGCCCTCTTATGTACTTATTTTTGATGCTCTCCTCAAGTTATAAGCTTTAGGAAAGAGGAAGAAACTTGAGAATAAAGTTTAAATCAAGTACAAATAAAAAAGACGCGTTTGACATTTGATTTATGAATGTAGGGGAAGAAGCTACTACATAAGGTGTTGTAGGATGGGGTGGGCAAAATGCGGCCCAGGGGCCAGATGCGGCCCACTGGGCCATTCTATCTGGTCTGTGGGGCCCCTAAAAAAATTTAGAAAATTAATATTTATCTGCTCTGGGCTGTCTGTCATGCGGCCCTCGATGGCTTGCCAAAACTCAGTAAGCGGCCCTCTGCCCAAAATAATTGCCCATCCCTGTTCTAGGATCATATACTAATGTGGTCCATGTTTATAACTTTCAGAGTCATCATGTGAAGCTTGGTTTTCAATAAGGGCAAGGTCTTCTTTATTTTATAGCTCCAGAAATTGAAACAGAAGCTTCCATTTGGTGACAATCTTTGCCACAGAACTGCTCTCTAGAAAGCAAGTGTTAATCTTATTTTCATAGTTTCATAGTTTCTAGGGTCGGAAGGGACCTGAGCAGATCATCTAGTCAAACCCCCCGCCATGGCAGGAAAGAACACTGGGGTCAAATGACCCCAGCAAGGTGTACATCTAGTCTTCTCTTAAAGATCCCCAGGGTAGGAGCCAAAACCACTTCGCTTGGAAGTTGGTTCCAGATCCTAGCCGCCCTGAC
>NW_017728911.1:10744260-10819417 GCF_001723895.1 Crocodylus porosus | reverse complement strand
CGAGCGTTTGTGTAGAGGCATTTGAGGCCTCCTGTGGGTGTGTACTGACCCCCTAGTCCCAGCATTACCCTGGCCCCTATCTCTTACCTGTTTATTCGCTTTGCTCGTTGGGCTGGGCTGGGCTGTAGTTGTGGGTGCCGTTTGGTCTGGCAGTCTGAAGTTTCCTCCGCCCTCATCTTCCCCTTCCCCCGACGAGCCTAGTTTAAAGCCCGCCGGAGGAGGTCCGCCAACCTATGAGGAGGTCTTTAATCTATGTTTCTAGATATCGTGATTAAGAGGCAGTATGACTTAGTAATTAAAACACTAGACTGGATTCAATTCCCTATGCTGTCACAGACTGCCTGTGTGTTCCTACGGAAGCATAGCGCTATGTGGCAGGAAGGGACCTGAAGAAGTCATCTAGCCACTACCTCTGCTTTACAACAAGGTAATGTAGGCCTAGACCATCCTTGACAGATGTACACCTAACCTCACATGATAGGGATGCTGCAACCTCCCTAGGTAACCTGTGCCAGTACTTATCTACTTTTAATGGCAGAAAAGTAAAACAAGGAGCTGTTATAAAGAAACAGGTTCTCTGAGCTTGATGTCAGACATGAACAAACTAGATCATTTTTTTCAGAGGCAGAAACTGAGTCAGCATCTTAGTATCATGCTCCCTGAATATGAAGCTACCACAGAATTTCCCATATACTGCAGAGTCCAAAGATTTTCCAGTAAAACAGGTCCCACTTGCCACTTAATACATGGGGCCCCAATGCAGGGCTTTGATCCACTAGAAACAGTTTTAGTAGCTGTTGATCCGTGGGAAGTATGTGATCCACAGTCATGGAAGCTACTTCAGACTGTTAAGGATTTAAGGAAGAGCACATCACTGTTCCTGCAAATTACTATTCTTTGAACCTTAGCTAAAACAAATCTGCATTGCTCCACTGAAATCAGAGGGCCTATGTTAATTTATTTACCCAAGCTGAGAATGCTCTAGCTAGCCTGGCCGAGCAATCATCTATCAGGGGCTGCTGTTCACTCAAGAAGTAAAAAAATCTTTCAGGCTCTTTCAGTGCAGTTAGGGTGCTCATTCTTAGTTAAAATTAATAGATCTGTTTCCTTAGTTTAACCAGAGAAAGCAATACACACTATCTGTTTACCTTTACCTCTCCTAATGTAGGAAAGGACTAGAAAAGCAACTTTTTTCTGTAATTCCTTTTCACTTGAAATTTGGTCCTTGTTCCTATTAGCAAGCTTTTTTTGGACAAGTACATGAAATTCAGGGTGCTGTGATCCAACACATGGAACCCCAGAATTAAAAGATTTCTCCCCCACAATTTATTTCTGAAAAGTGTGTGTGTGTAGACTTAATTAAAAAAAAAAACCACCACAAAAGCAGCAGCGCTTGCAATTCCCCGATTTGAAAAACTTACAGACTTTGGAGGAAATCTACCACATTGCAGAGGCCTGTGCAAAGAAAACATGACCCTGGTAAAAGACCACCTCCTCACCTCAAGTAGCTGGGTCAAACCCTAGAGAGACAAGCTAAAGCAATCTGGGGTGTGGTAAAGGAATCAAGCCCATAAAGCAGCCCTGCAGAGGCTGCTTCAGCACAATAACCCTGTGCTCCCTTAATATGGCCCCATATTGGAGAAAGAGAAGACAGCAAGATCCTCTAGTTTCACTTATGCCCTGGTCCATCCCCTGGATACCACCATGTAAGGGCCCACCCAGAGCTAGGCTTCATGCTGCACAGGCAGGGTATTATTATTGATGTATTATTTGTATTACAATAGCACCTAGAGGCCCCCAACTAAGCTCAGGGGCCCATTGTGCTAGGCACAAACACAGTGTCACACAGGTCGTCAGTAGCAGAGCGGGAAATAATAACCCTCAAGGAGCCTTCTCTCTGCTTCTCCCATCTAGCTTGGCTCTTTCCGTGCTATGGCTGACATTTAGATTTATCTTTGTATGTATTTTAAACCTTTTGTCTGTGCATGCGGAGGTCCCCCCCCCTTTTTTTGGAAAGGTACACTATGTAAATTAGAATGCATCAATAAGTAGGAAAGCTTATTTAATTATCCCTGAACAAAGGAAGCATGACAGTTGTTTTGAACAGAAAAGTCATTTTATGAATGAACCAAATCTCGGTAACAAAATATGTCACACTTGCCACCAGTTCTCAGTACACTTACCCTGATGACTTCACCAGGAGTTTATTATCCATTACCTATATTATAGTCTTTAAAACATAAGTAATCGGGCAGTTACATAATCCTGGCAGTGTGGTACAAACAGGGCCAATGTGCTGTAATGTAAATTTGCAGAGGCAGAGAATATTGTGTTACTAGATGAAAATATGCTTTGCTTTTGTGCTTGATGCTTTCTCTATGTATTAAAAATATGAGCTTGATTCTGCCTAAGTGAAAATCATCTGGCAGAAGGAACCCAGCAAAAGCCTGTTATCACTTAAGTCCAGTTCTGAAGACTTACAAGGCATTTTTGTAATGCCAGGCCTGATGTAGATTCTCTACTGTGAAGCATTGTATTCAGGATAAATAATTTGGGGGAAGAAACAGGTCCCATTCCTTTTTAATGATTATGGCTTCTGGGTATAACACTGGTGCAATTTCATTCTGAAACCTCTTCCTTGTTTGTGTGCAAGAAGAAAATAGTGATAGGTATTTTAAGCTTATAGCAAACTCTTAATTTATTTCTTCTATTATTATTTTACCCTGTTGGAGAAACCCCAGTGGAAATCCACTGCCAAGTAAAACTGATTGGCAGAAATCATTAGGAGCTAATAAACCATACATGTAGTAACAGAACTACAGTGTAATATGCAATATCAATCTGGGAGGTTTTTTTAATTTAATACCTGCTTCCGTGTCTGCATTGTTTGCTTGTCTTGCCATTTTGAACTAGCTGATTGTTTCAGAACAGGTCTAAGTCAACTACCTGATTTTCTTTCTTTATTTTTCTTCCTCCTTTTCTTTTTTTTTTTTTTTGTATAAACACAGATTTTTTTTTATGTTGGAAGCATGCAGAAGCAAGAAAATCAAAGATAAAGTGACTGACTCCTGATTTTTCATGATGCATCCCCATGGCTCCCTGGGCTTTCAGTGGGAGTTTCTAGTGCTGAGCACTCCTGAAAAATCATGCCTCCGAACATCTGTTGTATACCAAAACTCCCACTGCAATCCATGGGAAGTTGGGATGCAAGGAATGCGGGACTGTTCTCAATAGACCAACCTTAGAGGGAATACAAGGTCTAGGGGGACTGGAAGAAGTATAGAGACAGTTCATAGATACCACCAGGAGAAATACAGCAAAACTAAGCACACCATATAATTACCAATATACAGGGCTACATCAGTATTGACAGGGCTCAGAAAGAAATGCAGCAACCTGCTCTCTAAGACATGATGACAGGACAGCTTTGAGCCCCCTCCCCCACAAAACAAAAATCAGAAAAAAAAAATCTAGCCTCATCGTTAGCATTGTTAAATAGCTCAGGCCTGGCAAGTAGCCACTGGCCAGACTAACTGGCTTCTCCCTTGATGTAATCCAGTACACCATCATTTTGCAAGAACAAGAATGAATCTGGATACAAAATCAACTGTAGTACCTCCCCCATTCCCCTCTCGCAGTGTGAGACATATAACAAATTAAAGCAGAAGCACATGGAAATGAGGAGAGGGGTATATTGTAGTAGAGGATTTTTTTCCTTCATTTTTAAAATCCATTGTTTAATTGACAATAAAGAGGAAAAGCCAGTGACAGGAAGACAGAAGTCTGCTGCAGCAATGTCATCAGCACTTCCAGTGTTTGAAAAGGCACAAGACTAAGTCCTGGCCCCATCAAAATTGATGAGTATATGTCATCAACTTCAACAGTCCCAGTATTTAATAATACACAAAACAATTTGCACCTAAAACCATCTCAGATTCAAGAAACCACAAAGACGCATTAGCTAATATTTGTCCAAGGAGAACAGAATAATCAGGATTTAGATTTTCTTTAATTATGCATTCAAGGAAATTTCAAATTCCTAGTCAACTGCCACAATTGATCCAAACAACCTCATCTTATACTGGTGTGTTTTAAATCAATATGAAGACCCCCCTACATTTGTGCCCAAGGTGTCTGAAGGCTCCCTTGTGCAACAGACACATCTCTGCACAGCCCTTTTGAGAGTCACCTGCAGAGAGGAAGACATTGACCTAAAGTTACTTAAAATGGACTCAATCAAATTCCAGTCCCTCCTGAGGCGGAGTGTGCAGTTTACAAGGAAAACCCATGGGTGAACCAATAATGCAAAATCTGTTATTTCATTTTTTAGTGTACTGGAAAATTAACTGAACTTCCACACTGAATCAATTTAAAATAGACTCTAAGCATGGTCTTACTGGTATATCTTTCTTATGCATTTGACCAATCAAAATGATAATGTAGACAAACTGTGGACTGCAAAGTGCATTATCCAGCAATATCTTATTATTATGCAAAAAATCAGATATTCACAGCAACTGTCTCATCTATTTATTGTTTGGTTACTCATCTGGAAATTTTAATACTTTCTTCAGGGGCAGGGACTGGCAATAAAAAAATAGATCTATATATCAAACCTTTAACTTCCAGCCATCATTGTATGCCATAATACAGATGGAGTAGCTATCAGCTCTCTTTACTGTGTTGGTTTATTTATTTCAACACAGAATATAGATTTAAGGAGGATAAAGTAACAAAGTTACTTAATGCTACACTTTCCTGTTTCAAATTCCAATTTATAGCAAAAAAAAAAAAAATCAATGCACATGAAATCAAAACTAGTCTATTACATAATTAATTAATCCACTAAGATTGAAACACAGTAGTGCTAATAAAACATAAGTGCTTTGCTGAAGTAAAATGTTTCAGCACATGCATTCCTTTAAGCATGTGAATAGTCCCATTGAAGACTTCGGATGACAGTTTGCATGCTTAAGTAGATCAAGGTCTAAGTTACATAGCTAGAATGAGTCGGACATATAGAAATGTGAAACAGTTGTCATCCTCTGTCCACACTACTCTTTATCCTCATCATTGCTACCACTGGCTTCAACTTCCTTGGTGATACCAGTTGTAAGGTGGCCACTGCAACCAAGACTGCAGACAGCATTTTATCCACCATGTCATCTTGCTACTGCTCTCTACAGTACTAACACTGGTTTATAATGTAAGAAGGCTCTTTATTCTAAATGCTAAAAGGGCACTTTAAGAAAATGACTTAACATAGGTGCTGCAGGCCCAGCTTGCATTCCACCCATTTGCACAAAGACTGCCATTTCTTTTCAAGTTCAACATATGTTACTATAGCTACTGAGACCCTACTGGCCTTGTCCCCCAGCACAGACCCCCAAAGAAGGATTACTGTCTGCTTACCTGTGAACCAGTAGTTACAGGCAGGCATTAGGAAGCCTCCCATGGCCTACAAAACCCTGAGAAAATGATCCCTGCAGGGTGCTTGCTGTGCTCCTGCTCAGACAGCAGGTGGCTCTGCTCTGCTCTGGTCTGTTTGTCCAGCAACATTTGCCTTCTGCTTCTTCAATCAAGCTCTAGTTTGCTTAGTTTTTTTCACAGATTTCATAGACATTAGGGCTGGAAGGGACCTTGGAAGGTCATCGAGTCCAGCCTCCTGCCCCAGGGACAGGAAGTCAGCTGAGGTCATAGGATCCCAGCAAGATTAACATCCACATTTCTCTTGAAGGTGTTCAATGTGGGTGCTTGAACCACCTCCGGTGGCAGGCTATTCCACATCTTGCGGGGCTCGGACAGTAAAGACGTTCTTCCTTACGTCCAGCCTGAAATGGTCTTGGAGGAGTTTATGACCATTCGAACTTGTCATCCCTTGGGGTGCTCTGGTGAACAAATGTTCCCTCAGATCCTGTGAGCACCTCTGATAAACTTTCAGGTGGCCATCAGATCACCCCTGAGCCTGCGCTTTTCCAGGCTGAAGAGTCCTATAGCTCTCAGCCTCTCATCATAAAGTCCGTTTTCCTGACCACTGATCATGCGTGTGCCTCTTCTCTGGACTCCCTCAAGCTTCTCCACATCCTTTTTGAATTGTGAAGCCCAAAACTGGACACAGTACTCCAGCTGTGGCCTCACCAAGGCCGAGTACAACAGGAGAATGACGTCCCGGGATTTGCTTGAGAAGCATCTATGAATGCAAGCCAGCATTTTGCTCGCTTTACTATCTGCAGCATCACGCTGAAGACTCATATTCATCCTGACCCCTGGGTCCCCTTCATCTGTAGTGCTAGCCAGCATAGCACCGCTGAGCCTATAAGCATGCTCTGGGTTTTTCTTCCCAAGGTGGAGAACCTTGCATTTTTCAGTGTTAAACACCATCAGGTTCTCATCCATCCATTTCTTGACCCTGTCAAGGTCAGCCTGGATTGCCCTCCTGTCATCAGGTGTGGATGCTTTACCTGAAAGTTTGGTGTCTTCGGCAAACTTGGCCAGTCTGCTTCTTACTCCAATGCCCACATCATTAATGAAGATGTTGAATAATGTAAGTCCAAGGACAGAGCCTTGAGGGACCCCACTAGTCACAGGGCACCACGCCAATTGACTTCCATCAATTACCACCCTCTGGGTCTGACCACGGAGCCAATTCCCCAGCCAGCAGATTGTGGTGTACCTGAGGCCGCAGTTGACCAGTTTTGCCATGAGATGATCATGGGATACCAGATCAAATGCTTTTTTAAAGTCAAGATATACGACATCAATCTCCTCTCTCTTGTCCAGGTGATAGGTCACCTTTGTTTTGTTTTTTAAGAACAGTTCTTTTTTTTTTTTTTTTTTTTCTTTTGGACTTTAAGAAAACAGGCTAAAAACTCCTGTCTCCATCAACTGTCTGAACAGTTGGAAGCCCCGTTTGAGAATTCTTGGCTCAGCTTCTCTGTACTTTACAAATATGCACAGGCTCTGAAGATCTGCTATGGGTATTTTGAGTCTTTTTAAATACTTGTATATCATTTTTGTGATGCAGGTAAATGAAATATGCAAGTAGCTACAGTGCAACTTCTTAGCTGCACTTCTGAACTTTGAGCCTCAATACTGCAAGTCACTCTATCCAGACAGATTCCAGATCCCTGAGTTTAGACTCCTGATGACTGTGGTGACACTTGCTGGAACCTTATGGGATTTATATGAAACTCTTTGCAAAGTTAAGATCTTAGTGAAAAACCATATGCAATAATGTAGTGCGTACACAACACACCATTTCTCAAGTCAGATAAATCCAAACAAATATTTGCCAAATGAACACTTTATTTTATTTTTTTTTGGCGAGTGCTATTTCTGTGATCCATGCCAGGTGGAAGTCATTCCAGTGGTAAGTGTGGTGGTGACTGGGTACACCATGGGCAGGCCCAGGCATTCTGTAGGGGGGAGTGAGCAAGCCCCCTGCACCCTGGCAAATTTACCACTGGGACAGGCAGGAGAAGAGCAGGAGCCGCGTGAGCTGGCATTGCACTGGCTCTTCAAGCGGCTGCTTCCCAGGTGGGGCAGCAGCTGGCTGATTGCGGCAGCTGCTGCTGCTGCTGTGAGAAATTTAAAAACCCCACCAGAAGCCAGCAGAGAGGGAGAGAGAGAGAGGGAGAGAACAAGTGCAAGCACAAGCACAGGAGAGCGAGCGAGCGCGAGCCAGCTGGGAACACACTGGGCAGGCAGCATCTCTGGCGGCTGGTTATAGCAGCTCTGCAGGCACTGCCCCATATCAAAAGGCAGGGAAGCAGTTTCAGGCATTAGGCTGAGGATGGACAATCTCCAGCCCCTCAAATTTCAAAGCCTATAGAAGCATCTCCCCTCCCTTGGAGGGGGAAGGACACCAAACACTGGGGAGCTCAGGTCCTTTGGGATCAGGAAATGAGGCTCCAGCCACATTGGCTGGTCGTATGGATGTCAGTTTGCTGAAGCTGATGCAAGACCCCATAGAAAAGGGGCTTACAGAGATTGGCGGAGCAACGAGTGGAATATGCGAGCAGTTGGCGAGTGGACAGGGTGTAGGGGAGGCGAAGCCCTGAGGAACACCACAGCACTTCTGCGAGTACCCCATCTTCGGGTCGATAGGGGAAGAAGAACACCACTGGCCCCCTTCTTTCTCTTCAGGTACCAACAAGTCATGGCAGGAAAGTTGGGGGACCCTGACCAAGGGAGCGGTGTTGTACTCACAGCATCTGCTAGAGATGCCACAGTAAGTCATTCAGCCATTTTGTTTCAAACTTTCCAAAACAAGCAAACATCAAACAATGTTATGTCATTTTGGTACAGGTTTAAGGATAAAAATGCACCTTCCAAGAACAAATGAAAACAGGGAGTTCCAACAGAATCAATTATGCATCCTTAACTACAGTGTTCTGTTCCCCAAGCTAAACATGTATCACATAAAAGATTAGTGTTTGTGTATATGCTGCCACAAGTCATTAAACAAGCCTCAGGAACACTCTCTAATTTTATTGTAATAGCATTTTAGAATGGTTGTTGGGGTAAGAGAGAATTTGAAATTCTATCACTACGCGTGGAAAGATTTTTTAAAAATCAGTATTGATGGATATTAGTCTGTTTCCACATGGTTAATTTTTAAATGTCTACAGTACTAGAAAATTATACGAAGCTCCCAATAAAACTGTTACTCATTCAAGTTGATCGTTCTAGAATTTAAAGTCTGTAGAAGGACCAAAATCAAAGTCTCATGCAATATGGAGTACAGGTTTCCCTCACCAACCATGGGGGTTAGGTTCCTGATAGTTCCCGTGGTTGGCAAAACTGTCAGGGCTGGGGTAGCAGGGGCAGTGGGTGGGGGGTGAGGAGCCCCTGCAAGGCTGTGGGGGCTATTTTCAGACTGTACCTCCGCTTCTCTGAAGCATGGATACTCAAAACCATGGGTGGCAAAACGGTGGTTGGCGATGGAAACCTGTACTTAGTACCTGGCCTGTGTGAAGAGGCTAGTATTTGCTTTGGATTTGGCCAATTTGGGGCCCTTTAAGAAAAACCAAACAAAAAAAACCCTGAAAAAATCCCCAGACTCACTGCTCCTGCCGGGGGGGGCAATTCCCACTGCCCCATGCCATGTGGGGGGCTCTGCACAAACCCACGAAGCCCCAAGGCCATGGCAGGAATGGTGAGTCCTGGGGCTTTTCTCAGCTGTTTTTTTCTTAAAAGGGCTGGAGCTGGCCCAGGTGGGGCACCTGTGGGGGCACTGGGAGAGTGAGGTGGAGGGGTCGGTGGGCTCATGCAGAGCCCCCCCCATGCAGAATGGGGCAGTAGGAGGCAATGGGGATCGCCCCCGCCCGGCAGCACCTGGTGAGCACTAGGGCTTAATTTAAGTACCAGGAGCTGGGGTGGGCAGGGGCAGCCATGGGGGACTGGGGCAGTGGGGGGGAGCTGACAGGGGTCTCCCCATGGTCCCCTCCCCCAGGTCCCCTCACTACCCCCTACTCACCAGCTTGGAGTCTGGCTGCAGCTACCTGCTGCAGCCGCCGGGCACTGCCTGAATCAAAAGCTCTCTGAATCTTTTCTGAAGATTCGGAGAGCTTTGGATCAATTCAGACCTTTAAATTGATTCCCTGATTTGATTTGGAATTGGAGATTCGGCTGCCAAAATCGGGCCAAATCGAAATCACCACCTGAAGCTTCACACAGCCCTACTTAGGACCTGCATCTGTGTAACAACACTCCTGATCTTCTGCAGAACCCTAGTAAAATCCATCAGGCTCCATAGGACTGCAGGGGCTTATTTGCAGGGAGTATCCTGCAGGATCAATGCCTGAGTTTAACTCTGTAAGGTAGGGTCTATATCTTCCTCCCTGCTTATAAAAGGTGACTAACACATTTGTGGATACTACTGCAATCTGAACTAATAATAATATTTTCTCAGCATCCTTAGCAGCACTGAACACTGCATTCTTTGGTAGAATCATTGATGCGCACACCTGTAAAATTTCTAAAACTATATTTTTAACTTATGCCTTCTACAAATGTCACTATATAATAAAGAACTTTTTTTTTTTTTTTTTTTTTACACAAACAGTTTTTGGTAGAGAGATTAATCAATGACTACTAATGACTACCAATTAAAACAGAATCATTCCAAGCCCATGTGCAGGTATCCTCAATAAGTAATAGAAATTAAGAATAAGCCTGTGCAGAAAGAGTCATTTAGTTTGGTGGGGGGGAGGCTTGGGAAAAAAAAAAAAGTTGTATGTTTTTAAAAGGAATGTTGCTTGAAACTGATTGAGAAACACCAAGTGATGGATGGGGTTATTATCTTGTGCTGCATCTGTTTGTCTCAAATTAATCTCAGGTAGAGGTATTTTTAAATTATTTAACTGTTGATATTCAGTACCTGCTATCCCTAGGGATGTGTCTGATGTTGAGAACAAGAACAGCTACTTTAAACATGATCTAAATGGGAGAAAGGTACTGCCCTAATTTCTACTGCTAATTATTACCCAGCATATCATATCTGTACATGCAAATTCGATGTGTCCCATAATTACACATTTTTATGAAGAGAGAGGCTGTGTTCCATGTAAATTTGTCATGTCATCTTATATTCTACAACAAGAAACCTGAAATCTGCAATAAAGAATGCAGACAATGAAGAGAATTTAGGCCCTGATTCAGCAAAGTACCTAAACAGGTGCTTCAATCAGACTTACAACTTTTTACCACTTGCTTCTTCAAATATCAGCATAATGACTGGAATTACACAGGATCCTCAGTCTCTGATGCCACTCCTTCATACATATACATGCCAATCCACAACGGGCAAATGGATATTCCCTATTCACTATAAAATATGTTATATTCTCAGATGTATGTTTGGTATACTTTGTCTTAACTTAAATTAGTGTAATGTGTCAGAGACACAGAGAATATAGGAATGCAGACTTATGCATTGTAAACATTTTTATTTAAGGGCATTTTTTTCCCCAAAGGGGTTAAAAATAATTTTTTTTTTAAAAAAAACCTTAAGTTGAAAATTTCAGAAGATAAACAGTTTACCTTACAGCTTGATTCCAAAATAAAGAGATTATTCTAAGTTGTTGTTTGAAAGAAAAAAATGACGAGGATGGTACAAAATGTACACTGGTGACATACCATCTCACAATTTATATCTGGATAAGATTATGCCAGCTGCCTCATGAAAGGTCTCATAAGACTCCTTTGCGATACTAGCATGTCCTACATTTAAAAGTACTAGACAAACTTTGAACTGTCACCAATAATTTCTTGTAGACAAGAGTTGTCAAACTTACCAGGAGTGCTCTGTTAAAGTCTGCACAACTCCTATCCCAAAGCTAGGGGAGCAGAGTTACTATGTACCACCTGAAACACAAGTTGAGAAGGAACCTACATCACTGCCTTTGAAGCTGTGTTTCAGACACTGGATAATTATCTTATTTCAGTATTCAAATATATTTTTTAAAAAGCTGCAAGTACTGATAGGTACAAGTTTGATAGATACAATTCTTTAGCTGGGGATTACAACCAAACAGACAGGTAGTTCCTTACTCTATTCTTAGAGTTTAACACATACAAGAAAGACAATCCATAATCAGATTATTTAATTTGATCATTTCATTCCAATCCAATATTGAGACCTATATTTTATTAATACAACCTTGATTTTATTAGTATCTTGTTTTAATCTTTGTATTTCTAATAAAAGATTAATGATGGTGACATGTTTTCTGGATTGTATTTTTGTTTGCTCAGTAGTTTTAATAACATTTATGAAAAAAATACTGAGTCATGTTCCTGTGAAGAAGTGACATAGGTCCATAGTCCTTGAGGTTCTGGGTGCATACCAGGTGGTTACCCAAGAGGCAAACAAAGTCCCCCTTATCAGCTTTTGGTTCTTATATGTACCACATCCAGTTACTCATTTCATAGCACCATCATCCCAAAGGCCATGCCAGAAGATATGTTGCAGATACAGGTGGACCTGGACAGGCTAGAGAGTTGGGCAAACCAGAACCAGATGAAGTTTAACACTTCAAAGTGTAAGGTGCTTCACCTGGGGGCAAATAACCTTTAACATACATACAGCCTAAAGAAGAGAAGGTTGAGAGGGGACATGTAGTGGGAAGCCACTATTATCAGAAGAGTGCATCAGGAGCTCGGTGAACAACTGTTCACTAGGGCACCCTTGGGGATGACCAGGACCAATGGATATAACCTCCTGGAAGGCCACTTCAGGCTTAGTACCAGGAAACACTCTTTCACCGTCAGGGTGTCCAGACCATGGAATAAACTCCCTCCAAAGGTGGTGCAGTCACCCACTCTGGAGGTTTTCAAGAAGAGACTGGACAGTCACCTCGCTGGGGTCACCTAATCCCAGTTGTCTTCCTGCCTAGAGTGGTGGGAGCTGGACCTGATGATCTGCGAGGTCCCTTCCAGCCCCTGACAGTCTATGAATCTATGTATACAACGGCACCCCACACCTTTAAAAAAAATCTGTCCTTTTTTAGGTTGTCTCTTTTCAACTGATTCTAAACATTGCCACTTCTTTTAAATGGATAAGTTACCAGTTTCTCTTCCCATTACTATTTACAGATTCAAATCCCACATGTTCTCCAATCACTTTGTAATACAGTTGTATTTCATATAAAGGATGAAAGCGTTTTGGTTGTACTCTTACCTTTCACCGTTATAATTTAAATCTAACACTCACCATTTGGGAATACAGAAGCCACTTGCTCTCAACTTTGGAAGCTAAGCCATCCTAGCACTGAGGTGACTATGGCATACCCTTTTATCCATTAGATGGGTAAGCACAATATATGGAGTCATTTCCATATTCCCTGCTGACATACTTGTCTTCAAATATCTTTGATGCTCACACTATATACTAGTTTTTGGCTGCCTCCATTCAGAGCCTTATGTTAGCATGGCATCATGCCCAGTCAGCAGGTATACTAAGCCAGTTTCACTTGGTCATGCATGTTAAAATGTGGGCATCAGCCTGAATTGTACTAAATGCTTTAATTTCCACAGGAAGTCCCTGTAATACCACATTGATTCCACATGCTTCTTTACACTTAATCACACTTGTTAACACTCAGATGCTAAAATAAGAATCCCTGACCCAGAGAGAAAGACAGATAAAGAGGTTTGGGGCACTTGTGGCTGCCAAAGAGGCAGGTTGTAAGGCAGCAACCACTTGGGAAACCTATTAACACCAGATGGTGTGTCAAAACATATGTTACATAGGAGTACAGCCTGAAGGCAATGTGAGTAAGGCAAGCCTGTGGCAGACAATGGCTTCAAGGAACCAGCTCAAATTGCAGAGGAATCAGGGTGATGGAGACCAAAACAGAAGCTGTGGATTCACCCAGGGAAAGTGCATATTTGATTAAACCAATGGCACACAAATAGGAAATATACAACTTTCAGATGCCTGCAATTAAATATATTTCCATCTATTCAAATCTGGTGCTCTCTGCATGGCATGAAGCTAATTGCAAATTAATTTAAATTCTGCAGTGCCTCGTAACTGGGTGATTCAGCTGAATTTCAAAGAAGCACATAGGAATAACTGAGGACATGGTTTGGCCCTAAATAATTTCAAGTAGACATTATGCTAATACCAAATACATATGGCAATGGCCCAAGCCTTTTTAAAGCATACCCAATATTTTAAATGATATTTGACCCACATGTATAATTTAGTTGGAAAAACACATCAGAATTTCATCACTTCCTTATTTCATGACCTTTTACAGATGTAGTTTCCCATAGAGTTCCCAACAGATGTGGGTCAGATGAAGGGCTCTGATAGACAAGAAAGCAGTGCTATTAAGAACTCAGATGAGAAAGGGGTTCCATTCAGAAGAAAAGACAACCAAGAAATTATGAGGGTGTTTATGATAGATGGAGATAACCTGTGCTGGGGTCTAGCATTGTTGGCAAGCAGATGTGGTAGGGAGAGGTGCTCAATGGCAAAGTTCTGTTGAATTTACTAGGTTTTGGATCTGGCCCTAAGTGAGGAAGGGCCAAATCGTTAAGGGCTTTGGAGGAAAGGGCACAAAACCTGAATTTGATTTAATGAGGAAGGGGAGAAACTTGGGTGTGGCAACATGGTCAGAACGGGCATGACCGGGAAGATGGTCTATAAGGAAGGCCAAAGTGGCAGCTGCTGCAGAAATCAAGCCCAGCAATGATGAGTACTTTCTTTCATAAAAAGTGCAATTTCTGCCAATAGCAATCTGCACTGCTGTCTGGCTCAGCAATTAGCTTGCATATCAACTTCTAGTTCATACAGTGATTTCATCTGTAAATCATTATATGACAGGGTGCCACAAATATCCTGAAGATACTAGGTATATAAATAACTGTTAAGAAAACTACAGCCAAAGAGAAAAGAGGAAACTAATGTATTTCCTGGCTCAGGACTTGGAATCAGGGTGGAGAAGAGGGAATTTCCATGTATTCCCATTAAAAAAAAAAAAAATAAAATTAATCACTGAGTGTGTTGTAATTCTGAGTAGCATATGTTAATGTTGTCAACATGGAGAGAATCCTTTTACTTAAAAAATGAATATGATATTTTGTTGTGTGATCCTTTTTACTGAGACTAGAACATGCATATATATACGTGCATACTTGTATATATGTCCTTCTGGTCTCAATAGAAATGATACCTGGGTTGTTTTAATGGGTTACGTAAAGCAAAATGCAGAGTAAGCAGCATGTCAAATGAGAAGATTTACTCATGTTTGTTTTGAAAATTGCCAATATTAAACCATTGCCTAATTTCATCCCCCAACCAACCCCCTCCTTTTTTCTGTTGCCCTTTGCTTTCCTGGCACAATCATAACTTTTCATTGAAGCATCTAATTTCTTAGTGTTACAACAGAACACAAACATTTTTCAAATTTCCCAGAGATAGTGAAGGAAGGTTGCTGTATGTATATACTACTTAAATGAATTAAACCAAGTTGAATATGTGATCTCCCCAGACAAAGATGAAGGTTAACATAGTTTAAGGATGAAATATAGACCATCCTGTGCAAAACCACTGTGTTGCAGTTTAATTAAAGGAATTCATTAAAGTGGTGCCCCATCCAAGGTAATTAGTATGCATAATTTATGCTTTGCCTAATACACAAGGGCAGTAGCCTGAATAATAAACTCAAGTTAACCTTAAGTGGAAGAGATTGAATGGTCAGATGTTTATTTAGCTCAGGTTTGCTCAAGAGCTAAGGTTAAAGAGGTGAAATTCAGTTATAGTTAATTAATTCCTTCAGTTTTCTTTGTAATAGTACAGCTTGCTCAATGGAGTAAAAGTTTTTGAAAAAAAGATATATATTTGTATCTTTTCCCAGTCTTAGTTTTCAGGAGAGACATCCTTTGATGATTTGCAAATCTTTCACTGCGATTAAATAAGGGTTTGTTCTAAAGGACTAAAGAAGTTTTGGGGGGAACAAAATAGCAGATACAAGAGGTTCCAAAACAAGACCACTCAGTTTAATTCACTGAACCTAACAAACAGCAAGGGGAAACACTTCTGGTTCAAACAGCTAACAGAACCAGGACACTTATATTTCATAAAATCATGTTGCACATCTTCATGGCTAACACTAACCTGGCCTCTTGGGACTATAAGGCACTTTCTAGTGACATACAGATGTAAAAGCAGAACTAACAAAAGCAAGGCTGGCCCTCAGGTCCTGTGAAAAGACATGTCTGTGGGGACATCAGGATACCTTTGCCCTACCTGGACTGCAGTCATGCTCGCTCGTCTCAAATGCAGAAGGAAGATTTGATACCCGGGGGAGGCATGTGTCAGGGGGGAGAAAGGGGAGAACTAGGAGCAGGAGAAGGTCCTAAGAGTATTTTCTCCTGGGTGGGAAAGCTGCATCTAGAGTTAGAAGGACTGGGAAGGCCCAACAGCTTCAGGTAGGCTTTGCTAAGTGGGGGACTGGGCATTTGCATCTTAGAATCTGTTTATTTGCATCTGTATACCTATTTCTAAGAGTTATAGGGAGAGAAAGCCATGAGGGCTGATGAATGAAGGAAAGTGGTGGACATGTGCCAGAAGGTAGTTCTGAAGGAACTGGGCTCCTAAAATTGTTGGTTTTATGAAGAGCACACTTAGGGCTATCCATGTATGAAAAGACACTTATCTTTTTTCTCTTTGTCAATTCAGTTAGCAGTGAGATAGGTAGGTACAGTTCATTCATCAAAAAGAGCCCCAGAAATGTTTCCACATCACTGAACAGCATAGATAGACCCAAATGATTGAATTCAGATTTCACATATGAACACATAGGCCCCCCTTCCTCCAAGCTTGTAACCACAAGCAGGAGGTCATCTTCAATCCCTTTTTGTCCTATTCCCCTCATTGAAGCTCATTCCTTCTCAACCCTTGATGCCCCCAGCCTGCGCCCGTTACCCAAAGTCACCTTCATTCCCAGTCTATGGCCATACAATGGGTTATTGATTGCATCAACCAAGACTTGGAAATACTTCTCTGTACTTCAGTGAGCTTTGGATCAGGCCCTGATGTAGTAGGATAGACTGGATTTTATCTTTGGCTTGAACCCACGCTTGTTTTCTATTTCCTCCCTTGTATATGCACATGTACATCAGTATAATATTTACAAGTCTCAAACATTAGCTAAATGTTAATTAATACTTGCCTGAGACAGACAAGTATTACCTGCATTTTACACATGGGTCATGGAAAAATTAAGTGACTGACTCAAGGCTGCACAGGAAGTCTGTAGCCAAGAATTAAACCCAGGGTCTCCTAAACCACAGTGAATCATCTTAACCATATTCCATGCTTCCTCTTCCGTAGATGTAGGAGAAAGCTCTCAATCGCATGTAATTTCTTTCCGACTTGCAGCACATAAACCACTCTACGGTAAGAATTTTAGGATTTTCTCTCTCCTGCTTCTACAAAGATTATCCAGTGTACAGGAACAATATTTCCATTAGATGTACTATATTTGGGTCTCCGTCTCTTTATTTAGTTGCCCTAATAAAGTGTCATTAGTTACCCATTTCTGTTGTATTTATTCAGGTAATAGCCAGCCACTAAGCAATCTTCTTCTCAGAGAATGGGTTAACTACTGCTTAGGGAACCCACTTCACAGCTTTAAATGACAATCCAAATGTTGGCTTAAACAACTTCCACTTCTGCATTCACAGTGGGAAGGAGATGAATTAATAAGACTCGTCCTGTAGAACTAATTGATGTAGTATGGAAGGCCAGGGCTCAATCTTACTGAAAGTGCTGGCAAAAGACAGGCTATATTTTGCTTTTAAGGAAATTGAATCTATGTTGATTGAAGCAAGTTCATAAGAGCCAACAAAAACCTCCTGCCTACATTTGAATCAAAATACCCACTTTGCATGGGAGCCCTCTAGCTTCTGCCAATATCACTCAGCCAGAGCCGAGTCCATATAATCCTCAAAAGCAACACAGTACAGAGCTGTATAGGTCTGTGGGCTCATTCTACCCCTTTGGAATTTATGGTAAGAGCTATGTGCTGCCTTCTAAACTTGGCAAAATAAAGGGAAAAAAAATCAATGGTTACTGTCTCAGATTTGGAGGTGAATTTGCTGTAGCCAAAAGGTTGCCTTTTTAAATATACTTTTTGTAAACATTCAGGTAATCAGGCGTGGCCCCATATACAATAACCTGAAAACTAATCCCAAAGCCACATAAGCACAGACTTAAGCATCCTGCCGGACATGCAAGTTGTGCTACAATAAGTCACATATGAGCTATTTTAAGTTTTAACTATCCAGTCAAGAAAGAGAAACAACAGCATGCGAGTCCTGGGGCTAATCACAATTAACCAGCACAGCTTGTATTCCCATTAACAACTCATGAATACTCATTATCAACTCAAAGTTAAAATAAATATGAAATTTATTTGTTCCAAATTCTGAACGCTGAACAAGTAAGTTTGTGAAAATAATCGAGGACAAAATTATTATAGACCATTGAACAAACTATTCATAGCAAACTAATAAATACAATAACCTACTAACATTAAACTGGAAGCTACGAGCAGGATCCAGGAACTACAGAGTTCTTTGCATTTGAGGTATAAATTGATCTCATTATAATTATGATTTTTTCTCAAATTATTTCACTTTCATAAAATATTTGTTTTTCCTAAGAGATTTTTATATCAGTGAGTGATTTAAAATGTTTCATCTCATATCAAAATATTAGAAGAAAGGACTTTTTAAAATTACATAATGGAGTCATATCAAAACTCAAAATGTTCACTGTGAATTCAATCCAAAGTCAATGGAAGATATTAAAAAGATTCCCATTGCTTTCAGCAGGTTTTGCAGCAGGCCCTAAATAATTTTAGTTGCAGAAGGCATACAATTATGGAAGCAAAGCTACATACTGTATTATATTTAACAGTACAGTTCCAATACTGACACTTTGGAATGAACTATTCCATAGAGTCCTGTAAATAGTTTATTAATCCCTGTATAATAAATACATTTTATAATACTGTGCACTGTTCATGAGAATTTGAGCTTATATTTAGTGCATGCATAAGAACTAATGCTATTGTTCACAAAGAGCGCAACTAAACAGGGCCTTGCATTAGATTGAACTAAAAAAGTTTCTCAGTTCAAAGACAATGTTTGCAAAATCATTCCCTCTTTACTAAGCGGTATTTAGATTAGAGCTAGGGACAGAAATTGTGCATAAGCTGATATAAGTGATTGGAAACTGGTCCAAATCTGTAACACAACAGAAGTTCAGTGCACATAAACTGCTTTCAAAGGCTAGGGACAGAAGTTACACATAAAATGGTTTAAGTGATCAGAAACTGGTTTAAACCTGTAACAGAACATAAGTTCAGTGCACATAAACCAGTTTTAAAATGGCCAAAACTGGTTTAAGACAAACCTGGTTGAATGTAGTATCAGACTTAACTGATTTGGGTTAAACTGGCTTATGCAACTTCTGTCTCAGAACCCTTCCTAGTTCAAGTTAAACCAAATGCCTCCAGCATACCAGCATGCTCTGCATCCCTGGGTTGGGCTGTGCTCTCTGCTCCAGAGAGCAGAGCCAGCCCTACTGCTCTGCTCTCTAGCCCATGCAGAGGCAGGAGCAGGGGCAGGGGCATGGGCATGGCCAGACACATCCCAGCATGGTCCTGTTAAGGCAAAATGGGCAGGGAGGAGGTTAATTCTTTCCTCCTTCCCCTCCCCACTGCCACAGCGGGGTCTGCCTGGCTGCAGGTGAGAGGCCAAGGCAGAGGCTGTGACTGGGGTTGGCAGACCACAGCTGTGGTTCCCAGGAACAGAAGGAGGAATGGACCCTTTCCCTGCCCACTTCACCTTAACAGGGCTATACCACTGGAGCAGCAAGGGAGGGGGAGGGGCAACAGCTTCTGTCAGGGTGCCTAGGACAGGGTTTATCCCCCCCACCCTTTCCTTTCCCACTGGCAGGGACTGCAGCCATCCCAGCATGACCCCTTTAAGGCTTAGGGGGAATGGAGAGGGTTATTCCCTCGTCTCACATCAGAGGATTGCAGCCAGAGTGGAGCAGCCTCCCTCCCTCCTTCCTCCCCCTGCTGCCATGGGGTAGGGAGAGGGGAGGGGGTCTTTTCCCCCTCCCCTCTCCCTCCCACTGCAGGACAGGGAGGGGGACTCTGCTCCTTCTCCTCCCTCACCACTGGTCAGGGAAGGGGACTATATTGAGCATTTCCCAGCCCGGCCCAGCCTTGGCATGGGGAGAGGCTGTCACTGAGCTACTGCTGCTGGGGAGGGCTCTGTCCCCACAGCCCAGGCCAGCCCCGCTCTGCCCCAAGTGAGGCAGCCACACAGCGGGGCTGAGCCAGGCCACAGGGATGGGGCCCCCTTCAGAGAGTCCCTCTCTGGGGCCAGGTGCTGTCTGCACAGAGCCCCCCTCCCTGCCCCAAGGGCATGGGGACAAGATGGGAGGGTCCCCATCTGGGATCAAGCAGTTCCATCCTGTGGCGTTGGGAGGGGAGAGGGAAGAGGAGGAGGGGGAAGAGTCCTCCTGAAGGACTGGACAGCAGAACTGAGTGCCCGGATCGCTCCCAGCTGTCAGGGAGCCGCTCTGGTGGGCAGGGCTCTTACCCTCCATGGGGGTCTTGCCATGCTACCCTTCCCCTACCCTCTGAACCCTGCAGGCCAAGATGTGAGTTTAAACCCCTTTTCAGTTAACTGATTTAGGTTAAATTGGTTTATTGAACTTCTGTCACAGATCCCCTCCAGATTCAAGTTAACTCATATTCCCCCAGCATCCCAAGATACTTTGCACCTCCCCTGCAACACCCCACCCCCCTTCAGAGGGTGTGTGAGCTAGCCTTAGTGCAAACTGTCTGCTCCAGCTAAGCAGGGAGGCTTGCTCTAGCACCCCCTTCCCCCTGCCTCATGGCCTGGGCCACTGCAAGCATGTGGCTGCATTTCCAGAATCAAAAATTAACATCTGTTCACTTGCTTATGGGTTCAACTTAGACAGCTTAGACTAACCTGTGAAGATTGAACTGATTCAGCCTCCAGCTTTTTCACTGTCTGTACTTAGCCTAGAAGGTGATCCTTCTAAACATACTGATCATGCTCATGCTTAATTTTATGACCCATATAACATTTTTGTCTGTATTCTGAAAAGCCCGTGTTGCTCAGCTGGCTGGTAAAGCAGTTGCATGGTTATTACTTTACATTACATCTGAGGTGGACTAGGGGCCAGATTTAATTAGACAAATCAGTACAGCTCCATTGACTACATGAGATGAAGATCTAGCCTCTGGTTCTCCACATTTTCAAATTATTAATTCTTAAAAACATTTTTGGAGGTGTCAACACCATAAAAACCAGCCTTTGAGGACCACTGAAATTCTCTTCTCCAGCAGTACTCTCCTGCAACACAAGCAGTGACATCTAGTTTACTCCCATTACTTTTAATAATGTGGCAAGTGTCCAAAGTTTTATCAGTGTCACTTCACTGAGCTCCTTACTGTGTGAAAGGGTACTCAGTGTATTAATCCATATATTTCCCTTTCTTTCTTGGAATCTATTTTTAAGTTTAATTAGATGAGATGTACAAATAGAAGCTAGGATGCGTACTGTTTAACCAACATAAGAATTCCCAAAAGATCTAATAACTTCTATCTAAATAATTTCACTAAACTTGCATTTCGGTATTATCAAATGCCTCCAATCTTGCAAATCAATATAAGTGCCTAACAGCATGTATATAAATAGCCTAATGAATATACTGTTTATGGGAAGCACATATGCGTGCTTGTGCGGGATCAGGGCCACTCTTATTTACACACTGCATAATGTGCTCACGGAAAAAATTCACACCAGTCTTTTATTCACACCAGTTATAATGGAAGTTACCCATACATTTAGAATTCAATAGTTCAGACTTTGGCTGTTCTGAGAAACTGCAGAATAAATATTGATATATTATAACAGAGTCTATTACTCACTTTCTAAGTAAACCACTGATTTTAATTTACTTACAATTTTGCAGTAGCATCTTTCTGCAGAGAAAATTAGATTTTTACATATCATAGCAAATCACAAAGCCAAAATGTCAACTTCATATATCAGGCAATTACTTGTACTGTTTATTTTGGGGGAAAATTTTTACATATATTTACTTAGAAAGCCACATGGGTCCCTCCAAAATAAATAGGGGCTATAATTCTTGCCAAAAAAATCCACAGTTCCAGAGATCTGCTCATCAATTTCTTGCAGCATTAATGAGGAAAGGTGCTGAGACAGTCATTCATACTGTCTTTATGATAAGACTAACCTACAGGGCAAATCAAGATTAAGGACAAAGCGAAGACAAATGGATGGAAAGAAGATCCTTTTTTTTTTAATCCATCACTTAAAATTTTTGTTTACCATCTTAAATTTGAATGCTATGCTCACAGCCCATATAGATATTAAAGATATCCTTCAGACAAGGAGCTATATAACAGAATGGCAGAAAGCTTTTTTCAGTTCAAGGAATATTTTTTTTTTTTTAAACATACAGATTTATCTGCTCTGTACAAAGAGGAGCTTTTTATATGCCCAGAAAACTTTCTATTTCATCTGGCTCACAATAAAAATGCTCAGTGAAGTCTTCTGAACTTGCAAATACCAAACTACTGAATCAACTCTTGGGATCTTTAATAAGCTGGCATCTGGTCAGGATTATACTTCAGTCCCCACCCTAGCTAGTGAGGTCAGGGAGAATGAGGTACTTCCAAACACAGAAAGGCTTGCCTAGCTGCCATTTTTGCAAACAATTATTTTGCTAGTAATTCTTTGCAGTTGTTTCCAATAAAACATTGTTATTTATTACTTCGTTTTACTAGTTATAGAGAATATCAGAATAATGGTAATTACTTAGCAGTAGTGGTGAAACCCTGAACCCACATATAATAAACCTGTCCAGCCAAATGCTCTTGAGCAAACAAAGCAAAGATCGCTTCCAAACAGATATTTCTTCAATTTAACCACGGCATGCTAAATAAAAACATTCTTATTCAGAGGATCTATTAGCCAGACAATATTAGGAAGCCTTTGGATTTGGAACAACTTATGGTGATAAGAAAGCTAATGTTCAAATTGTGATGGACAGGGACACTAGAATACAGGAGCCTAGCTCTTTACAGACCCGTGGGGCCACTACCAGCCATAACTGAGCATATCTCAGTACTTGGAACATGTTTTCTAGCCAGGTGCCTGTACACACACTCCCAGCTATGACACTGTCACATCACCTGCCACAAATCTGATTAACTGATACATGTGCTAATCAGAAAACATGGCACCTACTTCATTTGTTTAAATGCACAGATAAAATTCATACACCTTGTGTACATTTTTACACAGAACTTGAAGGGACCTCCAAGGTCACCGAGACCAGTCTCCTGCTATCTCAGGCAGCTATTTCAACCCCTTTCATAAAGCCTGTTACATGTCCAGAGCCGACATGCTTAATAAGGCATGGAAACCTATTGGCATAAATGTCAGGGAAAAATTTAGCCTCTTGTTATACATATGCAATTATTTCCAAAACCACAGAACCTAAGCATGATTCTATTACATCCTTTGAAATGCGACATATCACACTATTTTCTAAGCCCACCGAGTAATGTCCCCAAACAAACAGTTCTACCTTCCTGAAGATGAGTTTTCAGCATTAGGAAGAAAACTTCTTGTTGTATTTAGTAACCACCAGGCTTCCTATCATAGGTAGTAGTCCTAAAAATAAGGTTCGACTGATTTTAGTTATCAGGGTTGGCCCAGACATTACATGCATGTCAAATCTGACATTGTTATATGCTTGGCTCTATTTTCTTGGTTCTGTTTTCAATAAAAATAACTGTTATAATTATAATTTTCATAACCTTTGTTACAATACACTTAGCAACCATTAAGACTGAACATATCAGCAAGGCATTTTAATTTTGTCCCATTTCTAAATAAATCAAGCTACACGGCAGTTATGAGAGTTGATCAGGATGCCATAGGACAGCTGCTAATAGGACCCACATACATCTCCTAACTTCTCACCACTTTCTGCTGTCTTCTTTCCCCATGGTCCCATCAGCAAATAGGTCTCCCTCCTACTACCTACCTGATAGTACAATGGAAATTCCTAGCAAATAATAAAGAATTTACCACTAAGCCTCTCTAATGTACTGTTAAGCCCTTCAAATCCTAATTGATTCAGGTTGGCCCAGTTGATAACATTCCCTAATCCAGATATTGCAGGTTTGACCCAAGGGAATAATAGTGATTAAAAGAAAGATTCAAAATATAATAAATGTGATTCTCAGGTTTCACTTGTTCTAACCCTGTTTCCAAGGTGTCTGTCTCTCTCATACACACAGATACCAGAGCAGACTGAAGACCACTGCAAGCTTCTTCACAGGAAAGCTGCCTGCTGAGCCATCCATTTGTGCCAGCTCAGCAGGACATCAACATTGCACTGCCTTCCCCCCCCTTCAAATCCTCTTCTTTATTTTCCTTATTCCAAGCAGGTGGAAATCCTCCAGGTTACAGCTATCTTGGTTTGTTTTTTGAAGTTCCAAATCAGAAACCTTGCTGCTAATTATTTTGGTTGCAGTTTGGTGACACACCTGCCAGCATTGGGAACAACACAGCAGATTGCCAACAGATGTAAGGCTTCTACATGAGATGCTACCCCTCTAGCTCATTCAGCCCCTGTGCCAGGTTCTCATTATCCAAAAACAAGAAACAAAACAGAAAAATCTTCCTTCCAGCCCTCTTCATCTTCTGGCTTAACCAGATGGCAAAAAACAAACAAACAAATAAATAAAGCAGCAAGAAAAAAGGAAAAGCAATAAGACTGCCGCCCCCCCCCCCCCAAAACCAAACCCTACTTGTTTTTGCCTTGTAAAACTTTAATAAAATTTGCTGCCACTAACACAAGCAAGTGGGTGAGTCCAAAAGATTTACTAACATTTGATACCTGCCAACTCTGAGACACTGATATGGGGCCATTTGCTAAGTCCTGCTCCCATTTCTGTTGCCTGTCTGTGGATGGGGGGGGGGCGAGGGGGAGGGGTCCCTTTGATGTTTTGAGAAGAATCATGGCAGAGATGGTTTTGTTTCATTATTTGGGTGAAGGATGGCCTTCTCAGTGCGCATGGGAGCACAGGAAAAAAAAAAAAAAAAAAATGCCTTTGAGCAGAAGGAGGAACTTTGACACCTCTATTGGTCTACCTCTTAAGAACAGCAACTTCTTCACTTCCTTGAGATGAAATGCAGAACTGTGTTATGGTGGATGGGAAATGGTGGGTGCGTACATAAATCCCAATGCTGAGGTGTGTGGTGACAGAGAAGACTAATAGCCCCGATACCTTGGTTCATCTCATTGAACCACCGGCATCTAATTTGTTCAAATTTCGAATCAATGTTTTTTTCTAACTGCTGACACTGCAGGCTCAGCTGAGTGTCTCAGATCCCTTTTGCTTCGTACATCAGCTGTAAGAACACTAGAAAGCATCCCTGCAGTCCCAGTCTCACTACTGATCCTTCTGATGATGTGAGAGGCAGAAAAACATCCAGATTGCACAGCTACAGCTGTGCAATATGAACAGAAAAAAGCCATGACTGGCATTAAAGCAAGCTAGTAAACATGCCAATTGTCCCATTCCCTTTTGTCAAATAAGACTATGAAGCAAATCCATTAAGAAAGTGTTCTTGTCTTTTTAAAAATATACTGACTTTTCTGCTGATAAACATGCTAAGGTTTGCACATAACTGTGCAGCTGTCAAGACAACTCAGATCAAGCCATCAAGAGCCACAGGAACACACGCCACTGGTAGAAGCTGCTGAGGGGAGGCGTCAAACTAGTGCATTCCTTAGTTACTCAGGCCATGGCACCCTCAAGCTACCCAATTTGTACACTGTGCTGGTTTCTATGTTGTGGACAGGAACAGAAGCTACTATCTGTTGCTGCTAATTTTTCATCCTTTGGACTGTGTACTGGATTCCTGATGATGAAAGCCAACAGAAGCCCCAGCTGAGCCTGGACCAAAGCACAGCTCAGGGGGTACAAATATCAGTAATCAAAAACTAATGAAAATATTCACATCGAGTGCTGCAAAATGTTGCAAGCAAATCCCTGGCTCCTAGCAAGACCTTTGGCTGAGATGGAGCTCTGCTAAGGATGGCTTTGTAATCTAAGCTTCCAGTTTGAAGCCTCTACACTCCCGGAAGCCTCACATCCAGTCCAGCAGGCTTGACTCAGCCTCTTTCTTTCTAAGAGAAATAAATTCACTTCTTAACAATTTACTCTGTGTGTCATTCCTTTGGATGAGATTCTTTTTGCACTGAATGAACTTGAAAGTTCTGGCACTTTGCACAAAGTATGACTTGGCCAACTGTCCTGGCTAAAGACTTGTCTCTTCGCACTATTATGCAGCATTGTGTATGCCAGATCTATTCTGTCTTCTAATTCCAGAGGAAGCTGCATTTGAGTGTTACTGTAATGTATATAATATGAAAAGTATTTTGAGATCTTTCCAGATGCCAGGTATTGTACAAGTGTAAATGATCATTTTACAAGCCCAGTGTACAGTAATCTCAAATTCAGTGCATCAAATTTTTCCCTTTGTACAGGTTTCTTATAGCTGAAACTGTGGGCTCCTGCCTCTGCCTGTTCTGGAGCTCTCTGAACTGAAACCAGACTTTTGCATGCCCTTTCATCTCCAGAGTGATTGGGTTGATCCTCCACAGTGAAGAAGGCCAGGAGGACCAAGCAGAAAAGTGGGCTGATGCTGGAATGAGAGTAGTGATCACATATAATTTTATCATATGATAGAAATCTGGTGGCCCATATTTGAGCTTGATGGCCTCCATCTGGTGCCTGATAGGCAACTGACTGTGTCACAGATGGTACACAATACTGGTGGCAGTCATTGCTAGCCCCAGCAAAGGAGTGAAAGATCAGACAGGCATGGAATCTGAATTATCATCTTCCCCGTAGTGATGGCTGCTTTTGACCACACTTGAAGCCCCTTAGTGAGGCAGCATGTAATATTTTCACTCATACTATCCAGGCTGTACTTATTATATAGATAAATAAAAGGCTTTGCTTTCTAGGACCAGAGCCAAAACAGCTAGCTAATCTAATATACTAAGTTCACATAAAACCTTTTTATAATAATTTTAAGAAAAATATTAAAAGGAGTATTGAAAGAGACTGCAGTGATTAATAGAAAACTCTGGAAGATACAGTTATGCCAGTTATAAAGGCTGGTGGGTTTTTTTTGTAATGCTAGTTTTCTTTTCCCCACCACATTGATTTAGCTTAATGGCACAGCCGTTCCTGGGAGTTCTGCTCTGCTAAGGGGAAAATAAAAGGCAGTATACCTTTAAATAGTTCCAGTATCCTTGCAAGAAGGTAGCAACTTCCCCTTTAGGCTGCTGTGAAAATGCCTTGTCTCCCTGATTTACACAGGTATGGAGTGAATGGTTTAGAAGCTGAGGCCTGCTCAGCCAAACACCCATGTGTGCATGAAATTAGAATGTCAACATTTGATTCATGCTGCCAGGCTGTGACTGTGAAACAAATTATGTCAGTGGGTGGCAATTGCAATATTAGCCTAAGCAGATAACATTTAGCTAAAGGAGGGGCTCAGACTGCAGTCTTCTCCCTACCATTTTAATATGTCAACATCATTAGACTCAGAAAACTGAGAATTTTGTCTGAATGAATAAAATACTGAGGCAGAGAAAGATGGAATAAGTTGAGAAAGGACGAATAAAGCACAAAACATGGCAATTCAAATAAAGGGTTCCAAAACTTCCTCAAAACAAAAACTTTAATTTAATTAAGTTTTTAAAAATGAAAAAAATATCATTTTGTCTGAATACACTTGAGTGTAACTTAAAAACGGCATCACCTATCGTATGCTAGAAAATATCTGCGGGGGAGAAGTGCAATTTACTAATTAAATTTTTATAAAGGAGTCCCTGGAAGTGTTTGGCTTGAGCTATCAAACTTTTTAATAGAAAGAAAAAACAGGTATATTTGGCTCCTTTTCAATTAGTGAGAGTTACGAATTGGCCTTTAGAAAAGAGAAAAAAACCAAGTTTTCATAAGTTCCTCTTGGCATTTTCAAGCCAAAGTCATTTCAGTCCCTAGAGATACACAGTAATGTTTCTGAGACAAAAATAAATAAATATTTTCTAGTAAATTAGATTTAAAAACCCCCAGCCATATTTTAAACCAGTTCTGAATACTTCAGACGAGTTGGCAATTTTTCCCTTAAAAAACAATCTACCCGGAGAACATAGTAAAATTTTCACGTGAAACAGAAGTAATGTTCTCACAGGTTTTCCAATTAATCTACAACAAGCCTTTTAAGAGGACAGTTTTAGCTTGAGATTGTCATACTTTTAGCCCCATTTTCTTTTCTCATTTCTTGTAACTAGCAGTCTTGCAAAATGTCAGTTTACAGTTTTATAACATGGCAAACCCCCATGTTGTTAAAGTTAATGCTGTGAAAAATCCAACTTGTAACAGTGAAATGTTTATAGAAGCAGTCATTCGTTTAGCTGTTGAACTAGGCAAAAGCCATCAGCCACATGGTTAATGTTCAGAAAGAGAGTTTTGAGGTGATTCCACTAAAATCTAATTGATCAGTTTTATCTTCCAACACATAGCCATTAGCTTTATCTTACAGATATTTGAAAGCCCAGAAAAGAAGCTTGCATTATCTTCCCATGCTTGCTAGCATTGTACATAATCCAGGATACAGATACACCTTCACTTTGTACACATCTTGACACTTTATTCTGTTTCTACTGTTCACTCACATTTGGAGAGTACATAAGGCTCCATGTTACTCCTACTGAAGACAATAAGAATTTCATCATTGGGTTAAACTCAGCTTGCCCCACTCACTTGAGAAGTTCCATTGAAGTTAAGAGGGCCAAAGTAATCACTGGTATAAATAACTCCATTGAGTCCACCAGGGATGAATTTGATTCAGTGAAACTATTCACTTTGGGTAACGAGGACTTTGAGCACTGACTTCAATAGGAACAAGATGAGGAAGATAATGAGAAATTCAGATAATTTATTCTTTGTTCTTTGCAAAGCTTGATTTAGACTGACTTCAGAAAACACACATTGTAAGACATACATACATGTGTGACCTTTCATTTCACAGTCCCAAAATACTCAAGTTGTGCTGCTGATGCAGATGCAATGTGGTATAAAGATTCAGAGGCTTTGAATCCTGTTTACATTACTCGCCTGAGTAGTAACCTCTGAAATCACTGGGACTGGTTATGTGAAAAAGGTACACAAGATTTGGCCTTTAAGGTTCTGCTGAATATAATCATGTAATTTGGTTTAGAATTACCACTAAGTTGAGGCAATTGCTACAGTATAACCTTTAAAGAAAAAATGCATCTTCAAAATATCAAATGTAAAAAATTCATAGCAGATTGCCATTTTTTGGCTACTTCACCTACTTCAGGGTATGTGTTTTTGGAATCTTGTCAAATAAAAGGATTTTTCATCCAAATCTCTTATAGTAAAAAGGATTCCCCCCCCCCCAATTAAGGCTATTAAATTTTCAGAGCCCTTGCAAAAACACCGATTAATATAGAGAATTGAAAGTTATGTCTTTGACAGAAGTCAATAGAGAAGTCTTTCTTAAACTCAAAAAAACAATAACTCAAGCATATGACAAGCAAAAAAATTTCCTAAACAATTATTTTTGCACATGGATAACTTTATTAACGTTTTTTTAAATCTCTTGGGAGGGTCTCGTATCTTTGACAAGCCTGACCTTATGTTTTAAAAAGCTCCACTTTTAACACACTTAAAAAAAACCCTGTATAAAACGTCTAAACTTTTCAGAAGGTGTTTTGGTAAGAGCACTGACAAAGAGTACTAAGACTGTGCTAAAAGACTGTGCTAAGACCGCAGGAAAGGTTCTCTCTCAATGGTGTAGTGACAGCCCTGTAACTTCTCCATTATGATGAAAACCATAGCATAAAGATTGCATTATCATCTGTGGTTAACTGTCAAATGCACTTTAATGCTTTATCTGGGAAAGTTAAGTTAAAAAAAAAAAAAAAAACAACAACCTGCTTCTTCCTAATCTATCTTTGAGAAAGTAAATACAGCTCATAGTTGTGTGTCAGAGTGTTGGGAGTTAACTGTATTCTTTCAGCTTCATGTAAATTCCTGAAGATCAGAGAGCTGAGTAAACAATATTTTGATGTAAACAGATTATCAACATGAGAGGAATGACCGTCTGGTCACCCGTGGGGGTTTATTCACTTAACACTTCCACCCCATAAAGACAATTGTGTGCAATCAATGCATATAGGGCCTTTCACTGGGTTGCTAAGTGACATGTAGTGTCAACAGAAAAATGCATGATGTACAGAGAGACTGCTCAACAGCCAAGAAAAAACAACACACATGGATGATATTTTAAACTTAATTCAGTGTGTTATGAAGATTGTGACAGGCACAGTGGCTGACCAGAAAGCACTTCAAAAATTTGACTTTATAAAGTTGGATCTCCCATGTGTGTAAAGACTTTAATTTGGTAACAAGTGAATCACAGTGCAGAACAGTAGCTGGTTCAAATAGGAAAAGCCAACCCAGCAGGGAAGCACTGAATATTCATTCACTGGAAGGCACAGCAGTCATTTTACAATCCAGGCTTCAATATATGAGCAGATCATTTGTCTAAGATTGTGTATGCATTCTCTCATTTTCCTCATCTCTGGAAACTATTTTAGTAAAAGCTCAGAAGCTGTTTTCAACAGTTTCTTCAGAATTTGTAAAGAAAGGAAAGAAAGTTGAATGGCATCACTTCACCCCATACAACCATGAAAACCTGTTTTGTGGGACATTCTTGAAACCAACCCAGAAAGAAACCCTTAAGAGGTTTTGTATTTATTTACCCATTCTCTCCCCACCACCCACTTGATAGGTTTTATATTCAAATGCAAAATATTTCTGCCTTTGTTCTAAGGATTCAGTCTGATTGTGGTTTGATTTGCAGAACGATCCTGAGAAATCCAACCTTTCGCCAAATTACATTTTCAAATAGCTGTACACAGAAAAGCCATGTTTCACAATGCCTGTCTTAACCACTTTCAGCTATATTTCAGATTAACGTTGTGTTCAGTAGTTCTTAAAAGCCTATGGAGGGCTTGATCAAGCATATTGCTCATTGGGTCACCAATGCTACTTTCTACAGAACAAACTTCCCAAACTTGTAAAATGTTTTCCTAACAAGACACTGGCAAATTCTGCATTCCCCTGGTTGCTCCTGACAATAGGGAACTTGCAAGGCACTGGAGAAATACACATACTGTGCAGGATAGGGATACTGAGCGTATTTACTATGATGACTCAAATTTAACAGACAAGCTTAGCTAAGCTTGCAAGAAAGACCACAAAGATTCAAAGGGGATATTTTTAATTAATTTATATGGAGTGTTTTTATTTAAGAAAAATGAACTTGCAGGTGAAATTGGCTAAGTGATATTTTACAGAACAATTTTAAATGAGAAACTGATAGAAGAAAAAATGCTGAAGAATGTTTTCCCTGCCACTTTGCAAAGATTCAGTTTTCTGGGACTGTTATTGTTTCCATGTTAAAGATAGTCACACATTGATCTATAGGGGATAAAACTTCTCAGCAGCACTCTTGAGCCTCAAACAAATATACTGAACTTTCAGCATGAGTCATTTGACTGAAATGGGACAAGTTAAGCTCATATATTATCATCATTAACAGCAACAATAATAATACTATTTTGGCAGTGCCTGAAGGCCACCAGATAAGGACTTGACCATTATGCTAGACTTGATACAAACACAGAATAAAAGGCTGGCTCTGTCCCCAGAGAGCATACTTTTAAATCAACTAGGTAAGCAAGACTAGTGGGGGGAGGAGGGGGCGATCTAAACAGCAAAGAATTTGCAGGATCCAGGCCTTAGTCAATAACTTCTGACTAAGATGAAGGCCAAGAGTTCCTTAAGGCATAAAAGCACTGACATGGGAGCAAAGAATCAAACTATTTAACCTACGAAAGGTAAATGGGTTTGGGACTATTTCAATCAGTTGATTCCAAAAGCAGCTAAACTGATGGGGATCTTGAGAATCAAAGATATGTTTGCAGAATGCATCTGCACATCCCTGCGTTTTGAAGGTGGTAAAAATTGGATTCCCTCAACCTATCAAGTTACTGTGATACTGAAAGTATTATTACATGTTTAAGTAGCTTCTATGTGTATCTTTGGATTACTAGGTCAGGTTTGGCCTCTGACAGTTTTCCTCCCATCCTTGAAGCAAGAGCAAAATGACTACCCAGTGCTAAGAACCTGTAGGGGGACAGTCAGACCCACTTGTAAGAACTGATTACAGGAGTCACAGATGGTCATTTGCCAAAATGCCTAAGAGGGAGTTTGGTTTGCACACAGGAAACGACCTCCCATGGATGTCAAAGGAACATGTGTGCAGTGACAGAGTTTAGAGCATTCACTGTGTATATACTTTTTTTAAATGTGCTCCATTGTTTTTATATAACAAATCTGAACAGCTAACAGGAAAAAAAAAAAGAGTTTCAAATTGCCCTCTTACTCACTGCAGTAGTCAGAATGAAGTAAACTGGACTACTCCAAAGAGTTAGCAGGAGAAGCCTTATGTTGTTATATTTTTATCTTCAATTTCTACTGATAAAGTGACAGAATTGCAACACTTTCCAGGCTGGCAGCAGTAGGACTCCTTAAATCCTTATTTGAACTAAAACTGAACACATTGCTTAAAATATTAGAATAAATTCTCCCAGTTGCAAATTCTCCCTTTGGGCTACTTGATTCAAGGGACAGCAGGAATGCAATGAGGTATATGTCCAAAAGCGTTCTGAATAAAATGACTCCAGCCGTAAGTGTAGGAAAGAGTACTACCAGGCTGGCAAGCACAGAATGTATTGTGAATATAAATGCATTGCCATTAACAAGATTCCACAAAAAATAACTTTAGATTCTCATGTGCACATTCCTAGATACATATTTCACACGGTACAACCCCTCTATTCCTATAAAAGTATAAACAGTAGCTAGTTTTCCTAAGTAGAACAGTCAACAAAGGGTCAGGACAGCTTGAGGGTAAGTAGCTGTAACCAACTTTCCAATGGACACCTTCCCATTACCAGCCCAAAAGAGCTGTTTAGGGTGAAGTTCCTTTGTTAAAAAAAATACTTTGTTCAACATTAGAAAGAAGCATCTTTCTGGGCTGCTTCACCTTAGCATGATGCTTCTCAGACAGAGTACTCAAACTTGAGAAAGGTTGTGTCTAGGAATTGGTCCATTAGACAGTGTTTAGTTGCTTGATGGTTGATTCTGGACTTGAACATTATACTGAAATAGACTGCGATGGAGAGAGAATATTATAATAATATGTAATATAGTCAATTTACACAAAAGGAGTTGTGGGTATTTTCAGGATCTGCTTCTGTCCCCCTTCCCTGAATCTCTAGTTAATTTTAGCAGTATAATAATACCTTTTTCTCTTCCCTGTTGAAGGGAAAAGAGTAACTCTACGCTGGGCTTCACCCCAACATGATTTCAATGAGCTTGAAGGGAACAGAAGACCAGGGAATTTAAAATACACAAACAAAAAAACCTTTTTTTAAATTTTCATTTTCCCCTGTTCATCCATGAAGGAGTAGTGAGAAACAAAGGCAGGCAGGCTGGCCAAAATAAAAAATATTTACTTAAAAGTTTCTAAAGAAATAAACATTTTCAAAAAATGTTACTGAAACGTATTTATCAGTTTTCAGTCAGCTGTACCAGAACCACAAGACAATAGTTGCCGGTTTAGCTTTGTTAAACAAAAGAACAGATTGCAGGGCTGGTATGTTAGCTAGTACTTTTTTTCTGTGGAACAAGATGTAACCAAAGTTTAACTTTATTTTATTTTTTTAAAGAAAGCATGGAAGCTGGCAACGTGGTAATACTATCATTATAGAATAGTCAGCATCTTGTTAGCTGAGGAAAATTATATCCTCTGAATGTGTATGTCAGATTTGGCATTATACAACAAAGGGCCTGATTGTACTTTCATACAATCACTGTAAATTTCGCCACCGACTGCAATGGAATAAGGCTGGATTTAAAAATCATTTAAAATGTATTTGATTTGCTATTTGATGAGTTCAGCAGTTTCTCTCAATGCCTAACAGTAGGTAATTACATACTCGGGTGGCTATTCACACAGGGCTTGTTTCAGTTGTGAGACTGCACTGTATTACTCAAGGTAATCTTTTCAGTACCAATTATGTTCTTTGTTTAAAATTTGAATATTAAAAAATGAAAGAAAAGCATATATATATACAGGTTAGAGACTTAGTCCAAAAGAGCCTGTTTTCCTTCAAGAAGTCTTCAATAAAGCCTCAGGATCCCAAACATTATGACAGCAAAAGCTAACCAGTTATGAGATGCACACACCTTCTGCACCTGATAACACCAACTGGTTATGCAGTTTGCTGCTGTTGTCAGAGCAATTTCTAGCCCACATTTTATGGGTGTGGAGGGCCTGACTGGAAACAGGATCCAGCGTGCTTTCACTTTGAGAGGCGCAGGCTCCAGGAAGCTCACTCAGAGGCGGAGACTCCTGGTAGCATGGACCACAGCTGTAAGGATTACCTGCGCTGCTCAGAGGCTGATTCAGTTCCACAGCTGCATGGGCTTCTCCAGCCCATACAGTGAAGCTTTGTTTCTTCAGTCATTTCTGGGGGAAAGTTTTCTGAGGTAAGGAATGGAGGATTTGACCATCTCTAAAGCAAATGACAAATAATACTGCAAGTCAAAAAAATCACTGACGGAATTAAGAAATCTCTGACCAAGTCCAACAACCTTGCCAGTGCATGCAAAGGAGATTCAAACCTGGGATACATCACTGTGTGTTTTCAGAAATTAACCTAAGGCTAAGGTTGGAAGTAACAGTTCATGGAAGCTGTTCATCTCTTTCAGAGCTAACCTTCCGCCTTTGATAGGACTCAAAATCATCTACATGGACACATCAATATCCAACACATTCGACCTCTAGCTCGACAATACATTGCTGAACTGTTGAATCAGAAGGAAGTAAAGAAAACATTTGCCATAAACTTTTGTCTATGTCTGTAGACAGAAGGGAGGGACAGTGAAGCATGTGCCCCAGCACTACTAAAGAGCTTTTCAAGTCTTGCATGTAAAGTAGCCAATTTACTGTTAATGTTACACTTAAGCCAATTAAAATGTTTTATTTGCAAGGATTTGAATCTCTTACCTTCATTAACATTTAACAGTAAATGGGAGAAAAAAGGTAAATAAAATATTATCTGGCTTTTAAAGGTCATTGCAGACTGAACATTATAAAAAGCTGGCTAGGAGCACAGAATATGGCCCTTTGTGTGGGTTTAACACAACTACCCACTGCAAAATATTATTAAAGAAGCGACAGCAAATGAACAGTCAGTGGCTAGTAAACCTAAAGTGCTACTGTTTAAAATATGTCTAATTATGATCACGCTTTCTTCATCTGATGTACATTAAGTATTTTTTTCTCCTTAAACATCAGATTATAAATCATTCTGGTCATATATAGTACTTTACTGATACTTCTGTTCTTAGCACCTGCTTTTAAACAACCCTAGGCTAGTAATCCAAACTGATGAAATTACATACCTAATACTTTGCATGCCTTTACCAAAGGAATATTTTGACAGGTTCTGGAATCTGGGTCCTAGCTAAGCCAGAGGGTGCTTAAAGGGCACCCTCCCAGTTGTAATTAGGAAGCTATTCTTGGTTGCTACACAGAGCCCATTAGCACCACTATAGTTAGGGTTCTGTCCACATTTCTATTTATTAAGAAAATTAAAGGGTGGTGATTAAAATTCATTCTGGGATATATTTTGTGTTATAAAGACTTTTTTTCCCTAAAAGTTCTTATTTTTAGAGAGCCATAAACAGAAAGTTGAAAAAGGATAAATGTTTTTAACTTAGAATTCATCATGGCTTCAGTACATACAGTACTAATTTTATATTTTGTTATTCAAAGATATTAGATTTATTTTAAACATACCATTCTGTTACTCCTTTAAATAATATATTTCCATGCTTCCAAGATTAAAAGGGAAATACAAAGATATACTGTGGCAAAATGATATATAATAAACTATCCCTTCACCGTGTGTGTGTGTGTGTGTGGTGAAGGGATAGTTTATTATATGTCATTTTGCCACAGTATATCTTTGATACACACTTTATTTGATTTTTTGATATATACACACACACACACACACACTCAGAACTACATACAACATATATAATATACTATTTATATATGTTATATACAATACTAGTAGAGTGTGTCTCTCTCTCTCTCTCTAGATGTGTATCTATCCTTTTTCAGTGGATGGACTGATGTACTAAGTCTATATACATAAGTCTATAATTAATCATTTCCTATCAAACACAGCACTTCACATGCTGTATATTCAGGCAGTCAAAACATTGTAGACTATCATTACAAAAGCACTGAAAATCATTGTGCAGGGAGAAGTAGCAACGTAAGAATTTTAAACA
The DNA here is from genome assembly GCF_001723895.1 of Crocodylus porosus. Lineage (NCBI taxonomy): Eukaryota > Metazoa > Chordata > Crocodylia > Crocodylidae > Crocodylus > Crocodylus porosus. Next base: position 10,783,265 of record NW_017728911.1, on the reverse strand, counting down.
CATGGAATTTGGTTAAGAGAAGCGTTTAAATTGTTTAAGCAACCAATCAGGAACCTTGGGAAAAAAGCAAGCAACAAATCACATGGTGTAAGCTAAAGGATGCTGCTAGAGACAAACAAAAACAACAACAACAACAACAAAAATCACAAAATTGTGTATTGAAATGTTCATGGAGATTAAAATAGAAGAGTACTAATTGAAGAAAAGTACTAAGTTTATGGAGTTATATTTTCACAGCTACAAAATATTGAGGGGAATCAAGGAAAAAGCCTTTGAATTTTGAAATGGATATTTCCTGCAGCTCTGCTTGCAGATGCACATTGCCTTTATTCATTTTAAATATTTTTATGAGATGATGTACAGAAATCATTAAATAAGCAAAAACAAGTTGTCAGTACTTTTCCATTTTTTTCTACATACTCATGTGGTATTTAAAGTGCAGATATGGAAGTTTATGCACTGGCAGAGTGAATCAAAGCTAAGAATGCAGTTTTTCAAAATTGTTTGGTTAAGTTGCTGTTATGTAAATAATCACCTGCATTGTATAAGGCATTGAACTCTCCAGTCTTGCAAAGCAAATACTTAAAACACAAAAACATACCCAGATGCAGTAAAATAAACTAACTATAAATAAATATGGTTAATCAGCAATGTTTGCATAGTAAATGAAAGGTACAGGTATGTAAATATGAAAACCAAGAGGGAGAAGAAAATGGAACAGACATTTCCATATGTACATCCAAGAACAACACCTCAAGGATGAACTCATGGCCCCAAGCCACAGAATCCCAAGTGCCGGACACCAGTCAGCAGCTAAAGAACAAGCTTTTCCTTTTCGCCCTGCTCTGAAAATTTAAAACAACTCCAGGTCTGACAAGTTCGGAACATTTACTACATCCACAATGTTATAAACTCTGCTTTTGACCAGAAAAGGGAACTACAGCTGTGTACAAAAGATAAGAAGGATAGCAGCTACTCTGAATTCAGCTGGTCTTCCTTCCATCTATCTCCCCTTTCCTCCAGCAAATATGGCTTGTAACAATGATTTGACCCTTACCTATTTAAAAGCATGCTATTTACCTGTGTGTTTTATACTGCCACTGATGATCACTTTAGTATCTCAGTGCTTAACACACAAAATCCACAGGTACAGCAAAAAATGGCAAACACTTTTTTTTTTTTTTTGGAGAAAGAAACATTTGGCAACAGGAAGACATTTTAAAGAATTAATGTAGGCTTCACTGTTTTATTTATCAGGAGGGGGGAAAATGTGGGCAAAACCCCAAAGGTGGAAATCTTTCATTTCAACATAACAGTTCAATTTGAAAGGACATTTCATTTCAAAATTCCCCTCAAGTTTATTCAAAAAGTCTAAAACCACTCAACATTGAAAATAAACATTTTGTTTCCATCAAACAAAACATTACATTTCATGCCAGACATCCCCCCAGCTTTTTTTTTTGCAACTGCAAAGTCCTGGCAAATGTCAAGGAATTAAGCCTCTCAATAGCCCCAGCATCAGAGCACACCATAAAATTTTATGCAAACAAATGCATTGTATAAGAGAATTAAAACCACTCCATGGGAAGTTTATATCTGGCAAATGTCTGGCAAATCCTGAGAAACCATATCTGTGTTGTTTCATTAAAAACAGTATCCAAGTTCATTGGATGTTAATTGAAATACAGGTATTCCTCACTTAATGTCATCTTAGCTGAACTATTAGAGAACATACTCATTTAAAGTCACACAGTGTTAGGTTATAACATTGTTTGGCTGCCGTCTGCTAGTAGGTAACTACTGTGACGTAATTGGATTTGCTTAACATCGTTTCACTTAAAGTCACATTTTTCAAGAACATAACTAGGACGTTAAGCGAGGAGCAGCTGTATTAAGCACTCACCATGTTGCAAAAGCAGAGGTGGTGAATTAGTAAGGAAATAATCAAATTACAAAAGAGAGAAAAGGTATGATAAATGAAAGCAGAAATCCCAAACAAAAGAAAATTAATCATCAATTTCTATACAGACCTAATTTTAGATTTCTTCATTACGTGATATTGCCATGCATTAATTGCCACGAGAAAAATCTGCATGCTAGACTTTCTGGTTGCTGTAAGGGTCTGACAGAACAGCCAAATCAGATGGGCACCTGGTAGAGGAAATGATCAGCATGCATGATAGCTCTTATCAAGAGCATGGTCAGAGACAACCCTCACAGAATTCAGTTTGATGTAATTAAAAGGTTTTAAATAGAGCAAGAGCTGACCTGAGCATTTCAGTCAAGTCAGAGGCTACTTGTTAGAAGCAAGTCACCTTTAAAGTAGTGCTAAATGATCGGGCTGTGTGAAGTTTTCAGTGGTGATTTGATTAGGAGGAGACTTGGCCTGATTCGGTGGCCAAATCCAGATAGAGTCAGGGGACCAATTAAAGGGTCCAAATCAATTCAAAGCTCTCCAAATCAATTCGGAAAAGATTCAGAGAGCTTCAGTGATTTGGGCAGTCCCCAATCACTGCAGCAAGGAGCTGGACCTGGACTCTGTCCTAGTAAGTGGAGGGTGGGGAAGAGGGGGTGGAGAGGCGGGGAAGGGACTATGAGGGGACCCCTGCCAGGCCCTATCCCCTGCCTTCTTCCCCAGCCCCCCTGACCCCAGCTCAGTCCCTGAGCCCTCCCACAGCTGCCCTGCCTGCCCCAGCTCCCAGCCCTTTAAAAAAAAGCCCCCACTCACTGGGTGCAGCCCGGTGGGGGGCAATCACCTCTGCCCCCCATTGCCCCATTCTGCATGGGAAGCTCTGCCATGATCTCCCCAACCCTCCCCTGCTATCCTAGCCCCTCCATGGCTGCCCCACCCACCCCATCTCTGACGCTTTAAGAAAAAAAAACCGAAAAGAAACCCCCAGACTCACTGGCTCCTGCAGCAGCCTCGAGGCTTCTGGGGGCTTGTGCAGAGCCCCCCCATGCAGTGGGGGGCAGTAGGGATCACCTCCCACCAGGCAGGAGCTGGTGAGCCCAGGGGTTTTTTTGGCGGGGGGTTTCTTAAAGGGCAAGCCATGGGGGGGGGGCCTGGGACAGTGGGCAGGTTGTAAGGGCATCATGGCAGAGCTCCCTCTCCACGTGGTGTGGGGCAATGGAGGGCAGCGGGGGGTTTTTTTTTTTTCAAATTGCCAGAAGCTGGGGTGGGGCCTGTGTGATTCAGCAATTCAGCAGCAGCTGGAGCTCTAAATCAGATTCAGTGGGCAGGTTGTAAGGGCATCATGGCAGAGCTCCCTCTCCACGTGGTGTGGGGCAATGGAGGGCAGCGGGGGGTTTTTTTTTTTTCAAATTGCCAGAAGCTGGGGTGGGGCCTGTGTGATTCAGCAATTCAGCAGCAGCTGGAGCTCTAAATCAGATTCAGCTGAATCGATTAGGGACAGTGATTTGAATCACCAAATTGAATTGCTGTCCCCCGAATCAGCTGAATCCAAATCCAAAGTAAATACTAGCTGCTTTGCACAGGCCTACTAAATGATACAGCTAAAGAAAATAAAAAAAATAGTATCAGCTGGCTAAAGGTGTAAAGATTTCACCTGGTTCAATATGTGCAGAGAATATGTGTATGCATAAACCAGAAAATATTTTGATGAACCAAAATGTGACAGAGGGCAAATGAGGCATGAACTATTTTGGTTAGTAAGCAGCACTCAAAAGAAGGTCATGCTAAAATGTTATCAAGCTAGCAATAGGCTAGAAAATATCAGAGCCCAGAATAGTCTAACAAATGGTTACAGTGGAATTGTACCTTACCCAAGACACAAAATAGCTTTGTGGGCATAGGCATTTGGTGCAACCACAGTCAATTTACCTCTTGTTGATGACCACAATGTGCATCTACATGTGTCTTACCGTGCAGTTGGTACTGTGCAGTTCTAGCAGCACATGGGTCATTTCTGACCAGACTGTGCAGTACCAATAAGCTTGTTGCTACTGCTTAGTAGCAATGGTGGGATGGTTAGTGCCTGCCAAAACTACATCGCGATAGCTCATCAGTTTGGTGATGTAGCATCTCATGTAGACATACCCAGAGAATACAAAACAAATCTTAAATCAGGAAGCCAAGTTTTTAAGCACTGTTATAGGAAGGCAGATTAACACAGCGAAAAAACCCAAAAACATAATGAGTAGGATATTTTATATGGGTACACGTGGCCTGCAGGGCTTGTTGAAAGGTTTCATCTCTCAATCCTGTATCTCATAAAAAACCTCCTATCTCCATGAATGGGATTTGTCAGTCTGATGTGACTGTTTGTAGATAGGAACTCCCACCAAAACACTAGGGATGAATCATTCAGTTCTTTGTCTCTACCACAGAGATCAGTCTGAAGTTAGTTTTTTTTCTAAGATTACATTATTTAAGAATTGTATTATTCCAATCCACTCTAAGGGAAAGATGGAGACAGATCATAGGGCAGGAAGGGACCTCATGAGGATATCTGACCCACCCCCCTGCTCAAGGCAGGACCATCCCCAATTAATGCATCCCCATCACCATCTGTCTGACCTGCTCTTGAAAACTTATTGGGATGAATATGTAGCCTTGCTTCCTGCCAACTTCTCATAATGAAAGTCAGGAGACCAGGGCCCAGTAGAGGTGAAAAGTCTGAAGTACCTCTCCACTAATAAGCCAGTGAAGCCCTAAAACCAAGCCTGGTCAAAGACTCAGAACAATCTTACAGTACTCCCGCCCTTAAAGATTTTCCTCCAGGAAAAACGTTCAAGGAAGGGCACTACTGAAAGTGTCACTTTATGCACAGGAAATTAAGAAAAAAAATTGAGTCATCCAGTCAGGAAGCAGAAATGATACCTCATGATTTATGTGACCAAATAGCACACACAGCGAATACCTGAAGCAACAATAGCAGTGAATAATTTACAAGCAATCCATAAACACAGGTGTTGGTCTAGAACAACCATTAAGCATCTTGAATAGTGAAAAGTTACTTAAAATTGCAACTCAGCTCTGGATTACTGGTGAACAGATGTAAGAGTTAAAATAATTGGATTCATGTTGCCTATAAATAGTTCATCTAGCTCTACCCTCTACTGCAGCAAAGCTTCCCATGGTCCTCCAACTATTGTATATTAATGGCTAATTTCCAGAAGAACCTCACAATATTCTGACACAGCACTTGGAAGCAGAATGGCTGGTTTACTGAATGAGGCACTGGACTGGGACTCGAGATATGGGGTCCATTCCTGGCTTAGTCACAAACTTCCTGTGTGACCTTATAAACTTCCTGCAAGCACCTTACTCTACTCTGATCTATACAGGTGGAATTTTACTACGCCACCTCAGGGGGATGTTGTAAGAACAAAAGTCTATTGGGTAGGTTGCAGATAACAAGAGCCAAAAATGCATATATCGTAGCTAGTTCTTTAAAAATGTCAGTTCAATGTGCATTAGCAACCAAAAAAGACAATAAAATGCTGGGCGTCACTAAGAATGGAACTGAAAATAAAACGGAAAACATCATCATGCCATTGTACAAAGCCATGTTATGCCTACATCTTGAATACTGTGTGCAGCTGTGGTCTCCACATCTAAAAAAGGGTATAATAGAATTAGGAAAGGTACAGAGAAGGACAACCAAACAGATCAAGGGCCTGGAGCAGTTGCCAGACCAGGAGAGACTGACAAGGCTAGGATTCTCTAGTCTGCAAAAGGGAAGGCTGAAGGGGGATGTAAAATCATAGAGAAGTAGGGCTGGGAGTGACCTCAAGAGGTCATCTAAGCCAACCGCTGGCTGAGAAAGGAAAGATCTTGTGGTTCTGTACAGGGATCACACCTGTGACCTTGGTATTATTAACACCATACTCTAACCACCTTTGCTAACAGAGGTCTATACAACTGTGAACTGGGTGGACCAAGTGAACTGTTATCTACCAGGGGCATCTACACGTGCACTTTACCACATAGTTAACTAATTAGTTCCACAGTAAAGGGTCACCTTCGACACAGGCAGTGCTATTAGGCCAAAGTAAACTAATTAAGTCCACTGTAGGATAGTAATGCCTGACACAAGTACTGTCCCACAGTGGAGTTTAGTGCGCTGCAATACACGTGTAGCCAGTGACCAGGGCTGGCTGGGGCACAAGGGTGCTACATTGCAGGGCTGCCTGCTAGCTAGCCCTACAGTGTAGCACCCTCATGCTCCAGCCAGCCTCTCTGTAACACACTGAGCCAGGGTGAAGCAGCTCCAGGCTGGCAGGCTGAACCCGCAGCCCCCTGCCAGCTGGAGCTGAGTCACCCCAGCTCAGTGTGCTGTGGTCGCAGGCACTCATGTAAATACTGCACCCAAGAGCAATAAACTGTGGCAAGAACAGTTGCACTAATTGCACGTGTAGACACACTGACAATTTGGCATTAGAAAACAGCTTCCTTTAAAAGCCCTAGCCTTTCTGAATATCAACACCTGCAAGCATTCAAGATATATAGAAACATTTGCAAACCCATTTCAGGGAGGGAGGGTCTGCACTGCCCATGAGAAGTGTTTGCTGTTCTTTAATTTGAGGAGCTCCTTAGGAGCTCAGGTGTTATAGGAACCAATTCCCATCTTTCATGTGTTTGTGTCTTTAACAAGGTAGGCCTAATTGTGTCTTCAAACACAAGGAAGTTCAAAGTCTAAATCTGTAGTAAACCAAGTCTCACCAATCTAGACTAGAAATGTCTGGCATGTGCTGTCCTGGCTATTTTTGCTTTAGTTGTTCAGTTTCATTATTACTAACATTTATCACACAAAAAGCTGGGTGGTAGTACAAGTCCCTTGACTTACAACAAAAATATTGACAAACAGTAATAACACTTGACTTGACCTCAGCTTTACCTGCTGAATATATGCAGTGATCTGCAAGATCAAACAAAGCAGCAGGGTGTGTTTTTTTTTTTAAACAAAAATTAAACCTATCATTAGTGCACAGTGAATTTCAAGGAGAGCAATCTTGGGTTAAAAACCTTAAACCATTCATTGACACTTTTATGCATCATAGGATTCCCTTGATGAATTCAGCTTTCAGGTGCCATAAAATATCAGTTAAGCTTCCCAATATCCCTCTGAGGCGTGTTACTTTTATTAAAACCCCTTTCTATATGGGTAAGCCCAAAGCCTGAACCTAAGAGAAGTTAATGAGTACAACAATAACGTTGAGACCTGATTCCCAGAAGCTGCCTCTAAAACAACTAAACAACACTGTTTCCTAATAAACCAGTATATATAATCTGATGCCCAATTTGACTAAATATATAGCTTCTGTGCTTTTCAGCTTTTCTTTCTTTTCTTGTTTCTGTGGCTGTATTTAGGATGCAGTTCCACAGACAAGATAGTACACAAATTAGGTAATAGCATTATTGATTTTATTCATATTTTGAAGAGAAAACAAATTGTCATGAAGATTTGATGTCAGATTATCCTGAAATCATAGCACAAAATAACACCCCACATTTCCACTAGGGAGGAATATTTTACAGAAATGAATATTCAGACTTTGTATTTTCCCATGACACTGAAGTGTTAGTTGCATGGTCACTCATGCTGGGAAGTCCAAGGTGGTCAGATGTGATGCTAGTCACATAATTTGCTTGTGTGCTATTGGCTATGAAAACTGGTATGCCTTAATCACACTACCACAATGGGATATTAGGCTTTGGAGGACACCTTTAAGTCAGGGCCCAGGGCTGGTGCCCCACTTTCGCTGTGCCTCTCCTTCCTTCCACCTTACCCTCTAGTTATGCTACTGCTATAGGAGGGGAAGTATCAAGGACTCTGTGGAATTGAAAAGCTACTCCTCTGCTAACTTATCTAGACCAGCGTTTCTCAACCCATGGGTTGCAAACCAAAAGTGGGTCACAAAAATATGTGAAAGGGTCACAAACAGACTTTAAAAATGGATCTACAAATTTTAAAATGGATTCTCTTTTAAAAGAGAAAAACATGGGGAACTGTGGCTTTTCCTTTGCCCGCTGTTAGCGTTCCAGCCTACAAGGGGCTGCTTGTGGCCCTCCACGCCCCACAGCTCCCCTGCCCCACACACCCACTTCCTGCCCTACACACTGGGGGTGTTGAGGGAGCAGCAGGTGGTCAGGAGTGTAGGGTACTGGGTCAAGACTGACCAATGTTTACAAATGGGTCCTGAAATAAAAAATGTTGAAAACTACTGAGCTAGACAACAAGACCAGCTGTATCTCAATAGCTCTCATTCAACAGAGATAGCAGGCTGAGAACCACTCTCAGTCTAAAGCATGAATCTGGAGACAGAAGCAAGTCTCCTGCTGAATAAAGAATTAAACAGTTTATGCTGAGTCACAGTTTTCTGCTTCATCACTTAATATCTACCCAGGTGAATCATGCTACAGAGTATGTTTCAGGTAAATTTATCTTGCCCTTAAACTATGATCTATATTTTATACATCATTGATTACATCAGTACTACTCAACTTCATATTTTTAATAAGAAAAATGCAACTGAAACAATGACTATCATTAATTGGAAGTCTACCAGCAAATTATACCACAATCTCATTCATGGATCTGAGCCTTCATAGAGGAGACACTTCATTAATACCTCTTGTATTTTATTTATATCAGCCCATTCTAATCCCTCTAATGATCCAAAATCCCATGCTGCTCTAAAATAGTTAGCCTTTCCTTAGATAAAATCAATTTCCCCTTTATCCCATGCACTGCACTGTACAACTGACATTTGTTAGGTCCTGCCTTAAAGCCAATTCAAGCCTTTTCACTGATCTCTTTTCAGAAGTGTCAAAGTCCTAGCAATCTAACTTTTGCAATTTCTTTTAACAATGTATTCTACTTTCTATGGCAAACCAACTATCCACAGGTTATAAGAGCCTTTGCTCCTCAAATGTACTGTACCTGACCTGCTAATTATCTGTCAGAAAAGTATGGATCAGGCACAAACGAAAGGGAATTTGATCTAATCTTTTATTTTCCAATTTCTCACTATGTGTGTGACATACATGAAGATCTACCTTGTTCCGGGACATCACAGCATGTTGGCATATAGCAGCAATTCAATGGAATGTATCAGAAAGACATTAAAAAGAGCTTTTTATCTTGGATAACCACCCACTATTCAATGAGTAAAAGTAATTCAGCATGAATTACTGGAGCAGACATACACAGAGAGTTTTCACAGATTGTCTCTTATTTGACTCTTATTTTCTGGGTTGCTGATTATCTAGCCAGTTGGCCAGTTTTTATCCTAAATTTCCTCAATTCCATTCAATCAGAATGGAATCCGATTTCACTAAACACTGTGCAGGCAAAAAACAAGAGTTTACAATCTCTACGCAAAACACAAGATGAGGATGACACATTCAAGCATGCAGGTCTTGGAAATGAAGACCTGGATAAACAAAAACAAGATGGTTAATCATGGGCCAACTGTGTGCCGCATCCATAGCCAATCTCTCTCCACTAGCTCAGTTAATTTTAGACAAAAAAAAAGACTCCAGAGCTCAAGAATACCTTGTGCCTGCCAATACAAGGTCCTTCTCAGCCACAGTCACAGCATATATTCATAACAGGTATGTTCCTTCTCACTGGACAGCTCTTCCTTACACTTGACACACAGGATTTCACAATGCTTCTAGTTCACATGTTTGGCTATGGCCAAGCATCTTATAGTGCAATCTGAGGTATGAGGTATTTGAAGCTTTGGGCCATATCTGCTTTGCCTGACTCACCCAATCTTAATTTTGGTCCTAAAATTTCAAAAACATATACCCTATGATAAAACTGTAAAATCCTATTTCCAATCTGCACTGTGCTATAAAACAAACAATCTTGTCTACACTCTTTTAAAGACTGCTTCCCCCTCCAGAATCTCAAGAGCCCTTGGCAGCTCCATTCATAGGGAAGAGTACAACACAAGGGTACAATTCATGTGTTCAGGAGACGGGACTTACTCGGGGACTGACTGGGGACTGTGAAATTAATTCTCGCAGGAAACAGGGGTCAGGGTAAGTGTTTTTTTAGGAGCCACAGGACAGAGATACAACAAGCAGTACGCTTTCCAAAGTGCCTAAGCACTTGACTCTTATTTAAATGACCACAGTGCAGTAAAGAATATATAATAATTATATCTCTACAAACACTCGTGGTACATCAGTCTCAATTTTTATGCAGGTACCGTGGACACATCATGAAAGATTTATTTTGGTTGAGGAAACTGGTTCAAAGAGAAGAATGGGCATGAAACTGTGGGACAACTCCCAGGAACTATTGCAGCATTGCTGAGAGGTTCTGGTGATTGTTCTTTTTCTAACAGAAATCAAAATTGTCCAAGGAAAGCAGGCACTTTCTATGGAATTATTTCTTTATTCAAAGACCCACATTTGCATGAAAAAATAGTTTTGACAGAGCCAACCTCACCACTTTCCAATCCAGATATAACTCATTTTCTTAACTTTGTTTGAGGAAATCTATACAGTATTAAGGTATTTGTATTTATGAGAAGCCCTTTGGAGAACCTGAGATCCAACTATGGAGCAGCTCTGCCTGGCCCCTTCCCTCAAGCATAGAATCAGCTGTGTTCATGCCGAGCTAAACATGCAGTTGCTTAACTCTCCTGTTGTACTTCACCTGGAAGTCACTCAACCTCATGTCTGAGGCCAGAATTAACTCCTGCCCCCTAACTTCACAAGCACTAATCCTTTACTAAAACTGAATTCAAGCCCACAGAAAGCAACAAAAGACTTTTATTTTCTTTAGCATCAAAACATGAATGATCCTCTGGGTTTGTTACTATATGCATTTCTAAACTAGTGCTGAGGACATTTACTGATGATCCATTACATTGTTTTCCCTCCAGAAATAGTTTGCACAAGGAGTTTCAAAGCTGGATGCTGTCATCAAGGAACCTGCCAATGTATAATTTTGGTCAATTATTTGCCATGCTAAAGATGTGTTAGAATAATCACACACTGAAGGATTTTGACACATTACTGTTTCCCCAGAAGCCTTTGTTTAACAAGGTAATTTATGGCCCCTTCTGGAATCTAGTCTTTACAAAACAATAAATTCACACTTGTACTCAACTTCAAAGAGACCATTATCAGCAAAGGTGGCAGAAGGCATCAGGCTGCTGAGAGCTAGATCAACAGATAAGTGAGACTTTAATGATTTTCTCCTTTTAGGTCTGCTAACAGGACAAAGGCACCTAAGCTGCAGCTGCAGTTTAGCATTTGGCCCTGTTAACTGCAAAAGTTCACCAGTGAATGTGCTACATCCCCTTTTATGATGTGATGACAACTTTACACACTCAACTGCAAAAACTCACAGCATTAAGTGAACTTTGAAAGTTATATCAATAACAAATCAGTGCCTGTTAACATATCAATGCCTAGTAGCTAACACTTTTCTCAGAAAACACTGATATGGTAAAACAATGCTGAAGAGCAACAACTGTCTCAGCTTGAACAACAGAACTGTAAAAACCCATCCCTCTAGGTTCTTGTATTGTCACCTCTCACTGTAACAGCCAAATGAGTGATGGATACATTAGCCTCGCTGTTGCCAAATTCTGTTGAATTTCTTCCTGGAAGGCTGAATGTACAACTTGGAGTAAGTCAGGGCATGGCAAGGGTGTAAATATAGGCTCAGATTTATACCTGCTGCCTTTCAAATAGAATATGATTTGGAATACTAGTATTTAGTCCAGGCACAGTGGGAATTCACAGACTGATGCTGCCAATTTTACAAGAATAATACAGAAGAGTGGGGGAAGCAAGCAGCTGTTCCAGGGTGATTAACTGTTTTGGATACCACCAATCTGCCTGATTAGCCACCCAGATAGTGTGGGCTAGATCAGTAGCTGATGACAGGGAGCAATTGCTCAGACATGCTCCCTTGTTGACTATTAAAAATTCCCACCTACCTCTCCATCGTCCTTAGATTAATTAGCTAATGTTTGTACAGTGCTCTGAAGTCAAAGTGCTGAGTGTGATCGTGGCTGCAATACACGCAGACAAGAATAACTGATAACTATTGTTGTGGTTAAGTATCTGGTCCATGCATGGAAGGATGAGAGTATTACTAATTATATAATTTTTTACTGTTCCAGTTCTCCAGAGACAGTAGTGCCTGAAGCAGGAGGATTGGAATGAATCTCAAAACCGGGCACAGGTTTTGCAAAGGAATGAGGAAAAGTCAGGTATTCCTGAACACAAGTATGGGCATGGTAGATCCCAGGACTACTGCAAGTCATTGCACTCTGAGTTTGAGCAATTGTGCAAGTCCAATGCTGAGGCTGTGATAAAAGTGAAGAGCGCATATAAGAGAACCAACATAAGTATGTGAATTATCCCAGCTACTTGCTGATCTGGAGTACCTGGGTAGCTTGAACTCAGGAACTCCTCCTGTAAAAGATGTCAGTCTATTTTGCAAACAGTAAAGATAAGGAGTCTACCAGGCTCTCTGTCTACTCTACACGATGACAGAATTACCTTCCATGGAAGAGATGTCATCATCTTCTTTTTGAGAAAATTGCTCACTGAAGTTCTCCTTATCACCAACTGATTAAGCCTATCATCAGTTCACTGGACCTAGTGTGAAAACACATTCAGTAACAAATATGGAGTCTGGCTGTTTAGCTTACCAAGGGTCTCTACTGAAGGGCTGCAAGCCAGGTTCAATTATATGATTATTTGTCAGCTCCTTCGTCTTAAAAACACCTCTTGGCACTGAAGAATTACCCTCATTACAAAATTTCCTCTTTTTAGGTAAGACTATTAAGAAATACATAGCAAAGTAACTTTGGTAACAGATCCCTTGGTAACAGATGTTGAGTAACAGGGAAATCCTGAACTCATGGAAGTAAATGTGGGTTTTGCCATAGACTTCTACAGGGCCAGGACTTCACGCTCATTTTCTATGGTGTTTCTGTTAGATCTGGCACCTCCTCTGAAGCCAGGGAGTACAAATAATTTTTGTTGTGCTTGGGATCCTGGTAAGGGTCCCTGTGATTTATCTGAATGTCCCACCCTGCCAGAAGAGCCCCTTTCATTTCATGAGTAGCATCACACAACCAGCTACTGTAACTGGCTGCTTGCAGCAAAGCTAGAATTCCTTCACAAGGCCGTGCCTCATGTTTATCCTTTGAATGAATGATGACACCACTATTTGATAACACTGTTGAGCAAGACAAGTGTTTAAAAAATGCATATGTGCTTCAAGACAATCTCGTGTTTCAATTGCAGGTCAACTTTGAGCAAAATACTACTGCTGATTCTGAAGCTACTTTTTCCCCAAATTCAGTTGCAAATTTTCCACTTCATACTGTATTTAATAAAAAATGCAGGTGTACTGTAAGTGACCCAAGCACCCAATGCCCCCAGGAAAATATAGGTGTGGACAGCTGTGAATGATGGGAAGCACCATTACTCCAATAACAATAAAAAGTTCTCTGCATCACAAATGCCTGTTAGCTTGAATACCTCCACTAACCCCTGTCTGCCTTCTACCCATGGCTAAATGACATACAATTCAAGAGGAAATTACTGCTATGATCTTCAACAAACCTACATCAGGCAAAAAACATTAACACTTGCAGGAGTGCTGAACTAGACATACCAAAGTGATTTGGTCACTGTCCTAAGAGCTGTCATAAGACACAGCTTCAATACATCCAGGTTAGAAATAATTGTTTTTCAAATCTGTTACATTTAATGAAATGCAACAGATTAGCCACAAAGTTACAGGTTAGCTGGCTGTTCCTTGTTTTACCTCACCCACACAGGAAAAAATGGAATAAATAAAATCATTCAGGCTCAAGAGATTCACACAGCTCTATTTATACTCATTGTCTACCACAACAATTTACAATACAGACTGTGCAGTTATAGAACTTAGGGACTAGAAAGAAAAATGATAATGTAATACCTGCAAACATATAAGCCAATGAATCATTTTTTCTTGCATATCATTCGACAGATACCTTTAACACTACCTACCCCCAACATTGCCTATCCCCTTCCAGTTTTCAATGTTTTGGATATAATAAATGGATTTAATTAGTTTATGTTAACATGAAAATTAGAGCTAGTCAAAAGAAAAGAAGAATTAGACATTAGAAAAGTAGACATTAACAAAAAAATACCCATTTTCCCCAAATTTAAAAGAAATGGCGATTCACTTGAAAAAATAGAAATGTGAATAATTTAATAAATTTTGTTTCAATTTATAACCTATTGTCTTGGAATTTAAAAATGTTGGCAAGTTCTAAGAAATGTATTTAGACAATTGGTTTCCAACACCAAAAATAAAATATTGCTCTCTGACTTGGAGATAAATGAAACACTTAATTCCCATGATCCCTGTCAAGAAGGTCACATTCAGCCCTTTTTCCAGTGACAGGGTTGTTTGGACATCTTAAATCTTCTTTGCTCCTGGCCTTTATAAATGTTTCAGTTCAGTTTAACACCAGAGCCCCAAATATGTTTCTGTACTTTCTCTTATCTGCACATTTTTACAACTGTGACAGGCTAGCTGGCAGTGACTTAGCCCAGGGGTTTTGAAAGGGCAAAAGATGATTGGAGGACTTTGGATTCCCTTTCTGCACCAATCAGGCCCCAGAGACTCACCCCTCCCCCCCGCATCTGTGTCCCAATTGGCCCCTTGGGTCACCTGGAGGGGGATAAAAGGGGCAGTGTGGGTGAACTCAGGGGAGAGCAGTGAGGAACAACAAGGAAGGAGTGTCACAGAGCTGAGGCAGGAGCAGTGCCCCAGAAGAACCTGAAAGAGCAGGACCTGCAGGCAGCAGTGGCACCCTCAGTAGCGTGGTGTGCGGCTGGCAGGAGAGGCTCCCTGCTGGGCTCCAGGATCCCCTGTGAGAGGCTGCAGCCAGCAGGAGAGGCTCCCCAGCTCCAGGAAGGCTGTGAGCAGCAACCCGAGAGGTTCCCAGCTCTGCTTCCAGCTCCTCCAACCAGAGGCCTGGCAGCTTGATGTGAGGCCGGGCTCCAGGAAGGTCAAAACCCCCAGCAGGCTGGTGCAGTGCCACCAGTGGTGGCTGTGTGGCAGTGTTCCTACCCACCACTGGGAGATCTGGGTTCAAGTCCCAGCTGAGGTGACTTGGGGTATGAGATAACAAGAAGCAAATCTTCTTGCAGTAGAAAGGGGCCAATGTGTTCTCCCCCTCCAGGTACCAAGGCCCTATATTTCCTTGTCACTTGACATTTTTTATTTTGTGCCTTTTTTATATTTCACCAACCCATAATCTTTGTTCTGCTGTTTGTGTTTTATATTTTGTTAACCCTGTATTTTGTGTCTAACCTTTGTTGAATCCTGCCCCCTTGGGGCATTGTAGTGTCCACTATACACTCTGATTTTTGCCTGTTTTACGTTCCCAGTATTAAAAGGCATATGGTTAAGTCCCCATTGGTGGTCTGGCTCTGCTCTATAGGGGCAGGAGTGTTCCTACACCTCCCACAGTGCTTGTGCACCTGCTTTGATCCCTTCAATTGGAGAGGGGGTACCTCTTAGAGTACCGCCTGGGTTACACAACATACTACTGGCATCTCCAGGTCAGAGAACACATGCATCTTAGTTGTCAGATACAAAATGCTAGACCCAACTCTCCTGTTACTATGGCAATAATAAAATTCTCATTGAATTCAGTGGGCACAGAATTGAACATAAGGCCTTAATGTAAGTTTATCTGTCTACCGTAATTTTGTTACAGAATATCCACCATCCATATTATTTAGCTTAAGCCTTAAATCCTTTGTTAACTGTATCACTACTACACCTTTCATGATATCCAGAAAATAAAAAAGATGGAAAAGTTGAAAACTGTAAATGACTCTCAGCTGTCTTGTTGCAGGCACTTAATTTTCAATACTGAGTTTTCCATACTCCCTCCACCACTTTTGCTTTTCTAACAATTTTGCCACCACTGTTATCTTATAGTACTTACATCCTATGCCCTGAAACTTCATTGATAGACTTTGCCTTTACTTTTCTAACTGAAAAGGCTGGTGATTGGTTCTTGACACAAAAATAAAACAGATATGTTTTGAAAGTTATAAATAGCCATAGGAAGAAAAATTCCTCATATTAAGATTTGTTTAACTTAAATTGTTTGGCAGGTATATTATTTAACTAAAAAAAGAACTTACTGATTAATTTGCCTTCTCCCCATGAAGTGGGATAATATGGGGAGAACTTGGAGGAGATAGATATATAAATAGGCCTGAGACTGTCCAGTGCACATAAATGATGAAGCAGGTTTTTATATTCATAGCCATGTAGGAAAACAGTCTGCTCCCAGAGGAGGTAAAACATGTAATGACCAACTTGTTTATTACAAATAAAGCAATATCAAAGTTGTGCTACATGCTTCTTAGGCCAGGGGTTGGCAACATAGAATCATATAATCATAGAAAATTAAAGTTGGAAGGGACCTCAGGAGGTCATCTAGTCCAACCCCCTGTTCAAGGCATAACCTTCCCCAGCTGAATCATTCTAGCCAGGGATTTGTTGAGCCAGGCCTTAAAAATCTCCAAGGATGGAGATCCCACCACATCTCTAGCTAACTAAGTAGGTAACATGTCTGGCTAAGCAGGCAAGATCTTGTCTGTGGAGTCACTGGATCCAGCCTGTAGAGCCGCAGGAGGCTCACATTCATGCTGAGTTCAGGCAACTTCCAGTAGTGCCCTCCTTGCTACCAGTGCTTCCCCCACACCCCACCTCCTGCTCCTCTCTGGCTCTGTCTCCAGCTCTGATGCAGCTTCCAACCAGTGGAAGTTGCTCCTTCCCTTCTCCTCTCCCTTCCCCCTCTCTTAGCTGGAACATAAAAGAAACGATAGCATGGATGCAGCTACCATGGGGCTGGGTAGTTGAATTGCTCCCCACTGACTGGAAGCTGTGCTCACACCCCCGATGAGGAATGGGGACACTGGAGAAGTAGCAGCAGTGTAAGGGGCACAGCTCCCAGATACCTGGCCCTGATGCAGATGCAGGCTTGCTGCTGACCTGCCCATGAAGCCACACAACCTGCATGGGACCCAAGCCAGGTCATTGTGGCTTGCAGCCTGATGATGAGATTGTCAGCTTCTGTCCTAGGCAATTATGTTGTATGATAAAGTAAATACTACGCTTTTGCCTTTTTCTCTCTCTTTTTCTCTCTCTCTCTCACTGCAACATGCTCAACAAAAAAGGACTACACAATGATACACAATAATTGTTGGCTCTTAGTTTCACAGTCCCTATGGCACAAATTCAGGCTGGTATGAATGACAAATTAATATAGTTTTGCACTCAAATGGAAGTTACACCAGGGTCTGGTTGGACAGATGACAGCTCTCTTGGGTTAGCTACTGAAGTATAAACTTTAATTAGGGAGTACTACCACTAGGTGAAAGGGGAGATAGTAATAGCCTCTTTGAATTCACAGATGTTTAGGGCTGGAAGGGACCTCTTGAGATCATTGGGTCCAGCCCCCCTGCTCTGGGCAGGAAAGACTGCAAGGGTCAAATAACCCCAGCAAAGTGTGTGTTCAAAAACTACCCACAGAGGGACTTGAACCTTCAATCTCTTGTTCCAAAGTCAGATGCCTTATCCATTAGGCCATATGATCATAGATGGGGTGAGGGTAGGCTGCCTGCAGCGGGCTGAGGGCCAGGTGCTGCACCAGCCTCTTCCCAGCAGGGACGCAGCTGGGAGCTGGGCAGGATCAGCTGTGCGAGATACATGGCAGCAGCGATGCCAGAAGGGGTGGTGGAAAGGAATTGGGGGGTGGCCTGTGGCTATCCCAAAAGCCTTTCCAAGGATCACCCCTGCTCGGGCCCCCACCCCTGCTGCCCTTCCCTGGGCAACCCTGCCTGTTCCTCCCAAGGGAAAGACAGCAGAGCAGAATGTCTCGAGCAGAGGTGGGGGGCCTTGGGGAGCTCCAGCCAACCCAAAATTCCCCGTAGCCACCCCTCACCCCACACAACTGAGCCCACTCCACTTACAGCCCCTGGCCCTGAGCCCAGTGAGCAGCCCACCTCTGCCCTGGGCACAAATCCAGAGGCCACATGCTCCCATGTTTCCCCCTGGGGGTTCACACAGCTGGCATCCACCCCCGCACCCCCCAGACAAGCCACCCATGGCTCCGTCCTGCTCCCAGCCCTAGGGCCGCATCCACTGCCCTGGCTGGGCAGCATCTACCCCTGTCCCAGCCCCACTCCCCTCCTCACCACAGGGGCCTCAATCTGCACTGCCCCTATACCCATTCCCCCCCCCAGACTTACCAGCAGGATGCTGCTCTCCAAGCTGCCCAGCTGCATTCGTGGCTGCATGCATGCTGCAGCAGTGCACATACACACAACATTTATTGCTGAAATTACTGGCTATACCAGCCAAAAAATAGTGTTAATTTTCCTTTTAGCAGTGCTGATACAATATGCAACCAATATATCATAAAGAGTTAGGGTTGGAAGGGACCTCAGGAGGTTACATCTACAGGACCAGCCCCAACTACATCATCCCAGCCAAGGCTTTGTCTAGCCAGGTCTTAAAACTTCCAAGGATGGAGACTCCACCACCTCTCTGGGTAACCTGTTCCAGTCTTTTACTACCCTCCTAGTGAGAAAATTCTTCCTAATATCTAACCTAAACTTCCCTTGCTGCAACTTGAGACAATTGTTCCTTGTTCTCAGTGCATCTCCAATTTAAACTTCTTCTCCACACTCCAGAAAGCTGGCCTGAATTTTCAGTAATAATCACTGCCTTGGCTCACAGCAATCTCAGCTACAACTTTTCCTTAGATAGCACTTTTATTACTATTGTAGGCACTGCTGTTTATATACTGCTTCCTCATTTGATCCCCTATCCTTCCAAGACATCTCTTGTAAAACAGGGTGCTGTGACCCTTAAGATTGTTAACTCATCAGCAAGCATTAATGGGTACAGCGGATTCATATTCATTCACTACTCCTGTGTCCACACCCCTTTCAAGCAGTTCCACTCTGCTCGAACTCTGTAATTATGGACAATTAGTCCTCTGCCAGGGGTCTCTCTCTCATGCTTACCAAATTCAATTCAACGGTTATCTTTGGAACAGAAGCAGACACATGCCATTTGCACTGCTGTCATTTAGGTCAGTATAACACCAGTGTAAATGGTATATTACTCTGTTTTTTTCCAGGTGTGCCTCCGCATTGAAATCTGGCAAATTATGATGGTATAAGGTTATCTATATCAGGCACCCACTCCTTATTTAGTGCAGATAAACTGGGGCAAATCTGTATCTAGACTTTTCTGCTGATAAGTTTTTAGCTACCCATGCAAAAGAACTGTAAGTTTACTAAACTCTTCACAGACACAGGTTTATTCTTACAATGGACCACTAATGTAGGAGATTGCATATATTATTATTCCCTCAAGGTAGGAACACTGAGACAAAGAGATTAGGGCTGCTTACAGATGAAAACTCTACCCCCCCCCAACCCCCCCCCCCAAAAAAAAACAAAAAAACCCAAACCACCAGACTGTCTCAGTTAATCTCCCACCCCTATAAGGAAGGAGACAGCTGCCACAAAGACAATTCTGGGTAACTTCTTCCAGTGTTTTTCCACAATTCTTCTGGTGCTTTCAATAATTAGTCACTTCCCAGGGTGAGAGAGACAGAGACTGACTGCCCAGTTTCCATCTAACTCAAACCTGTGTAAGTTTTCAGTCTTTTAGCACAACTTCTGTCATCTTTAAGACAGGCTGTAAAGCTTTTGCGGGTCTTCGGGTATATATTCATACAATGCCTGGCACAGCAGAGCTCTGGCTTCTACAAGCTACCACTTACGAATAACAGCACTAAGAAACTGAGACACACAAAACTGAGAAACTGAGACATAAAAATGCATATCCTGAAGATCAGAAAAAAAACACACGTTCAGAATATCTGATACAGAAAAAGGAAGAGGTAGGAAATATCACAGCTCTCATATACCTATCAACTGCAGACCAAGGATTACAGATTTAGAACATGGCTTGACAAGTCATTGTTCTAGATGAAGGGCAACTAGATCAGAGGAAAACTTCTCAGCAGGCAGCAAAGGAAGGGACCTAGTGTTCATTCAGGTCCCCCTGCTTTTATGGGGATTGGATGGCCACTGGCCACAAGCCATACTAGGCCCGTTTCCATTGTCAATAGAAGTGAATAGGTTGCTTTTTGGCCATCAGACCCTGCTGTTCCTAAACTCCACCCACAGTCATAAGGAACATAGAAGAAAGGACCAGAAAAGAGCTCCTGCATCAAATCCAGCCCCAAATTTTTGCACACAACCAAATTTTAAAAATTGCATTCGTAACCAACTCTAGTAACCTTGGCCCCATCATGTGTCATGATGAGGAGTGTAATCAACAAAGCAGTCTAACCACATTCACAAATCACATAGCTTATTTGAATTCATGGGGGGAGGAGGGTTGATTAATACAATTTGCCTTATTTCAGACTTGCTCTATTATAAGTGGATTTATAAATTACTGCCTCATGGTCTACTTAAGGAGGCACTGTAGGGAAAAAAGGACCAGGGCTGAGAAAAAGTAAAAATAAGGAGGTGACAAATTATAGTGAATGAAGCAGCAGCAAGAGAAAAAAAAACACATCAAGGGAGTGTTGTGGGTGAGGAAAAATACCTTAAAGACCTAGTTTCCCATTCAGAGAAATAATCAATATTGTATAGCAGCTGCAGTACATGGGGTTCCTCCCCTTAGTTCTCAATTGGGATGGAGAGGAAAAAAGGGAGTAGGCAGGATAGACTGGAAGAAAGTGGTATTCCTAATCTCCTCACCTGACTACAATAGGAGTTGGGAGATAGCTCTGAGTATATCAGATGTGCCTTTTCATATGTACCTACCCTTTTCAAAGCATACTGGAATCAACAGGAGTCTGTCCACTGACTTCAGCTAGCTTTGGCTCTGGCTATCAAGGACATTTCAGGTGGTGAATCCCACTCTCAAAAACTTTGGAAAAGATCAGTTTGGAATCAGATCTAATAATTATACTTCGGGGCCACTTCTAATGTACAGGTGCATTTATTCTGGGTTAGCAGATTTTGACCGCTATTGTTTTTTCTTCTATTTTGTCCTTCTATCTTAAATTTATTTTTAATTATCTGCATATCTGACATGTTCACGTTGCTAATTTTAGGCCACTAGGAGCAATCTGACTTTTTTGCATAACACAGGCCAAAGAATATAATCTCTATACCTAGGATGAAAAATTAGCAAAGGCTGCAACGTAGCAATGTTTCTTTCCCTAGTCATCACCCCATACAAAGCTGCTACACATGCTGGTATTTTTCTATGGTTTATTTATTTATTTGCTGAATTGAGACCTTCATACTGTCTCCAAGTTGCCCCTCTGCACAGCCTTTCAATCTCTGAAGTCTACAGGGAGAAGGAAGCAGCAGCGTTAACACTCATAAAACGAATCAGTGAGTAAGTGAGTAGGCCTGAAAATTGCAAAGCAACATAAAAATCTCATGATCTGATAATTTATTGTTTGTCATTTGCCAATGGTCCAAGCTTATGATATAAATATAATTGATTTTACTAGGCTTGCACTTCAGAATGAAACTCCTGCTGTAGCATATCCATTTTCAAGGGTGTTGTTAGGGATGGATGGAGAGGTAGATAAGCTCCACGTACCTAACATAGCACAAGAACTTCAAGCTATAGTATAGCTAAATACTATTAATATTGCAGTAATCAAGAGTGTTCTTTCCTTGATTACTGCATCCTCCATATACATGTTCTCCTGCCCAATACCCTATATAATAGCTTCCTCATCTTTTTATTCCTAAATTGTTTATGTGTAAATTGAGATGTGTTATTGCCTGCTTTAAAACACATAATTTGTATTTTAAAACATGCAGACATTAATTAGTTTCATTTACTTGTACAAACTCAAGCTGCTGTCATACAAATGGTGGGAACATTGTAAACCGAGTATACTCTATCACTTGATGTCTTTTAGGGGGAATATAAAAGTGGAACGTAAAAACCAGAGGAAGTGTCTATTCACCATAGGGGCTTCTAGGCAGCCTATTTAGTATGCTAGTATTCAATAATACACAGCCAACAGGAGTATAGAAATGGTCAAACTGGATGATAGCTGGATAACTTTGATCCATCAAGTCCAGCAACCTGTCTCTGACAGTGATTAGCATCAAATGCTTCAGTGGAGGGGAAAGAAATGCCACAGTAAGGAACTGCAGGATAATCTCTCCCAGCCACAAAGGTGTCATCCTACGTCCTAACAGATATTGGTTTGAGAACTAGGGCAAGAGGGATTTGTGTCTTTTGCAAGCCGATGGTTTTGAAGCATTAACAAATCTGAACATTCTTAATGTTAGTGGAGCACAACAAGTATTCAGGGCGCCGGTAGACATGCAGGGAGGCTGCTCTGACATGCTGTAATTACAGCGCATGATCAGAGCAGACTCGGTTAATCGAGTCTGCTGGAGCATGCTAATTAGTTAAAACAACCCACCACCAGTTTGAAGTGCAGGGATGCTGATACACAAGATGCTGAGGGTACTTAAATTACAGCAGCTCTCAGAGCATACTAAGTAGACTGCCTGGAAGCCCTCATGGTGAATAGATGCTTCCTTTGGTTTTTATGTTTCACTCTTATATTCCCCCTAAAAGACATCAAGTGATAGAATATAATCAGTTAACTATGTTCTCAGAACCACTCTAATTAAAGCGCCTCCTCCCCACCCTCAGAACAAACATAAAAACGCCCCCAGGAGTCAAACTATATACTAAGAACCCAGGACTGGAAGGAGACCCTTGGCTCAGTCTGAACAGTTCTTGCTATTGCAGGCACCACATCATATAATCCCTTTAAGAACTGGTTGGGTTCTGTCCTCAGAGTAGCTGGGTTTTGACCTCCAGTGTACTTAATGAAAGGCTATTCCACTTACATTTGTAAATGTTTGCACAGTTGGGCCTATGGCCTTAGTCCTGCAAGCTCATATACATGGGCAGATCCCTGGATCCAGCAGAAGCTGGTTCAAGTGAATGAGACTCAACGTGGCTATACAATCCTACAGTTGTATTTACTTGCACCACACAAAGCCCTTCAGAAATTTCTGTAAATATTCACATAAAAATAGAAAAGTCACTGTGTTCTTGCTTATATATGCTACACATTAAAAAAAGAAATCCAAATTTATCTCAATCAAGAAGATCAATTGCCCCTAAAACATTTGTTACTTTCTAATAAAAACAGCATTTATTTGACAATAATTCTGAAAGGGTTACATATATAGGAATTAAGGACTAACTACATAAATCAGAAAAATCTCAGAAAAATTCAGCTTCAACACAAGCTGCTGTATCTTTTCTTTCAGCAATGCTAGGAGTGACAGCCTATTCACACACTAACAGTAGGTTTCCTTTTCTTGGCATGCTTTACACTCTAAACAAACTTAAATGTTTTAACTTAATGATACAGTTATTCATGCTGGTCTGTGCAAAACAAAATGCATTAATACTATGTGATAGAAGAGATGACTTGGGATTTGAAAAAAAAATCCCTTTAAAATTGACTAGCTTACTCTAAAAACTGCCAGAGGTCTAAGGTGCAAAGGCCTACTAAATATTTCCAGGCAATGGACTTGTGTCCAACTATAATGCATAGCACAAAAAATGAAACATATAAAGGCTTGCAAATTCACAAAGTGTAAGTTCTAAATGCCAAAAGCCAGCATTCAAAGGGCATTAGTGAGAGAGAGAAAAAAAAAAGAACTGAGTAGTGCTGTTCTTCCAAAAAGAAATGGGGAAGTTAAGTCCGTTTTTCATGGTTTAAGAGAAAGAAGTTAGGCCTTTCCCCTGGGAGCAGCTGTGATCTGATCACCACCAACAGTTATAATACCAACATCCACAGAACCCCCATTAACAAGCCAATGCATCACTGCTTTCCACATCTTGTCTGTTAGGTTACTGAGCACAGGGGCTGCACTCTAAGTGCCTGAGTGCCACAAATCACAAGCTAAAATAGTCTTGCCTCTTCAAAGGGGAAGGAAGAAGAAGATGAGGATGAAGGGGGGGAGAGGGAGGAGAAATGCTTTAAGTGATTTACGACCCCCCTTCGAGAACAAGCCAGACATGGGCAAAGTTTTTTTGCACCTGGGCCATTATGAGGCAACAAGGATGATCTCTCAAGGAGCAAAAGACATTCAAATGTACAAGCAGAAGATTAGGATGATTCAATCTTCCCTGGGATCAGTCAGGCTTTGAAAAAAAGAGAGAGAAAAAAATATATATCTCCTCTCTCTTTCAAAGAGTGAAAGGGAATGGAGATTAGAAAAAAGGAGGTCTTGTGTATTCAAAGTGCTAATTCAGAACTTCTCTCTCTAATGCACTCATGAAACATTTTAATTGTCTGACTTTGCATTCAAAAGCCTTGTTTGCAACTCTTAATTGCAGGCGGCTTTGAACAAATAATTGAAATGCATGACTTGTGGGGCCTGCTTAAACAATTATAATGTGCTTTGCCAATAGGTGCTGGGTCCCACTCCCCTACCCCCACCTTCTTCATAATGAAAAGGAGCTAGCGTGATATTTGGAGCCAAGTTAAAACCTTGCTAATTTGCAGCACTGAGATCTGGGACTGTGACAGTGGCCGTACCTGTATTACTGCTTGCATCAGCAAAAAATGCTCTAATAGTTCAACTGAATGCTAAGAAGACCTTTTCATTTTTTGCTGAGAGCAACCCTCTGGGAGATTCTTTTCTAAATACAAATCCTTCATATGTCTGTTAGTTTTGCATCTTCCCAAGATTTATGGAGCTATTTTCCTGAAAATTCCCTTTGTATGATTTTAACCGTCTCTCTCATAAATATATACACTATTTCCTAGCAGGCTTGGAAAAAGAATTTCAATGAAACAACATGGTTTTCAAATACACTTAAGCAATCTGTGCCTGTGTTGATAAAATTATAATAGTCAACATGCTCTATTTCTAAAGTGGTAGTAGACTACCAGGATATGAGCTCTTTGAAAGGAGATCATATTAAATACTTCTCTTTTTTAAAAAAAGACAAAGTTTGAAAGCTTATATATATATGTGCACATGTCAATCACTAACGTTAAAGGAAAACCAATCAGAAAAGCTGATTTAATTCAGATTCCATTTGTTACAAGACATAACCCGAACTCCTGACTTTTGAACAGCTCTGATTGTGCTAAAAAGAATGGCCACATTGTGTTACATTTCTACTGGAGAATTGCTATTGTCCCATAGAAATGACAAACATACATGTATTCATTCAATTTCTCCTGGGGAAAACACATTCTCAACCAGGAAGATCTCCCCTGCAAGAGAGTTTCTTTCACAAGAATTAATGCTTGTATGTCTCTCTGCTGGTCTGGTCTGGGAGAGGAGGGCAAAATAGCAGCAGCAGCTGATCCCTGCCTCTTCCCCAAACTGAGGACTGCCCAGTCTCAGGGGCTGGAGGCTTTGCCCCAATGGTCCATTCTCCTCCCAACAGCTACTGCTCCCTGCCTCATCTTTAAACTGGACAGTCCTGGTTTGAGGAAGGGGCATGGGGGCTTTGCCTCCTCGGTCCCTCTGCTCTCAGGAGCTGCAAATACTGAGATACTCTTCAAGTGCCACATGAGGAAAAACTGCTGCCCAGAGGCATTTCATAGAAATTCTTACCAGCAGAAATGAATGCCTCTCTGTAGCCTATGTCCCATGTTCATTCCAGCATTAGGGAGGGATAGGATTCACATTTTGATCCAAGCCTACATCGATCTGTGAGCCATAGAAATCATAGGAAAGTAGGGCTGGAAAGGACCACAGAAGGTTCATCCAGTTCAGTACCGTCTCCTTCTCAATGCAGAAATACTCCTGACTAAATCATCCCAGCCAAGCGTCTGTCTAACCTGCTCTTAAAAACTTCCAAGGATGGAGATTCCACAACTTCTCCAGGTAGCCTGTGCCAAGGCCTGACCGCTCTTACAGTCAGAAAGATCCTTCTAATCTCCAACCTAAATGTCCCCTGCTGAAGCTCGAGGCCACTGCTCTTGGTCCTGTCCCCTACAGGCACAGGGAAAGCTCATCTTCACCCTCTCTGTAATCTCTCTTCAGGTATTTGAAGACTGTTATCAAATCCCCTCTCAGTCTTCTCTTCTCTAGGCTAAATAACCCTCGTTCTTTCAGCCTTTCCTCATAAATCTTGCCTCCCAGGTCCCCCCAAATTTTTGTTTCTCTTCACTGGATTCTTTCCAAACTGTCCAGATCCTTCTTGAAGTGTGGGACCCAAACCTAGGCCTAGTACTCCAGGGGAGGCCTCATTAGTGCTGAATAGAGCAGATTTGCAAGTGAAACTCCTATTAATACAACCTAGTAAGTGTTGGCTTTTTTTCAACAAGAGCACACTATTGGCTGCTATTCAATTTATGGTCTACTGTAACCTCCAGGTCTTTATCTGCAGTACTGATGCCTAGTCAGTCATTCCCTGGTCTGTATTTGTACATTCAATTGTTCTATTCCATGTTAGAGAACAGTGTGCACTCATTTAAAATAACATATTTTCTCAGTTGCTAGCAGATGATTCATGTAAACTAGGCCAAAACATTTTATAAAAAACATTTGTGCTTTCCCTGAAGCTAGAAGAGGCTAAAGAATTTTGCTGCCAACAAGGTATGCTATACCATATCTAACAAGGAGAGAGTCTTATATTTATCTTACCAAACAGACTGGGAAATCTGGGACAACATTCCTCCTTAAGAACATCAAATCTATTGATTTGATCCTGAAACATGAAAAGTTATCATGAATACTGCAGCTTTAACACAGACAGATAGGTAGTGGTCGCATGCAACCATGTCCCATTCTCAAGCCACTGAAGGATAAAGACCTCTTGTCAATATTGCTTCTGACCATCACTGGCAAGAAGCGTTCTATGGACCCAGTCCAGTATTCCTTAAACTGACCCTGATTCTGCAAAATGCAGACTATCTTAATTTCCCATTGACTTCAGTGGGTATTAAAGGGATGGGGCATCTACATTTATACTTATGTAGGCAAATTTCACTTTGATATCACTGGAAATTTTACTTGAGTGCTTTACAACTGGGTTATGATCAATGTGAGATTTGCACCATTAACTCAGCTGATCTTTCTAGTGGACTTGTATATACATTACACTAGCCACAGCCTTACTCGAGGGGCATCAAACAAAAACTTAGACTGGAACATTTTGGTATAGAGAATGGGTGCTATCTCTGGCAAGCATATATACAGCTTTACTGACATGACTCGTCTCCTTAATTTTGATGGGGAAGTTACACAAACATGCATGCATACATGCTTACAGGAACAAAACCTAAGTTTGTAAAATATGTTAGTTTATGGGTCTATATAGAAGTTTTGTGATTATTATAAAAAATGCAATCTCTATCAGGAGTTTAATACCTTCTTCTGAAAATACTGCCTATATTTACTACATATTTCGCTGGCTACTCATATTAATAACCCCACTAACATAAAAATGAGGTCAGCCAAGGAACCAAAACACCCCAAAGAGCACTGAGAAGATCCAGCTATTACAAGCAGATTGGTGTCTGATAATTCAGTTTCACAATACAAATTATAACAAAACACAGAATTACACAACTGGAACTCATTCTCATAACGAAGATGGTAATAGAACACAACTAAACCATAGTTACTTACTTTTGTGGTTCTTGCAATGTGTCATGCAGTATGTGCATGTCAATGTAGCATTTCATTTGTAGTTTAATCAGCCAACTTGGGGCACTCTGTGAACAAAGTAGCAATCATCTCCCTCCCCAATAACTACCCTAATTGCATAATTTCCATAACAAACTCATCCTTCACCAGCATGGGACCTGGAAACTTGTGATCATTCTCAAGTTGAGAGCCAGATCTTTGAGCCAACTATGCTGAGTATGGAAGTCTACAGCAAGTACAGAGGGACATCTTTATGAGATTCTGAGATTACCCAATGGACAAAGGACTGTAAGTATTACAGGCAGAATGTGTTTAATGGAAGCCATTTCAGTCAGGGAAATTAACTGTTCAATACAATTCTAAAGCTAATTAATTAGACAATACTGTGCTTAAATTCTTTGCTGTCAGAACTTTAACGAGGAAGTGGAGATAATGCCAACGGAGTTCTTACCCCCATGCCTTTAGTGAAAAGTTGCTCACATTCTTTCAATTTTGTCCGCAATTTAGGGTTTTCCTTGTGGGCAAAGCAAACCTGGGATTTTCTGGCACCATAAACAGCATGGCATGTGCACCTTGGGAGGGTAGGGTGTCTCTTGAAAATATAATGCAGAATATTTGTATTATGCAACAATGCAAACAGGAAATACAGGATAAAGTTATGCAAGTGTGAAGGGAACCTCTGTGGTGAAATATTCTAAAGCAGGGGTGTCAAACATACTACCTGCAGGCCGGATACAGCCTAAGGAGCCATTTGATCTGACTTGTGGATCTTGGACTGACCCCCATGTGCCATATGGGGTATGCATTGGCCATGGCTCTGCTGTATGTAGCTCATGGGCTGGACCCAGCACTGCTCACACTATACGCAGCATAGGGAGCTGGCATGGGACTTGGGCTGCATGTGGTGCTTATGCCAGTCTCTTCTGCATGCTGGCTCTGGGACCAATACAGATCAACTGTGCTGGAGCCAGTGCACAGGGCTGGGCTGGCAGGATGCCACATTCAGCATATGCAGCCAGTCCAGTCTGCTTGCCATGTGCAGCATGTGCCAGCCGTGTTCGGGGGCTTGCTCTGTATGCAACACAGGTGGAATCCAGTGCTGCACACAGCACTGGGGGCCAAGGGTCCACAGTCCGAGGTCCAGGGCCCGGGCTTCATGCGGCACCCTGCTGGACCAGCCTTGCACGCTGGCTCTGGCATGCACAGACAGCCTGGGACCCAATCAGAACTAGCACCGAATCTAGCACGCAGGGCCAGTCCATCAAGAGTGTTATATGCAGACGGTACCCCAGACCTCCTGCTCTGTGTGCAGCACCAGGTCCAGTTTTCATGCCACGTGCAGAGCAAGCAGGATACAAGTAACAGTCTCACCAATTAATATTCTCAGGTCATTTCAGAGTACTGTTCATGGCCCCTTGAAAGCAAAGGCTTTTGGGGGATTCCTTGTCCCTATAGACACATTTGCTATAGCTCTAAATTCTGAAAGATGAGGATTACACAGGAGCATAAGCAATTAGATATTTTCACTTAAGGAAAGTGATTTTTTTTTTAATATTAGAATGGCTCAATATATTAAGCTGAATGCATTAGAGGATTTACCATCTGAATTGCTTGATACAGACCCCCATTTTCACAATAGTTCATGCACAATTTAATGTGAAATCACCACTATTGCATGCAGGTAATTTACTCATGCTATTATATCCATGCATTCAAATTCTGAACATTTGGGCCTCCCATTCAATCTTTAACTCCCCCAGCAGGAGTTGAAGCACATCAGCAGTGCATTTTAAGATCTCAACATGTGACCTTACTCTGTGAGTGACTATGTCAGAAGCAGAGGCAAAACAGAAAAAGCAGAACCTAAATAGGCAGAATCACATCAAGTCTTCCCTACAGTGATGAGCCTTCTTTTGAAGAACACCAAGTTCACAGTTTAGGGGAGTAACATAACAGAGTCAATAACAAAAAAAGATTAGGGAAGAGCAAAATCAAGTAGCACACTGACAGGCTATGTCTGAGTTAGCATGGCACCATCACTATGTATTATATAGTATGGAGTATTTCCTGGAATTCAGTGTATATGTTTTAGCACCCATCACTTATATGCCTGAACAGACTACAAATAAACATACCCCCCACTCATTCTCAGTAGTTTTTTACTGAGTCATGAGTTGAGTGACTATTACATTTGAAAGAAAATTTTCTCTCATATTAAGGTTGTTTTTATTTGACATGAATACAAGCAAAATAAGCTTTCCAGTGCAAGCTGTATTGCTAATAGTGATACCTCCATTGGTTCTAGCCAATATGAACTCCCAGATGCAATATCTAGTAATCTAGCATTTTGAGTTGCATGGTATACATACATATAAGGTATACTGATATTTCAATTATCAAGATGATATTTCAATTATCAATTATCCAAGTAATATAGTATCCAAAAAAACTACATCGGAGGAAGTGTTAAGTTATTGTAAAACTTAGAGTTTAAAAACCTGAGGTGTTCTTTTATATAAAAGTGAGTGAAATGCTGATCTAAGAAGATAAACTATTTGTAGGTTGGTTCATATTTTAAAACATAGTTTTATGTACAGGTTATGAAATTAAAGTATGAATTCTCCACTGAGATGAGATTGTGCATGCCAATCTTCAGGCGGAAAAATGTATTACAAAGTTATATGTTTTTGTAAAAGAAAGTTTTGTAACAGAGAGTACCACAGTAAAGAAGAGGAATATTTTACAGTAAGTAGGCTAGTACAGACATAAAGTAATGGAGTTGGAAAATGACAACATAGGAAACAGATTGAACAGAAACAATTTACGCTACTTATGAATGCTATGTCTCCAAACTACAGCCCAAAATAACATCCAGAACTGGCCACTCAAGTGTTACTATAAATTTATTCAAAGCCACAGTCCTAAAAAAATTAGATATATGCAGATAACAATAAATGATACTGTTCTACATGCAAAAAATTGCTAACAATCGGAATTCAGGAAGGCAACAAACCCTTAGTGGTAGAAAGCAAGTGGTGCCAGCGTTCTACTTCTTATCTTTGTTATAGTGGTTTCAACCCATTGTGAATTAACATGGCTGTTTTAAACATCTCAAAAGTTAGGTTCAGAATGGAAATGCCAACAGATATATAACTACTCAGATGCCTGCAGCAACGGAATTATTGCTGAGTTGTTTAAATGGCATGTGATTTTCTGTTTGATTTTCCCAGAGAAATGTGATTTTTGAAGTGACTGGTGCAATTGATGTGCAAATTTTGACACATTTTATGTGACAAATGACTAGCCCAGTGGTATATCTGCAGATCAATAATAGTATACCTCAGCCACTTTACCAGGGTTGTATGAGAAGAGAGAAGACTTGAGATTAAGCCCAGAAGCAAAATGATTCCCTAAGCTTTTGTTCTCTGTTGGTCAAACATCTGAATTATTTTCAGGTAACAAACTTAGGTAGTACTAGTAGCAATCCCTGGAGTAAAAGGTTTGGGTGCATAAAAGCAGGAGTCAGAAAAAACTGGTCATTTATTTTAAAGCATTCCTGGCTTTCCTGTTTGTTTCTGCACCCCAAAAGCAAATGTATTTCAATATTTAAACATTCTGCCTTACAAGACATTAGGTCTGGTTTTCAGGGATACTGGGCTACTCTGGATCCACTGGAGATTCTTTGGGAGTTGCAGGTGCTCATCATGATCAAAAAGTCAGACTGCCGCTAAACATGATACTAATATGCAGAGCAATAGATACTCTAAACCTCCCAACACTGGAATCATTTAGAAATCAAGTAAGCAGAGCACTGACAAAAAAAATATACAGGTGAGAAGCAGTGGTAAGAAAGGTCCCTTCCATCTGCATTGTGAATAGGCCCAGTAGTTCACACCCATAGAGAAATCCCAAGGAACAGCAAGAGTCAAACTGCAAATTTGTGCTTGTGAACTCTCCACTCTTCTTCTCACAAGTATTTTTCTCCTGGAAGCTGGAGTGGAGGCAAAGAATGACACAAATCAAAGGCTCCCAGCATTTGGGGTACCAGAGACCTCCTGAACTCATAAACCATCCTCTTACTTTTATTTTTTAACTCTGTCTAAGAGTTGTGGGCTAGAGTGGGATGTCATTCATTACAATGGTTTTAGTATCTAAAACATTAACTCATTTTAATCATCAGTTGTTCACTATTATTTACAAAATTAAAATGAAACATCCATGAATGGTCACTTGGTGAAGCCTTTCCTACTACCTGCCATTGCCCAGTCTGAACTTCAAGAGGCTCTAACATTATAGCTGTTCATCTGCTGCCAAGAATAATGTGCCTGAAACAAAGATGCCTTAAATTTTCTGTTAGAGATTTTTTGGTTTTTACTTACTCAAATTCCATACAGATAAAAACACGATTTAAATCTTGCTCTCCCTTCAAGCTGAACAGTGCAAATTAGATACATTAAGATCAGTATCTTATTGTCTTAAGTAAAAAGAACTAGTAGAAAGTTTTCCAATAGAACAGTTTCCCATTGGAAAACACAGTATCATCAAAATACAATATTTTTAGGTAAATGTGTTAATT
Source organism: Crocodylus porosus (assembly GCF_001723895.1). Taxonomy (NCBI): domain Eukaryota; kingdom Metazoa; phylum Chordata; order Crocodylia; family Crocodylidae; genus Crocodylus; species Crocodylus porosus. The sequence goes on along the minus strand of NW_017728911.1, from coordinate 10,750,947 downwards.
AAAAAAATTAATTTGATGGAATAGAGTCAAAATGATTGGTACAAGCTCTCTTACTGCAACAAAATAAAAAGGCTTCTTATTTACCTTTCTGTAATATTTTCTTTCATATCAATTTCATATAATTAATTCTATTTATTATAAGCAAGACAATATTTTTTACAATATTTTAAAATGTCAAAACAAGGCAATTCAATCTGTATAATCAAAATGATTTCATGCTACTGAATCAAAACAAAATTCACAATGGAAAAATTTCAGAATTTTCATTTTGGACGAGATTTTGAAGTCTCAGATTTTGCTCTGATTTAGAATAAAAAGAAATTTTGAAATGTCAGATTTTTCTACAGAATAGCGATTCTGCTATCTGACCAGTGTTAATTATGATCCAGTTTATATACAGCCAGCTCCATACAAGGGTTTCATGACTCAGAACCCTTTTTTCCTAGCAAAATTAATATGCCAAATGCAGCTTTATTTGTTTCTTATTTTATTTAAGATGTAGAATGTTTTCTTTAAAATGTAAAATGTTTTTTATTTTCTTTAAAACTAATTCCTGAATCCATTATTAATTTCAACTAGTAAATCATACCACATCTTCACAGAACTATGCACCTGGATGGAACTGGTTGTGAGTCTATGAAACGGGATCAGGGATTCAGTTTTTATGCTATAAGACATTAATAGCTACAGTCATTACAATATTTTTCAAATGACTTATAGACTGAAGTATGCTTACATAAAATATCCATCAAATATGTAAAGAAAGAAATCTATAACACACTCAGAACAATTTACAGACAGATATAACATAATTCAGTTCCAGTCCCATATTTAAGATAATCAAAAGAATCTGGAGCATTATGTATTATTTATTTATATAGAAAAATGCTGGATAATTAGGAGATTTTCAAAGTCATAAAATATATTTAACTTCATTTTGTAGCTTTAAACATCTGCCAAATAATTATAAAAAGAGGAGAACATACTTCCACTCAATGCATTTATACTCATAAAAGGAAGACTGTCCAATAGGTGAAACACTAACCTATGGCATTGGTCAAGAGGAAGATGGGATCAAAGAAAAATTCTCCAAAGAGCTAGAAAACAAATAAAGGCAGAGAGAAAGAGAGAAGCTGATGAAGAAACAAGAGAGAAGCTGATGAAGAAACCAATGGGATTAAATAGAAAGGTTCCGGGACATTAATTACATGGAGATAACATAGGTAAAGTGGTCATAGCCAAAGCAAGGAGGGAGCTGTGGGCAGAAGAATAGGTGGAGACCAGTATGTTTAAAGATCATAAGAGTTAGTGTAAATTCAGAATAAAGCATAGAAAAGCATGTGGTATCGATGGAAGCTGAGGAGGAAGGGTTGAACAGCTGATCAGATTTCAAGGAGGCTTGATGGAGCAGTTGGATATATGTGAATGGATAATACAGGGTGGACAGAATTGCTTGTGCTGAAACAAAGCTGAAAATAAGACTGGATGAACTAGAGGCAGAGAAAGTCACAAATGACATGTCCTTAGTATGCCACTTTGCTCCTTGGCTCTGGGAGCTGCCTGCTGCTGAGGCTGCCTGCTCTAATCTAATCTCCCAGCCCCCACTCCACAATTGCAGTGGGGGCCAGGAGCTCCCTGCTGCCAGGGCAGGGGGACATTGTCCCCACCCAGGCTCCAGTGCCAGAGCCTGCCCTAGCCACAGTCTGCTCAAGGGGCAGGGACCAATCTTCGGCCCCCTGCTGCCCGAATGACTGGGAGCACATTTGCTCTTGGCCAGCTGTCTACACATGCTGTACAAGCACATTAAGTAATGGCAAGTAAATTTGTTACTCAAATTTACAGGTAGCAAATTTACTCTTGATTAGAGTAAATTACTGCACAGTATGCTTTTGGAGTGTGGACAGTGACTTTTACTGTGCAGTAATTTGCTCTAATATTGAATAAAGCATCTCGTGTAGACACACACATTATGTACCAATGTAAACCTGCTCTTGCTCTTACTACTCTATTACAGGGGTGTCCAATATATAGTCTGTGTGCAGACCCACATGGGGCACAACACACGCTAGACCAGCCCTGTAGGAAGCACTCAAGATATGTACCTCATGCAGTAGCTGACCCAGGGACTCTCTCTGGGTCTGCACTGCTTCCATTACCTGCTTCAGCTGATCAGGACCCACATGGCACCTGCAAGTGCAGGTGGAGAGGGCACCGTGTGTGGTGCAGTTCCCAGAGCGGGTGCTGCATGTAGGGCAATCCGGCCTAAGTGAATATCTTCTTCAGCACATCAAGGCCACTCTAGATAATGCTGCGCCCATTTTGGCCACTCCAGGATCCATGCCAGACACAGCATGGGTCTCAAACAGGCTGGAGCAAGTGCCTGATCTAGTTTGCTGGAGTAAGGGAGAAGGAAAGGAGGCAGGGGATGAGAGAGAAGGGGATCCTGGAGTCAAATCCAGCCAGCAGACCAGCCCTGAGAGCCAGGTGAGCTTTTAACCCTGTTCTATTAGGTCTAGTGGAGGAGGTCTGAATGGATACAGTACTGACTACCCATTAACACATTAATGGCCTTGGAAATTAGGCACAAAAATATGCTAAAAGAACTTTTTAATACAACAGTCAAATACAAGTCAGAAAAAGTGCAAGTTAAAAGCTGCCCGTTTAACCTTAATATGGCACCCATGTCTTGAGGCATTTTGATATACCCTTCATTTCTTAACCACTCAGCTATACCTTCCCCCTCCCCGCCCCCATCCATCATGGGATTTGGCTGGGTAGAATTTTGTGATTTACACTTGCGCACCATGCATGCACATGGAGCTGCAAACCTGCCTGATCATCATGCCACTACCACATGCTCAGAAGCTGTAAGGATCCTTACAAGTGCACACGGTACAGGGAGTAGGATCACAAACAGTGTTTCAGTGCCAAAGATGGTGGCTACCTGGCTGGAAAAGTGTCATTTGGGTGTATGAGGTGAATTAAGATTCTCCCTAATTGTGGGTTCTTCATTTCTGAGTGCCCAGCTTGAAGGCCAGGGGGCCTGCTCAGCAGAAGTGCAGAGCACTTTTAGCCATAGCTCAAGTTGATGAGAGCTGGGCTAGGAACATGGAAAAGTGCTGTACAGTGTTAAGTACTCTGAAAAAACTGGTCCTGGGTGTCTTTAACTGGGCATCCAAATTTGGCCTATACTTTTGACCTTGATCTCTCTTTGCCTCATCTCTATCTGTAACACGGGAATGATTCCATCCATCCCCTTTCCTAAAAGGAGTGTGGTAAAGAGAAATTCCTTAATATTTTCTAAATTCTTGGATGTTGTGAGTGCCAGAGCCACTCCCACTTTTCCTTTCACTCCTGAGGAAATGAATCATCCTGTCTTCAGAGCAATGTTTTTATAAGGGGCAGTTAAGGCCTGGAGGTCACAAAATGAACACAGAGTAAAAATAAATTGATAAATAAAATTGAAAAAATGTTGTTTAGCTTGTCAGCATGTAAGCTTTATCCAGCTTGGACTCTGAGTGATGCAGTAGTACAGTAGATGATCACAGTAATTAAAAACTATATGACATGCAAAAGGGGAAACCAAACTGAGTTTGCACTGATAGTTATTTCTGGTACTACTTAATTTCTGGATCCTGGACTTTGCAATGTTAATAATAATGAAGTTTGTGTATACTTCTCTGTAAACCTGTTAAAAAAACTAGATCTTGCTAGACATATTGCCATCACGCCTCCATCTGAACTAGTTGAAAACCAGTTGGCTTCACAAACCTGTTCCCCCTTTCTGTTTATTTGAAAATTATCTCTGCATTGTCCTTTAAACCCTCCCTGTCCATCTCTTTCTGCATAAACTGCCTACCTGTCTGAAGCTCATTTAAACTAATTACTTCTTTGGTTTTACTTGGCAACTTATTCCTGGCATGTATTACTCTTGTGGATTAAATAGTTCTGCCTGAATCCTCAAAGATATATCCCCCTCCACCACCATTTTTTTCCCCTCCCAGCAACCTAAGGTTTGAACTCCTGACTGGCAAAAACACATTTTCATCCCATTTCATGAAGTTCCCAAGTCTACACTGCCTCCACTGAGAGATGAAGGAAGTGGATCCTTGCCACTCACTCATCCCCCTCACTCATCCCCATGCAACTAAAAAACCCAAAGCCAAAACAAAAAGAAAAGAAGCAGCTGGCATGTTAGGTATTGTGAAATACCCACAACAAGGCACAAACTAGGTTTCATTTGGGATTTTTTATTCACAAATAGCCCTAACAAATCAAGGAAAAACTAAAATAAATCAGAGATAACAGTGTGCGTGTTACATAGGGCAGGATCACACTAACACTATGATTAGTGTTCTCTGTTCTGTTCTAGCTTTTGCCTATCAAATCCATCAGGCAGAGCGAACAAGCCAAGTGTGTGCAATTTGGAGGCAGAGGTCTGAAGAGTTTGGAAAAGGGACCAGGAAGTCAGTCCATGTGCACAGCTGGAATGTCAGCTGAAGTGTAGAGCTACTGTAACTAGTTCCCTTAATAAGCCATCAGTTTAGTTTTTAAAACTCTAAGTCCTCTTATATTATTATTATCATCATCATTATTATTAAATATATGGTATAGGAAGAATCAGCAACTTTGTCAGCACTAGTATTTATGGACATTGACTTAAAGGGAGTATTAGGGGATAGCAATGATCTTTCTATCTTACATTGAAGGAATGTGCTAAGTCTGCATGATTTCCTGGAGATTAGGCCTACACCATGTAAGCTGTTGATGCTCAAAAGTGCATTAATTTGTGTATCACAAGGACCTCTGGGAGGAGGCAACAGTGGAACAATCAAGGACAAAAGAAAATCTAGTGTCCGTGGTGCAAGACCAAGCTATGCCAGCACATAGCCACAAGTCCCTCACTAGGAACACTAACAGAATTAAAGACCTACTGAAGACAATTTTCAGATTAATTCCCTTTAAACCTTTTTACACAAGAATACATATGCCAATTACTCATGTGATTCAGTGATAATACTAGCTGGACCCCTTGCATATCAAGAGATGTGAAATAGTACTGATTAATCTCGATATAGACACCAAAAAGTATAAACTATTTTATGAAATATAGAATAAAACACATTTCCAACCTGAAAAAGTGTTTTACAATCCAAGAACCTGATCTAAAGCCTTTGGGAGCCTTTGCATTGACTTCCTAGGATTCTGAATCAGGCCTTCATGAAAATGTAAGACAAGACCAATTCAGTATCTTACAAAGAACATACCAGCAATGAGTTATAACAGCTGCATCCACTCCTATTGAAGCCAACTGATAAGACAACATAACCCATTTTGTATTAAAAATGAACACAAAACTAAGCACAGACAAGAGTAAGTTTCATATCAGAAGATAAATATCACTGGTATAATAATAATGTAAAATTAAAATATTAGAATCAGCTAATTTTAGGCGATAGATGGCAAAATGAATAATATATGCAAGTACAATCTAGAGTTCTGTTTTATGCATACAAGGGGAATAATTAACTGGTCTGGAAACATGTAAATGAGGGCTTAAAAGCATTTTCAAAACAGCACATCCAATTTCAGTTACACACGCAGAAGTTGCTACATTATAATAATTAGATTTTTTTTTTACAAAAGATTTATTTATTTTGAATAGGAGTATTAAATATTATACTAATTACTGGTTATTTTACTTTGTACCCAGGGAAAAGGAATGAATATTCATTAATTCCAAAAGCTACCAAACCCCAACAGACCAGACAGATTCCATCTTAACTACCAAGATAAGTATAGAAAATGTTTTGTATGAAACCAAACTCACTCCACAAATCAAAGCTATGTCTGTTTTACAGGATTAAATGAACTGCAAGGTACAATATATAACAGAATCACAAATAAATTAAAATATAGTTTTTAAAATGTACAGTATAGGCCCTTCAGAAATAAGGTTTTTAAGTCTTATTTGGGGGACTATTATCATTTAGCCCTTGCAATCAAGGATAGTGGTACTGGGATTGAAGGCGTGGAGTCAGGCGTACAGGGTGCACAGGTAACTGAGACAATTATAACAAGTAGCTTCTTCCACAAAACTCACATTGGTTTACAGAACATGTGGCAATCTGCTGCTCCTGTCATTCCTTTCATTTTATGTCCTTTTTCTAGCTCATGGTGCACCATCACTGCTTGAAATGCTCCCTGCCTGACTTTACCTTAGTGTACCATTGGTGCCTGCTAACAGTCAAAGAATTCAGTCGCTTTGGTTTGGTGTTTTAAACCAGGTGCCACTTAACCATATTCTTAAAATTTTTCCTAGGGCAGCTACACTTCCTTTTGCCAAGCTGAAACTCACTGGACAGCAGCTGGCTTGTTTAACCTCCAGTTCAACTATATATCCAGCCCAACACAGTTGAACCCTCGCATTTAAGGGGCTATACTTATGCAATCAGTATATTTCAAAACCTCAGCATTTTCCATGCTTTCAGACTAGTTAACCTACAGCAAGGTATGTGGGAAACTTTAAGGCAGTTTCTCTAGCTGCTAGACACTATAAAGAAGGTAGATTCAAGGTGACTAGTACCCTCCACCATGGTGGTGGAATATGTTTCCACATTGCTTAGAAGGTGTTCAATCTCCCTAGACTGTAAATGGTGTCTAAGGTCATTTTTTTTTTTTTTTTTT
>NW_017728911.1:10742859-10744249 GCF_001723895.1 Crocodylus porosus | reverse complement strand
TGTTTTTTTGCACCAGTCCTGGAAGCACTGCAATACCAGGTCAATGCATGGAGTGGATGGACGCCAGCATCTGAGAACTCCTGTATGCTGATGTTAGTACACAGTCGCTTTGGCGACAGCTGCTTGTGACCTACCTTGCTATCCTCGTGGCGAGCTGTGGGCTAATTCTAGCCTGAAGAATACCAAGGCCATTTACTAACCACAGAACAGCATGAAGTGAGTTGACTCAACAATGAACCCCAGCGTTACTTTATTTGTGAGAGAGGAAGATTCAGATAGACCAGTCAAACTTGACTGCCATGCAAACCTTCATAGAGCTGCCAGGTTTTTTCTGTGACTCCAATGCCTCAGCAGCTGACCATGTAGAAAGCTTTGGTGATTTTCAATAAAGGCCAAGTAAGATCTTGTTTGTGTTTCTAGCACTTTTCCTGGATATTCAGGGCAACTGAGATTATATCAATGATTTTGTCTCTGAAGCTGCATTATGACTCTAGGATTTTCCTATCTACTACTTACAACTGGAAATAACCGAGCACAACCTGAACTCTTCATCTCTGGTATGCAACTGAGAGATTCATACTGGTATTTTAGGGGCTCCTTTTGCACAGTAACTCTTCCTCTACTTGAGTTATGTCACATTTTGTGAACAAAAACTCACTATGTTATGAGCATCTACAGTGTATTGTTTGAGCTCCCAAACTGCTGTCCCATTATTCAGCAGGATCAATATAAGGCCTGGGCTGCTTTATCTGGGGCAGGATTTACCCTTTACAGTTATGGAGTAGTTATATTATTTAATTTCACTGCATCCCATTTTATTTACTATTTCTCTATGTGATAGATTGAGCACAGTGCTTTTCATTTTACAGTCTCCCACACACAAGAAACTAGAAATTACTTTTTTTTAAACTATTTTAATATTATAAAGTACTTTTAAATAGAAGCTAAAATGGAGTCTCTGTCTTCCATATATCACATTTTTCTTCTCCTTGCCATTCTCAACATACATGACTGTTTTTACAGACTGTCCCTGTTTCTTGTGCACAAATAAAATGTAAATACTATTCAAATATACAGCTTTATTGTGATGTTTCTAATGTTCCATAGCAAAGGTGTATTAAGAAAAATACAAACATTCCATTTTTCTCCAAAACTGACTTACGTTTTTGTGCACAAAACTATCCACTGGCTCAATTCAGACTTCAGACTCATTGTGTTTACTGTGATTTTCACCAGGTTTTTTCTGAGTCCAGAAGTAAGACAAACAGAACTGTCTTATACATCCTATGACCCCAGCTGGGATCCTATGACCCCAGCTGACTTCCTGCCCTTTGGGCAGGGGGCTGGACTCGATGATCTCCCAAGGTCCCTTCCAGCCCTAATGTCTATG
>NW_017728911.1:10699046-10742848 GCF_001723895.1 Crocodylus porosus | reverse complement strand
CTTCCTGCCCTTTGGGCAGGGGGCTGGACTCGATGATCTCCCAAGGTCCCTTCCAGCCCTAATGTCTATGAAATCTATGAAATCTATGAAATCTATTTGCATTACATAATATCATCACTATTACTAGAAACTCCAGGATGCTGAATTCCAGGCATCAATCACACATTTTCACATGGAGTCCCAGGTACTTCAAAACAAACTATAGTTCATCTTAAAATATAAAAAAGCATATACACATTGTTATAACTGGTCAAATACATGAACACTTTTGGAGCCCAATTACAGGTGTCCTTTGAAAATAAACTATTAACCAAAGTCTTTATAGTCTGTTAGCCCTCAGAGATTAAATGCCTGATATAAGAGAAAATTACTATTAAGATGCACCACTTTGACATGCTTAAATTCTTTCCTGAATCAGGGTCTAACCACAGAAACATATCACATTGTTAACCAATTATTTCAATTAGTCTTTTAACAAATTCTGTAAACTTTCCTTGTTCTTTCTACACTGGTGATGTGGATTTATGGAGTGCCATCATTGGTAGGAAACAATATTATGGCATAAAATGCATCATTAATATTTAAAAAGCCTGTATGATTTATATATATAGATAAGTAATGTAAAAGAAGCCAATTAAACCAAAGCCACTGAAGTGTAAATAACATAAAAACTTATTGTTCTGCAAGCTACAGAAAAAACCTGCTAATAATTAAGGTCTTTACTATCAGTCCAAAACAATACAGTTAGGATTGGGTTAAGTAAGCTGTGTGCCTGTGTGTAGGGTGCATGAGACAGAATTATTTCCATTACTAATTTGTAAGTATTAGTACAAAATATGCATTTAAGCCTTTCAAAGAAAATGATATTATATTATATGTTACCTTACCCCCTCCAGTAGTTAATTATTTAAACTGTTACAAGAAAGAGAGTCTTGATTCACACACTTTGTAATCTGACTAGGAGGATATTTAAAATTCATTACAGTACATTAAACTTGCACTGAACAGTTAGCTTCATTGCAAAATAAATAAATAGCCAATTTGCTTTGATCAGCAGAAATTCTGATAAAATCAGCAAAACACCAATTAAAATGTGAAAAATGTCACCTACTGTAGTTATTCTAATGGAACTGAGACTTATAGGAAGGAACTGATTCAATGTTTATTTTCATATCAACTGTGACTTCAAACTGTAAATCATTACAGTTTTTGCTTATATATCTCACCCACAACCACAGCATTAATCCTATATACAGATTTACTGTAGACTTTATAGTTCTAGAAGACTCAGTCTAACAACTGAATAAAAATGGTTTTCAGCATTTCAACTTTAAATTCTTATTTTCAGGAGTTTATAATTCAGTAATAAATATGGGCCTACAATGAAACCTGATGCAATTCAGATCATGGTTTGAAATGTTACTATTTGGAAGCTGGAGAAGAGAAGACACGATTAGACTGAATAATGGCACAGAGGTGTAACAGGGCAGCTGGGTGCTTGGAGCCCTGGCAATGCATGGGGCAGTGGTGACTTCTCACTGCCAGTGTGGCCATGTGGTGGCAACTGTTATTTCTTCTGCCTTCCCTGTAAGACAGTACCAGGGGCTGCTTGTCCCAGTCTGCCTTGTTATGCTATTGTGAAAGCAATTTGTTTATAGTTATAGTACTTCAACTACACTTCATCATGTTTGTTAGAAACAGTTTCAAGATTGTTTGAAAGATTCTGATCCTATAAACACCATGCTTAATTTTATACACTTGAGTCATCTCAATTATTATAGTGAAATTACACAGGTATTTGAATTAAGCATGTGCATAGGAGTTGGATGCTAAGGTCTTTTACTTGTATCTAAATGATTGTTGGCATGGGCAAGAGAAAATTCTCACCACTAATGCTATCCCCAAATAACTAGACTGGTAAGTGACTGGTACATAGCAGAAGAAATGAAGTTCTATTCCTACAAGTTCTCAAGAAAACCAGTGTCTCCGTTTTGCCCACATAGTTTGGCTGGAGTGGTTACTACATTTTTTGCCTAATGTGAGAGTCTGAGTAAATCATCTGAACTCTTGAGTGTTCAGGCTAAATGCAAGCTGAACTGCTTGAGACCAGTGCATCACACATTTGGATTGCAGCCTACCTCCCACCAATCCTGGAAGCCTCATAGCTCCTCCAAAGATGTCAGCACTGAAGAAGCATCCCATTTCACCTGATTTCAGTAATGTGAAATGGGATAACAAAAGATAAAACTTTGTGGTACACCTGAGCTCATTAGAACACATTCTCTTCTGTGTCTCAGTAGGTTTCCTTTGGATAAATATTAACTGGGGATGAGGGCTGGCCCCACCAGGGAATATTTCTTATTTGCATTGGACCACTTGTGAAGTAGTTATTCAACTTAATCAAGCCCTCAATCAGGCAAATTTTAATGGCTTGAAAATAAATTGATTAGGAATGTCAATATACGGTCCATTATAATGACTCATGTATTAACTGTACTCAGCAGAACCAACTTGCCATTCATAGGGTATGGTTCTTTAAGAAATTCATAAAGGTAATTCACCACCTTTCCCCACTCACGTGACTCCTCTCACTCTGACTAGACAGGTACAGATTGTGAAGACTCAGAAAAGATGACACAAGCCTGTTTTTGCCCTCCCAACCAAAGCAGCTGTGGCTGACAAACACTAATACAACATAGAACATGACCCTATTAAACAAATCTGGAAAATGTAGTGAGAACTACATTAGGTTAGCGCCTGCTATCTTATTAATACAGATGGCTTCATAATCTGGCTTCGTAAGAAATAACAGAACAGTCCCTCATGAAAGTGCATTGAGCTCTATTTCTCCTGGAGGATAGTCCACCAATTTAAAGATCTACTTTCTAGCCACTGCCCCAAATGACTAGGAACCTTTAGAAAAAGTGCAACTGGAGTTACCATCTTTTTTTAAAGGGACATGAAAGGAAATAAGGTTAAATTATACAGCTCCTTACAGCTCCTTTCAAGACATCACAGCATCTCAGAAAATCCTCACAACAGCCTAGAATCTGGCTGAATGGCACATAAGCACTTGTGCATTAAGTATGAAAAAGTAGCATTGACGTTTACCTGTGTTTCAGTCAGTCTGATGTCCACATCAGCATAGGACCATTCCTGCCCTAAAAGGTGTCATTATGGGAAATGTAATATTACACATTCCACATTGCCAAAATCTTGCTCCATTGCAGAATTCCTCTTTATGACATGCTTGGCAGAGATCCTATGCAGCTCCCTCAGTGTGGGTTTTGTAAAGGTCTAAAGTAAGGATAGAAATACTCTTATTTCATAGAACCTCTCTATGTGGCAGTTATCCATAAGGATAGGTGATCTCTTCACCCTGACAATCATCCCAGGAAATTCTCAGTAAGTATGTTACAACTAAAACCAAGTGTCATCAGTTATCATGAACAATCTGAAAAGCAAGTGCCTCAGAGAGTCTGAAATTCTGGGCCAGACCCTCAGCTTGTATTTATATTCTCAGTGAACTGAAGTCAGTGGAGCTATGATAGTGGCCCCTGCAATGTTACATATACTATACAATTGTGCAATAAATTTAGACCAGCTACACATGCAACGTAATTATCACACAATAAAAAGACTATCCCAGCTATAAAAAGAGCCAACCAGCTATGAAGTTAGTGCTTGGATATGTGTAACAACTCTATAGCTGGCTTCTCTCCAGCTTTAATTTGAATATGTAGCAGGGCCCAGAATTACAGGATCAGGTCAATCTATACTGCTCCCCAGTTGTTTGTGTCTGAGATTCAGACCCCTAGTACTGGACAATCAAGGTGTTCAGCTACACACTAAAGTACCTGGGCAACTGAGAAAGACTTAGGACTGAATCTCAGCCTTATCGTGAATGTCCTTGAGTTTACATCAGCTCTGTAACACTCTTTTAATGTAGCTTTTGTAGTTTAATAATTCACATGACATGCTGCCTTTGTTTACAGCACCTTCAGCTTCTGAGACACTTTTACTTGACTAATTCAGTGTTTTCTACCAGGCAGGGGAAAAAAGAAGCACTCAAATGAAATGTTATTTTGAAGTACAGTAATTTGGATGGACAGCTGCAGAGAAATTGGTAATCGCAAATGGTCTGAAATTTGAATGATTCTTCCACTCCAATTAAATATATTGAGAAGTACACTGAAATAATTAAAAAGTGCTGAAAATAAGCAGTATTTGGAATTAATTGAAGTCATATATTCATCTTGCTGCATTTATTATTTTTAATTTATAGTTCCCACAGATGAAGGCATGCAGTACAGTTAAAACGAAGCATTTTGTTGCTAAATATTGTCATTTAGATGTGTGTGTATGTGTGTGCATGCTGAATCCAAAAACCAAACACTACTGCTGCTTTTACTATTTGTAAAATCAAAAATAAACTGCTAACAAGCAAAGAGCAACAACAAAAAGAATACTTCCCTGTGCCCTTTTTTAAAGAGGTAATAATAATATTTCCCCCAACAAACAATTTTCTTTTCTGGTATAAGTTGCCAGTTATACTGTAAACTCAGACAAGATTAGGTGGTTACTATTTATATTAAATATATAATGCAAAATATATAATGTTTATAATGTGTTAATAAATTGTATGTTTTTTTAATAAGTGGTTAATTGTCAAAGAGTCCAAAAGGTTAATAGGTTGCTTATAACCATAGCTTAAAATCATTTATCATAACACTACTGAAGTGCTAATAACCAGCTATATCACATAATACATATCTCTAACATATTTATAACTCCCATTAATCATTTATTTACTTTTTATAACCACTTTTAAATGAAACCATAACTTTAGACATGACCGAACACAAGTTGCAGATTGAGTGAAGACAATAATTCATCCCTCGCAATCAGCTTACGAGAGCAGACCTCCTGTATTGCATTGGCCAAAGGATACAAACTGGATCCTTCTGAACAACCTATTGTCGGCTGAAACAGGATTTGGCCCTTTTCATAAACAAGTAAACAGAACTCACTTAGAGCAGACAATCCTGGAGAAATTTTAAGACCTACACCCTCAAAATACTATGTACTATTTACAAGGTGCTGTATATTGGGATTTTCTGTTCACCTTAATGAAAATAATCATATCAGATGGGTTCATGCTTGAACAGACTCCAAACTGTATTCCAGCTACTAATCATGCCCGTACAAACATGCTTGGAATGGGAACACTAACGTTTAAGGAAACACAGAGAAATAAGCTGTCTTCCCGAGGAACAAGGTAAGTTTGGATACTTCAAGGAAGTATCTGGGTGCTAATGGGTGTTGCCCTGGAGTGAAGATAGCTGCTGCTGCTACCGCTGGACTTCCAGGCCCCACATGGGTTGGAGCAGCCCTCAGAGTGGCAGAGGCTACTACAAGTCTTCCTACCCCCAACGCTCTGGGGCTGAACCTGCAGCAGAGGAAGGGCTGGGAGGCTAAGCATGCAAACCATATAGCTTGCCAAACAGGAAGGGAAAGGTCCCTTTCTTTAAAAGGGACTGTGGGCCACCCTGAGGTGGGTGCTTTTTGCCAAGGATAGAGATGTGCTGTGTTTTCTTTTAATTGAACAGTGTGTTTTTGCTTGTGGGGCTGGGAGTGAGAAATAGGTTTTGGAGACAGGCACAGCCCCACTTTGAGAAAAGAGTGGAGGAGCTTGGAAGAGATATTAGGAGTGGGGACTCTCCTATATGTGGGAAGCAGGGGAGTAAGAGTGGGAGTGGGAGGGAATATGGGTTGGAGAAACTGTATTTAGCCTTTATGGTTGAAAAGTGAGGTTGGTTGGACAGGTGACAATGCTATCTTCGGTCAGGGGCAGAGAAGCTGGTGGGGAAGGGTTGTTTGTTCTTATTTTAATGTTCTGTTCTAAAATTCCTTTTCTCTTTTATTGTAATCTGCCCCTAGTCTTTTTTTGGGGGAAGGGTGGCATATAAATCAATCAATCAAACAAACAAACAAACAAACAAAACTCAACAAATCTAAGGACGTCATCATTATCCATATTATCTTTCTCTAATAAAAGCGTTCTTCAGAAGCACTGCATTTCCCAAGTACTTCAAGACATATAGTAACATTTAACCACAAACAAGCATGTTTTCAAAACTTGAAGTATTTTAATGCTTTTTTAAAGATTTTGCTTTTTTTCTGCCATGTATCTCAACAATACATTTTTACCCATCGCATCACTTTTTTTTCTAGATATTCTTAGCAATTTTATCATGGTTTCAACTTAGACAACAGTTTAATTTTCTAAAAAATAAAATTGCCAGGGCTAATGTTTTTGATCCAAAAGATGTCGCCATCAGATAATCTTTACTAATATTTGCCTCTGTCATTTCTATCTCTTTGTGCTTCCTGCTTTGAACAAGAACCAAAAGTGCAAGGACCAAAATATCTCAAAAGTCCCAGAAACTGCATTTTAGGGAACTATCCAATGGGCATAGGTCCAAAGATGTCCAGATAGCTCAGATATGAATTTGATGTGCTTACCTGAATCCAGCCCATCACAGCAGTTAGCACAGTATTCCCACTCCAGTGCCATTCTTTTTTCTCTTTGCAGCAGTTCCAAACCAATGTGTTGTTAGCTAAAATGTCTTAAAAATTGGTGAGCTGAAATTTAAGGAACCCAGGAAAACTAGTGCTAGCTGCACATTTTGTAAAGAGGACTTTAAAGCACTTTTTAAAAAAGAAGTAATTTTTTTACTGAGTTCATGTATCTAAACACCAGGACATTTTAAAAAGATATATAATTCATAAGTCAAAAATACATGGAATTTTCTTATGATGCCGTGCTGTTATCCTGTTTATTTCCTAATAGTCCTATATCCATAAAAGGCCAAAGGACTCTGACCTTGGCAAGCTAACTAAGCAGGAAAAGGCAATCATGTGTACAAGGTTGTCACCTACCCCACAAATTATGATAAAATATATCTCAGCATTGGAAAAAATAGCTGTATGTCTTCAGTGACATCCACTGTAGTACATTTAAGGATTTGAATAGGACAGCAATTTATTTTGCACTAAAATGTTTTATGGTTATCATAAAGCATTATGTCTTCAGAGACTGAAAGGTGATGTTTTTATGGACTCTTGCTTCTTGTTGCATTATCTTCACAGCTCAGAAATTATCCCTTTTTTAGAAAAGTGCCCCCTACCACTCCACTAATAAAAGATGTCACACAATGGTTCAAATTGATAAAAGGAAACTCTGTGTTAAACAAAGGATACAAGGAACATATTTCTAACACAGAAGAGTTTCACAATGAATGATTATCCAGCTAATTAGTGAAATAAATAATAATAATTGCCTGTCCCTCCTCATTAGAGTCTTTGAAAGAAAACCAAGCCCCAGAGCAGAGTTCTAGCTCTCTTTTGATTTGAAAAATTGGACATTGTTAATTACATTATCACTTTGCCAGAAGGCTAATCTTCTTGCAGAACCAGAGGGTGAGAGAAGGACAGACAGACAAAAATACTAGGTGTATGTAGGAAAATAATCCCTTTTTTGCTTTAGAACAGTTTTTAGGGAGTAAATTTACTAATCAGATCTGGTTACTTAGTTTGCTGTTGATTTATTGCTGCTGTAGTGGCTAAACTACTAGGAAGGGCTAAGTGGAGAAGTATACAACGTGCTGTTGACATGTCAGTCTGAAGGATTTAAGATTTGTCTTTTTCAGGATTTTAAGATAGTCTAAGTAAAATATATATTTTGTATAACTTGATTGTGTTAAAATATGTCAAAGCCCCTACCCTTTTAGCATATATTCTTTGACCAATTTGTTCAAATGCCTGAAAGCTCTTATTCATAGTTGTTAGTTTTGGGTTGCTCTACTCTAGTTCACTGTTTCCCTGAAATTCTTTAACATTCTAGATTTTGCTAAGAAAGTAGAGTGCTTTCTAAAGCCAGTACATTCAAACGTATTACTTGATGATGAAGGAATTTCACTGGCTTCTAATGAGGCAGGGAATTAGCCTTAAGGGGTCTAGTCTCAATTTGATGTGTGCATTAAATGGAGTTACACACATACACACACCACATAAGTAATCAGTTTACATAGGCATTTATATCACACTCATCACTGTGGTATCTGAGTACTTTACAACAGGCCCACAGAGGCCCTTGGAGGATTATCATGGAGAATAGGCCCATCAGACTCTTTTGTTCACAGATATGATACTACTTATTTTCCTTTTCTCTTCAAAGTGCTTGCAATTAAAACTTTTTTCCCAGGCTCTCAGATGCTGACTGTAATTTTGCCAAGGCAAAAAAAAAAATCAGAATCCCAGTACCTAACAGAAGTGGTAGGACAAAGATGGCCAAAATATGGCCATATTCAAAACACAAAGTAATCATTTATTAACTTTCCACCACCCAGTAGAGGCCCAAAAAAGGAACCATACAAAATTTGAACTGCACATCAAAAGAAATAACCAAAAAGGAAAGGAACCGCCCACTGAACTACGAACTAGACTCTCAGAACTATCACTCAAAGAATCCAGATACATCTCTGCTCTGTCTCCCATCTAAACCCCTTCTAGTTACTTCACTCTCCTCAGTGTGATGGACTGAAGTGAGTCCCTGACCTCTCCCCTCTTCCCAGCTTTCTCAATCCAAAAGTTCACAAGTGCACAGGGCTTGCAACACCTACAAGTCAAAAGCAAAGTATTTTGTCTTCTTCCAGTAAACATCAGACAAGCTGTAATTGGCTGAACACTTTCTTTCATTAGCCTGCAAATCCAGTTTATCAAACTCCATTAGGTTCCCCTCCTATTTTTAATAAATACAATAAATGTAAGCCTTGTCTGCATGCAAAAAATGGCATTGGCTTAACTCAAACCCCTTTTTAAACTGATTTAATTATGCCAGTGCAAACACATGTGCAGACTCCAATTTTTATTTAAGAGTTATTTAGTTCAGCTTAGTTCATATGTGTGTCCAATCAACATAAACTGAACTGAATTAGATCTACCTTAAACCAAATGAATGTCCAAGTAACTTTTTCTAAAAGCTGATCTAAATTGGGTTGAAATCATATCTTAAGTTAAATTGGTACAACTTCCTCAGGTACCCAAGGCCACAGCCCAGATTACTGTACATATACGCTCCATGCTGAAAGGTGATGGTTCTTTGTCCAACCTTTCAAAGGACAGAGGCATTTCTCTTTAAAGTGCAGTGCATTTCAACACTGAGTGGCATTTGCGTATCTCAGATTAATTATGCAGCAAGTACATTTGGGGGTTTGTTTTTCCTGTGGGGTTTGGGGGAGGTTGTTTGTTTCGGGTTTTTACATATTAGTCCCTATCACATTGTTAGCCACAATATAACAAATTAACAATATCTGCAATTCTAGCATTTAATCTCTGCAGGTAGAAGGTATCATGCCAGAATCTAGGAGGTTAGAAACAATACCAGCTCTTAAGCAACCCTCAGCAAGCAAGAGTACAGTAGTACACAGCTTCTGAATTACTGTTTAAAATCATAAAATCTTCTATTTTAAAAGATTCCATGGTGCCTTCGTAAGCTTTCCTTCCTTCACGCTTACCTTAAACTATGCCCTTAAAGCAAGCCCTACACTATTGTTAATTAGCAAATCTGGTAGGTAAGGAGCTCTCTCTTGCTCTTCAAGTTTTGCTGAGTCTTCCCTACCAGAAGGAAAAGAATATTTTTGAATAACAGAGAAGCATAATCACTAGTAATTCATCAACAAAACCATCTGTATCACCAGCATTTACTTTTGACCTCTATCACCTTTGATCCCAAAACTGAGATTCCCAGTAGAAACAAGTTTAAATTTTTACTTCTGGTACAAGCATTCCCTTGTTATAAAATATGTGATCTGCAGATGCTGAAATTCTAAGCACCTCCTGCTTTCCTCATGCTATAGAATCAGATCCTTCTTTTCCTCTCCCACCTCCTTCCTTGTCTATTCACAATAATAAATGTGTTTCCAGTTTTCCTGCTTAGTGTTTTGCCAATTTGAACAAGAGGTTATTTGTAGTTTCCTGTACTTTAGAGATAAGGCAACAAATATGGCCAACCACTCCATGCACTAGAAAACCTAAGCTCTATAGAGGATCTAGTACAAGATCAAAGCAAAGTGGCCTAATCGGAGGATACAGGTGTCCAGTGACTACAAATTACATAGCAAACGTTTACATCCCCTCTAGTTTTGAGACAATACATAGTTCTGGCTGAATATATAACTGTTAATATATCCATAGGGAGGGCATGCTATAATCCCATTGACATCCAATATACCCCTTAAAACTAGAGTTAAGATAAAAATCAAAATCTCACAGTCTAATACCAGGAGACCTGCATCTGAATTTTGCAAATGGTCTTTCCATTTATAGTAGCCTAACTTTAAAACTTAGATCAAAGCATCACCAACCTCAGAACTTTGGGGTGTTCAAACATCTGTTTATATATTCATGCCCCAGATTTTGAGCTTGGACTCATTTCTAATCTAAACTAGTGAAATCAAACCGAGTTACATGTGCTGCATTGCTATTTTAATGTCAAATTACTTCCAACTTCCTCTTTCATGACAGTCTAAGCCAGTGTGAATTAACTGGGTGATCAGATCATACTGCGATGCAGAGCTTTTATATATATATATATATATATATATATATATAAATTGAAAAATTCAAATTCTTCTTTAAATTCATGACTGTTTTCTCTAGAGCTCTCCCTTTTCTCATTCTAGGCAGAAAAAGAATTGTTTGTATATAGTACTACACTTGACATATCTCTCAAGAATATAAACACCTCTTGGTTATATGTAGATAGATGTACATGCATTTCTTATTGCTTCTTTAAGGGACCACATAATAAATGAAGGGTCTCTAAAAATCCCTGAATAGTGAGGATGTTATTAGTTTTTACATTCATACACAGTAAGCATAGAACAATAGCAATTTTTATCCTCCCCAAGTAATTCTGAAGGTGAGTGAAGCTACTAACCCAGGTATCTTGTGATAGAAACCCATTTCCATGGCAGAGCAGCCATAGGATTCTCTGCAGTTGTTACACTATTCCTCACCTCAAATAAAATGTTGCAAACTCAGTGTATGTCCTACAAGTGAATTCCTGTCTGCTTAATCCCTTTTTTCTTATGGTTTCATGTTGATTTTCTGTTAGCCCAATTTAGTGACCTCTCCATATTTAACATGGAGCCAAATGTTTTGACACCATTGAGATCTTCAGTGGTTTAATTTCACCTTCTCTTACATAGGATCAAGGTATGGTGATGATGGGGAGAACAGCCATGCACTATGTTCTTTCATAGCCTCTCCCCACATATCTATTTTGCTATCCAGCCTCTTTGTTAGCACGTCAATGCCACGTTATATATATTTGAAATGAATTTCCAAGTAGCACAGCATCTGAGAGTTGTTTGGTTCTGAAATCCTTTCTTTCCTTTTTCCAGTACTGTTTCACTTTCAGCAAATGTTGGCAGTTAGAAAAATTTCTATTCCGACTAAAAGTACAACTGTAGGGCATGCTGACTTCAGTACTTAAAAAAACATTATTTACTTCTCACAAATGTCCTAGTCAATTTCCTCTAGAATGCACAAAAAACCAAAAAAAGTTTTCTCCAAATTATTAATCCAACTAATTGATATGTTGGAAATATATAAATACTGCCTTACATTTAAAAAAAGGTGAATGTGTCAAGTTGAAAGCTACAATGAGATGAGATATCTGCATAGAAGTGACAAACAAACACCCAAGTGTTTTTAATATTCGGGTACAAAAAACCCTATATGCCACAGCTAGGTATAACATAAAACTTCCCGGCACTTAGAGTACAAAATTACCAATCCAATGCTCTTTTCCTCCTGTTAACAGAATACTCCACCATGACTAGGAGAGTCTGGCTCCTCAGGCAAACTAGTAAGATTGCCAGAGTCCCCAGATCATACTCCTTTTAGGCCACTGTAGCGGGGCACTAAGGTGCCTGCTACTGGAAAAGCAGCAGTATGGGCTCAGGTGCTGGTTGCTAGGGGCAACCAGGAGGAGCTAAGGGCCCACACCTGGTGAGTCAGCTGACCGGAAGGGGCGGGGCTAACCACTATAAGACCCAGACAGGAGGCTGCAAGTGCTCTCTCTCTCTCACATGGCAGCCAGACAGAAGGAGCACTGCTTGACCAAGAAAAAGAGCTTAGCCCTGAAGGTGGAAAAAGCCTGGATGTACAAGCCACTGGTTACACAGGGAGAGATGTGGTGTGGTTTTGGAAAACGTTTTAACCAGGAGGCATAGATTTACTTTATAGCCGATTGGCTTGTGTTATTGCTTTTGTTGTTGTTGTTACACTGGAGGACCGGGTGAAGCTATTAGGGGTTGGAGGAGGCCTCATAGAGGCTCCACGGTAGCATGGGGACCCCGGTGCCAGAGAGGGCACAACATTCAGGGGTGTGTCGACCCCAGCCCCAGTGCAGGCAGGTGCGAGACAAGCCAGAAAGTGTCCGTAGGGTGCAGAGAGGGAAATCGACCAAACAATGTCCGGTACATCTGCGGTGCTTGGGGCATGGTACAGGGGTGGTTGGAGCCATGAATAGCCCATAAGGCTGGGGTGCACTGAGGCACCAAAAATAGAGCTGAGACTGAGATACATCAGAGCACTGCGTCGGAGAGGACAAAAGGCAGCCTCCCTTATACATTGCTAACATCAAGGACATGGCGGGCGAGATTGTGAACGTGCTTTAACACCAACTTGGCATGATAGGGGGCGCTAGGGGAGATCACGGCCACCCCTAGGTCCCTGCACTGTCACAGGCACATTTACATATGCTGCTATGTCACCCTAGCAATGTGCTATGGTGACGTAGCGTCTGCAGGGGTCTACACATGACCAGCAATTACTCCACTGTAATGACGTGCTCCCCTGATCTAGTGCACTGCTTTGTCAAAGTAGCTGCTAAAAATAACCATGTGCCCCGCATAGGGCACAGTATTGGCTGTTACCACAGCGTGATTTAATATTTCCAAAAGGAAGTATTAAATCATGGTGCAGTAACAACATCACTATAGCAACATGTGTAGACTGTCGCAGGGCACTTACGCGCCCCGCTCCTAGTGAGGGTATGAATTTAAGGGGGGAGGTGTGTAGCAGAGTACTAGGGTGCTCGCTACTGGTAGTGGTA
Organism: Crocodylus porosus; assembly: GCF_001723895.1. Lineage (NCBI taxonomy): Eukaryota > Metazoa > Chordata > Crocodylia > Crocodylidae > Crocodylus > Crocodylus porosus. Next base: position 10,729,662 of record NW_017728911.1, on the reverse strand, counting down.
GTAAGGGCCCAGCTGCCAATCTTCAAGGCAGCACAGGTGAGAGTTGCCAGGGCAACCAATGTGGTCAGCTGGCCAGAAGGGGCAGGGCCTGGCCTTTATAAGCAGCCAGGCTGAGGCCAGAGTTCAGTTCCCCTCTGGCAGCCTGAGCAGCAGGAGCTCTGCTGCAGAGCAGAACAGAGCAGCCTGACTGCCTGAGTGTCGGCATGAGGATGCAGGGTAGAGAGAACCTTGACAGGGAGGTATTGAAAGAGGGCCAGGGCCATGTAGAATTTACGTTATAGCCAGGAGGCTTATTTTGGGTTGCAGCCGGTTGGCTCATGGCTTTACATTTTCGGTTTTGTTGTTTATGTAACACCGGAGGACCGGGTGAGGCTGTAGGGGTTGGAGAAGGCCTCAAGGGAGCTCCCCAGTAGTGTGGGGATTCTTGGTGCCCTGGGAGGGTGCAGTAATCGGGTGCCAGTGAAGGCACAGCAGTTTGTGCACTGGAGAGGGGCACTGTGTTTTGGGGGTGTCCCGACCCCAGCCCAGTGGGGTGACTTCGGGAGGAGCTAGTGGGATGCCCCGACCCCAGCCCAGTGGGGCAGCATTGGGGTAAAGCCCAGTGGGTATAGGACCCAGGAAGGAGATCTCAAGGCCAGGTTAGGCTGAGGCTGCCTGAGCCCAATTGTAAGGAGCCCAAGCAGGGCATAAGACCCATGAGGAGGGTCAGGGGGCCAGGTACGGCTATGGCCACCTGAGCCCCAACCGCGGGAAGCGCGGGGGACGAAGCCCCAGTGTGGGCAATGCGACTGCGGGAAGTGTGGGAAACGAGATCCCTGTGCAGGCAACGTGAGCACAGGGAACCTGAGACAGACCCCTGTGGGGTGAGCGCGAGAAGGGCGAGCAAGGCCCCAGGGAGGGCGAGAGCATTGCGGTGAGCCCCAGGGAGGGCGAGGAAGCGAGTAGAAGCCCAAAGAAGGGCGAGCACACGGCGAGATGGCCCCGATAGGGGTGAGTGTTCTGAGACAAGGCCTGTAGAGAAGCCCCGGAGGGGGTGCGTGCACAAGAGTAGAGAAGGCCTGGAGAGGGTGCGTGCACAAGAGTAGAGGCCGCAGACAGGGCCGCTAAGGAAAGAACATAGGACCAGATAACGTCTGGAACAGCTGAGAGGCTTGGGGCATGGTATTGGGGTGGAAGGAGCCACACGATGCCCATAGGGTTGGGGCCCTAGAACCTATTGGTATGGAGCAGGGACCAGAAGGGCAAGAGAACCGGGTCCAAGGGGCCAAGTAAAGGCAGCCTCCCATTTAACATTATAGAAACATCAAAGTCGTGGCGGGCGAGAATGAGGGTGCTAGATAGGCAACTTGGCACAGTAGGGGCGCCAGGAGAGATCACGGCCGCTCCTGGGTCCTCACCCTGTGACACAGATGCGTCATTATAGTAAGTCCTCTTTGAGATTCAGTGGGCGCATCTACACATGCATTTGATCTGAGATCAGTTTTCTTGCAAGTAAGCTATTTGTGAGTAAACACTCCTGGGCAGGTGTCTACATATGCAGGGACATGCCAGCAGATTTGCTGCTCTTAGCAGTAAACTGGTGCCACTTCCTGCAGGCCTGCAATGAGCCCCTGCTGCCACTGGGGGGAGCTTGAGGCTCCAGCTGCCAGCCATCTTGAAAAGCCAGCCTTGCTCTCTGCTCCCTGGCCAGAAGCAGCATGCACCACACAAAGGCAGCACGCAGCAACTCTTGCTTTGCTGCCTCTGCCTCCTCATGCTATGGCTTCTCCTGTCCCTGCAGTAGTGACAGCCAGCACCCTGGACTCCTGCTGGCCACTGCACTAGTCCTGCTGGCCCACTGTGCCGACTGCTGGCAGGTTGTCTGGGCCCTCCTGGCTCTCCCACACACAGCGACCACCTGCCTGGCTGCAGCACACCATCCCAGGGCCAATGCTGCCATGCAGCTGCCACCTGGACCCCATCCAGCTGTCCAGACCCTAGCAGGGACATGAACAACAGGCAGCTGGATGCCACTTCTGGGGACAACCTTCCCCGGGGCATTGTCACAGTTTGCATGCTGCATAATATCTGTGAGGCCCAAGAGAAGCTCTTCCACAAGGCCTTGGGGAAGGAGGGATGATGGACGGAGGATAGCTGGCAGTAGGAGCACCACCTGTGGCAGCAGGGACAGTGGTGGGCTCCCTCCTGCTGAGGCTGTAAGTGAGCCACACACCCATCCCTGGGGGACAGGGCACCAGGTGCAAGAGACACCCACTTGTGCTCCAGGACCAGGAACTGTGTTAGAAATTCCAGATCTGCCTGGTCCCATGCATCCTGGCGGGCCACGTCCTCTACCTGCCAGGCCCATGTGCCCACCAGAGTGTCTTCCAACACTACCACAAGCTGGTTCAGGAGAATGGTGTGGTCCTGGGTCCATCTCTGGTGCATCCGCAGGGTCCTGGCTATGGGCAGTGGTGACCCTGAGCGCACTGCAGCCTCTCCCCCATGCACAGCTGCAGGGCCTGCCCTAGTGGCAGGGCTGACTGGGAGTAAATCTGCTCCTGGTTGGTGTCTACATGTACATTACTGTGCAGTAACTACTCGCAAGTAAATTTGCTATGTGCATTTGCAGGTAGCAAATGCGCAGTAAGTGTGTGCATATGTAGACATACACAGTTATTGTGCAGTTAACTACACTACTGAGCAGTAAAGCATCTTGTGTAAATGATCCCAGTAAGAGTTCAGCTCCACGTTTTGCATGGCTCAGATACCTGGCAACTTCTGCATTCAGGGAAGGCAGCCTTGGCTCTCTATTTGCTGACTTGTGAGACAGCATTAACTCCTTTCCTGTCACTGTCCAGATAGTGCCTGTACAAAATGTAATGCTGAGGTTGGGAACAGAAATGCAAGCTGCCTCTATACATCTCAGCATGTTCCTTTCACAAAGAGAAAATATAAATAAGCAAAACTCCCTTTTTATAATATTATTTTATTAGAGGGTGATCCAACCCTCTTTACATTGAGTTCAGTTTGATTTGGATTAGGTTCTTATTAAGGAAATCACTCATATTGAAGTAATCCACAATAAAACACCACAAAAAGTAGATCATAAATCTAAATGTTTATGTCTATATAGCAAACAGGAACTTCTTTATGTGTAATGACATTTTGGGCCTATTTTTTAAGCAGAGTTAAGAGTATCTCTGAAGGTGATTAGTGCATGCAACCATCTATTATGACTTACACTCAAATCAAACCACTGAAAATCAAAAATGATAGTTTAAAGCCAAGTTTAATTTGGGAGCAGGGCATTTACTGGTCTGCTTCTCAAAATGAAGCAAAGTAACCCCCCTCCAAAAATTAACTGTTTGAAAAGATCTCATTAAAAGATTTCTCTATTTGCACTGATTATTATGTAGCAGCAATGAGAAAGCTTATAAATCTGACCGAATTATGTTTTCAGGCCTTTATTCCAAATAATTTCTTCTCCCTATGTGGACTTTCCCAGGAAATGAGATTTAATGAGTCATAGTCCTCACCGATAATCACAGGAGAGCTCATTAGCTTTTTGTCAGATTTGTACCCACTATCTGCCCTCAATATGCCTGAGACTTATTTGAGTTAAATATGATATTAGAAAGTATGTGGGTATATGCAGAGGAAGCAATATAGTGGATTCAAGACACTATAAAGAAAAGCATTTTAACTTACATTTACTCTTAGATCTGAGAGGACAAAGAACACCCCCCTACAGCAGCAATTTCTGGATGCCACACGTCATTAGTAAGAATTAAGAATGACATGTAAAGACTTCTGAGGTTCTTGAAGATGTTGCAGAAGAGCATGGGTCCAAAAACAGTCTTCAGGTCACAATGAAAGGAAATGGAATATAATGACACTCTAGCATTCAAAGCTGTGGTTTACTATCACCTTGTGAATGCTTTCAAGTAGTGCTGCATGAAGCCTCGATAGCTGATTCAATTCAGAGGAGATTCGGCCCGATTTGGCAGCTGGATCTCTGACTCAGTATCTAATTGGGAGACCCATTAAAAGGTATGAATTGAATTAGAAGCCTCTGAACTGATTCGGAGAGATTCGACACCAATTCGGAGATTTGACCATAGACTGTACAGGTAGCAGTCCTCGACCAAGCTGGACACAACTGCCTCCAGCTGGTAAGTCTGTTGTGGTGGGTGGAGTGGGGAGGGAAGAGGCATGGGAAGGGGCAATGTCCCCACAGCGAGGGAGGGATTGGGGCTTGGGCTGGGACAAGCTGCCCAGCCAGGGTTGGCGGGGGGAAGGCATGCAGGACTCAGGGAGCGGGGCTCCCACCACTGTGTGCCACCATCCAGGAGCTGGTCTTTTGGTGGCTGCTCTCAGCACCAGTCCAGGAGGGCATAGTGCCCCTGGATCTGTGTGGGGCAAGCTGGGCCGGATGGCGCTCCAGGAGGCTCGCCCCAGTCACCGGCTGTCAGACTGTGGTCCACAGAGCGGGTGGAGCCAGGGCTGCACGCCAGGCACCTAGCCCCAGCCACAGCCCGCAGCGCAGCCCTGGCTCCACCCGCCCCGCCAAGTACAGTGGAGTGGGGGCTGTGGGGGGGCTGCAGCCACCCTAAAATTCCCCACAGCCCCTGCCACCGTACCAGGCCCAATCCAGGTGCACACCGCTGTCTAAGGCAGCACAGCCGCACCGTCCTGTGCCTTCCACCCCAGCTGAGCGAATGGCGGGGAAGCATAGCCCCCACTCCCAGTGCCTTCCACTGCACAGCCTGGCTCAGCTTGCCCTGTGCAGATCCACTCCCATGCCTTCCCAGATTGGCGGTGAGAGCTGCTGGAGGAGCCACTGGAAGAGCAGCTCCCTGACCAGTCATGCACAGTAGCATGCAGTAGCAGAAGCCCACCTTCCCAAGTCCTGCGTCCCCCCAGCCCAGCAGGGCAGCTTGTCCCAGATGCAGGCCCAATCCCTCCCTCGCTGTGAGGCCATTGATCTGCCCCGCCATGCCCCTTCCCTCCCCCCACCACAACAGACTTACCAGCTGGAGGCAGCTGTGTCCAGCATGGCAGAGGATCCCTTTCCACAGTCACAGGGATTAGGAGGGATGTTTCTGCTGACCCCCACAATGCATCAGGTAGTAAAGCTAATCTAATAGATTAGTGAAAGTAAACCTCCTCAGTCCTTTTCTTGGCACTACCTTCCTCCCACTCCTGCTTGCAGGAGATGTGGATCCCTGATCTCATGCTTTACATGTAAACAGAAAAAATACATGTTTCCAAAATTAAACCCAGTCATTTTCTTTTCATTTTGTTTCTTTAAGAAAATGCCATGCTTGTTAAATTTAAAAAGAGAAATGGCAGGTTTTATTATTTTCCTTATTAAGTGCGAATCAGAATATCTCAGGGCATTAAAAATTGTTTTTTTCACACTATTCTCACAATCAGCCTGGAGCCCCAAAGGCTTATCCAGCATGGTGGGTGTTTGAAGATTGTTGAGATAGATGTACCAAAGCTGCTCTCCTAGAGTTTGCACACATTTACTTTATTTTTGCAGAATCAGCAACCAGAGGAGATGGGGGAAGGAAAAGCAGGACACAAGACAGCACTTTATTGTCTGAAAAGTATCATGTGCAATTTGGCTTATACCTGTAAATAAATACCTTTTTGCATGATGTACGTGATATCAAGAACAGGTTCTGACTGAATCATGAAGCATAGAAGGGCTTTCAGTTTCAGAGGAGATTTGACAATGTCGAAGTATTTCAAGCTTCTCTTGCAGATGCAAATTTCAGATAATAATGGTGCAACCTCACTTGGTCTCAGGTGATTTTCACCATTCTGATCTTCATTTTTGTTAAAATGGCCATTTTGTCCATATTTGAACTGAAACAAAATATCAGGCCTTTTCTGATTTGGGGTCTCACTAGACAGCATGCTGACTTGTCAGGTTTGAAGTCAGAGAAATGAGTCTGAATTTTTCCAAAATTCAAAGGTGTTTTTGAACAATTTGGGTGGTAGAAGTTTAAAATATGCCTTATAAAATGATACAGCTTGTCTGCATTCATTGTTATTGCAAATTATTTGCTTGTGTGTTGTAAGGAAGGATCCAAAAAATATTCTATTTAAAAACTTTAATACTTAACCACTGATTTAAAAAGAAGCTATGAACAAACTAAAGGAGTAGGTAATATTTAAAAAAAGAGAGATGGTAAAGGGAGCAAAAAAAAATAAGGGATAAGACTTGCTCTGTATATTTATACCATCTGACTGAACTTCTCATGGCTTTATACTGTAACAGCCAAGGAACATGGCAAAGAGCTCTAACACTTTAAAATTATAGTTCTTTATTTTGACTATATGTGATCTGCTGTAACTATTTCATCTGCTCTCCCTATTCTGCTCTAAGTGAATACTAACCTACTGTAACTTTAAACCTATTTCATTCAGGGGTTTACCTTCAGGTTCAATATACAGAAGCAGAAAGACAAAAGTTATGGCTGTTCACTGACAAGTTCACTGACTCTCAAGCATTACATCTGTCCCCTTCGTCTAAGATGACTTAGTGTTATACATCTGCAGCAATACAGAAAGTCTACTGAATAGTGAAAACTGTTACAGCTGAAAACTGCTCATTTGGTTTGAAAAAATGAGGCACAGGGAATCTATTCTTTTATTTCCAGAGAGACATAATTCCACTTACCAAGAATTAAGACACAAAATTATATTACTTGTGCTCTGTATAGTGCAGAATGTCAGATAATCCCGAATGATTTGTTCATTTTGTAAACTATACATTTTTATGAATATTTTTATTAATGATGTTGTGTGTACATTTTAAAAGAATTTCTGAAGCTGCTCAGTTAAAGGAAATGATGGGCACTCCTTCCCACACCTTTATATTTTTACGTATAACTCAGGACAACAAACTGAGCAGCAAGCAGTATAATGGTGCTGTTTTAGGTCCTGATTTGTCCACTCCCAGCCATTAGAGTTGAGGAACCTTTAAACCAGGAAAATGGGTTGTTATCTCATCTGTGTCAGAAACCAAGAGGAGAAATTTTATGAAGGTACAGAAATTTCCCTGAGTTTCAAATAAATGTTCATAGAGGATCCCAAAGGACATTCCCCTTTGTTTTCCGGCTACTAATTGCTTCGGCAAGTTTCTAATATTTACATAGGCAGGAAAGGTTCTTTGGGTAGATGTAATATCTTTTATTAGACCAACTATACAGTTGGCAAAAAAAGTTCTTTTCAAGTTTTGGGGCACAAGCAGCCTTCATCAGGCATAGGGAGACTCTCCTGACGTTGTGTTGTGTTATGTGAATAACTTTTTTCCAACTATTTTGTTAGTCTAATAAATGATATCACATCTACCCAAAGAACCTTGCCTGCCTATGTCCTTAAACCAACATGGCTACCACCAACAACCTTGTAATATTTACATGCAAAGATGACAACAACTCATGAAACTTGCATTTGCATGCCTGATTTTTTTGAAGGCCTGAGGTGACATATATCTGCAGCTATGGCACAATCTTTCTCCTGTATTTGCATATGCATATACTAACATGCACATACACAAATCTTAAGGACTTTTGAGAGTCTTGATAAAGAGTTTGGGAAGATAGTTTTTTCCTGAAGAGAGACCATTTTACATTTCTATAACAATTTTTGTGCACTAATGTCTCAGCGGGCTCACATTAAATATATTTTATAATTATACTGTACCTAGTGTAATATGAATTTTACACCCTAATAAACTTTCATATGCTTACTTGCTGGAATGCAGTCACTGCAAGCAAAAGTAGAGATGGCAACAAATCTTCCCTTACTAATAATTCATATTCAAACACATTCTTTATCTTTTGTGTTCACTATCCATGGCCATTAGCATACTAGCTAACCTGAATATTCAAGAAGCAGGAATGTGACAGTTCAAATTTTCTCTTTCTTTGTAACGTTCACAATATGAAGTGGTTGGTTACATAAGTTTATACAAATCTATACAGACTAAAATTCAAGAATAAATATTTGCAATAAATTGGTAGTATGAAACTATTCAAAGAAAATGAAGGTTTTGAACAAAACAACTGACAAATTAAGCTTAAGACTTTCACAATCAGCACATAAAATGATTTAAAAATTAATTCTTCAGACAAGTGACTGCAACTACACACATTGCTTACAATGATGTTGGTTTTAATTCTTTCATCTCTATTGCCTTTTTTAAAAAATACTTTAATGTATTGACAAATCTATTGAGCTGAAGGAATGTCTTCTGTGGAGTTACGGCAAGGATTAATTTGATCTGTTTAATTTATATCAGTGCTGTAAGTACTGCTCCAGATTGACAGTGTCTCAAGCTGTCATCAGTTTGGATCAAAGCAGGTGGGATACAGATGTTATTGATAATGTTTCATAATTCAACCATTTATTTTCCAATATATTTTTAAAGACCTGTTTATTCTCAAAAAAGGAGAGCATCCTAATAAACCAACAAAGGTGACTTCGAAGAAGAGGCAAATCATCTCAGTGAAATGCAGCATCACAAAACATTACTCGCCATTAAGAAAAGAAAGGAGAAGTGGGAGAAAATACTGAAACTCACCTCTCTCATTAGGGGCCAAATTTTAATCTCCAGCCTTTTATTTTGCACATACAGTGCAAAATTTACCAACAATACCACATGCCCATTTTGCATACATAATGCCCACATTTGAGCACCCATAGCTATCAGTTGAGCTAGTGTTGGTGCATAACTGACGGCTACTTTACTGGTGAAGTCAGTTGCCTGTGGAAGATTTGAACTTACAGAATCAGCAGATGACCTACAGCTGGCTAAAAGTGTGGCCCCCTGTTCGGGGTGGGGTGGGAACGCGCTGTTTTAGGAATCCAGGTGGTCCACAATACTGTAATATCTGTGAGCCTATTTTTAATGACCCTATGAAACAGAGACTTGCTATTATTTCCACGCTGAGGTGGGGAAGTGAGGGACAAAACAATTTGCCCAAGGTCACATTGGAAGCTGTGGAGAAACAAGAAGCTAGAGCTGAGTCTCCCAAATGTCGTACTTCTAACCTACCATATAGACTATTCTTCTTCTCTCAAAGACTTCCCAGCTTCCCATATAAAATCAAATATGAGAAGATTTAGCTGAGAAAAAATTTTGCCTACAGAAATAGCAGCCCCCAAGGTCAGGTCATTACAGCCAAGTGGTCCCCAGCCAGCTGCCTTCTCCCCACCACCATTATAGCAGTACACTAAAAGCTGTATTAGCTGGCATTTTATTAAGTGGCACAATCTACTAACTGAAATTTCTGGCCGGCCGGAGGCGGGGGCAGGGGGTCTTGAATGCACACACCATGCTGTGCTGCCACCACTCCACATGCAGCCACCACCTGTCCTCTCTACCCCCCGCTCCAGGTGCGGCTGCTGCCCCCTCCCCCCCGCCCTTCTTCCCAGTCCACATCCGGCTGAAAACCCCTGCCTCAGGTAACTGGCATTTTTAAATTACTGGCACACACCTCTCCCCCCACCCACCCATTCCCTACTCATACCGGATAACAGAGCTTTTGCTGCACTTTGCTCAAAAATTCCAAATCATTCTATAATGCTTTTGACTTAATGATAATGACTATTTGAGCTTAGTCTAATTCCTCTACAACTGAGATCAGCCTGCATAAAAATTCAAATAATGACTAGTTATATTATAAAAGTGTCTTTGGCTTCTCAAAGAAGGTATCAAGCAGGCAGCATGAACTGATCACTGGAACAGCAAACTGATATTCAGAAGACTATATTCTGCCACTGCCTCATTCTATAGCTTTGGGCAAGTCACTTAACTTCTGTTTTTAGGTTTCCCTGCCTGTATGTAGGAAAATACTTATCTTTATAAATGACTGTAATCAGATGAAAAGTCCTGTGTTAACAAAAAATGTTTTTGTTCTACATTTTGAATAGATAGGACTGGTCATTTCCAGTCAAATTGGATTTGGGTATGGGAGGCAATTCTGGTGTCCCTTCTTTTCCTGTTCTCATATCCCCCACCTCCTCAACAGCCCTGGATCATGGTGACCTTGCTGACAAAGCAGCACTTTTAACACAACCCACTAGAGGTGGCTAGTGGTAGACATGTGGTGTGCCCCCACCCTAGACAATAAGCCCCAACTGGCAAGGGAAATGGGTAAGTTGCAATCTACACATGGCTGCATCTTGTGCTGCCTCTGTACTTTCAGACAGCCTCCAACGTTGTCTTTCAAACCCTTGGATCACCCACACTTCTTTTTGTCTCTTGCTTTTCTGCTGCTCTCTCACTTCCACATTAACAGCAATGGAAATCAGCAGACTTTTGATGACACATTTTAGTCAGTTAATGGTATTAGTTTGAGACATATTGCAAATATGGATACAAGAGAAACTCCAGCTTAGTATGACTTCAGGGTTCCAGTATCAGTCATTAATCACTTGAGCTGCACTTTCTGGGTTTATGATTTTGACAAAACCCCTTCATTTGAATTATGTCCTTGTATTCAGCAGTGGGCTATGCATTATTCTATATATAATTTTTAAATACAAAGACAAACGACACAGAACAATTAGAATCTATAACTTAAAGGTTTAGTCCTCTTATGACATAGGCAAACATAATGCTTTTGACTTTAACCTATGGGTTCCACTTCATATGTGGTGTATTTTTCATACATCATGGCTTTTTATAAATTTGCTATATAAAGCATCAGATTTACTTTGCCAGCAAGATATAAGGAAAACAAATATGTCAGGGTAATGATGCCAGGACTCTTCCTTATTGAAAAAAGCAGTTTATTAATACCTTATTGCTACAAGCTAGATCTTATTATCATCTTGGGTCATTTAGAATCTTATTAGGTATTCTGATGGTGGATGAATAATCCTGTGATAAATTCTTTGCCATGTCCTTCACAGTTGTCATAGCAGGATCATAAACAGCATTTATAACAATCTAGCCTAGAGGAAAAGGCTTACAATGGTCTGTTTAGCATGCAGGAAATATTCAGATCGGCCGTATCTGGTTAGACTTGAAGCCCACAGGAGAGATCCAAAGTTAAATGTAGCATGGGCTTCTCTGAAGATTAGTTTTTAAAGAGGCATTGGGTCAGGGACATGGAGACTAATACTAGTCCTGTGGCCACAGACTCTTTTTTAATATAGTAGCCAATGTGGGCAAAGACTACAGCCACAAAGTAGGCTCTTTTTGGGGCACATCATAACTCACCTACACCAATAATTAAAGAGAATAGATCAAATTATTTATAACTGAATGGTTTGCACCTTGGTAATTTATTTCAGTCATCATTTTACACACATAGTGATGAGTTCTTTGTAATAAATTGCAAAGCCAAAGGAGAACCTGCATATTTCATTCAACTTCAAATACCTCACTTGCTCTTTGTCCAATAAACTAACACTGTAAACTGCATTTCTAGTTGAATGATATGTGTCACATGGTAAAAGAATAAACTCTCTCTTGTTCAGAACTAACTGCTTCTTAATGTTACAAGTGAAAGTGGATCAATGGGTAAAGTACAGGTGAAGATCATAGGTGCATTTATAACATGACTAGCAAATTGCCCATCAAGCAGGACTAGGGGTGGGCAGGGATAAAAGCCTGCATTGTACCCCACCCCCAACCTCAGGTCAGGGTCCAGCTTCCCTCCCTTGCCCCCCTGTTGCTTCAGGCCCAGGCCTGTTCCCCTCTCTTTCCCCCTGCTGTTTTGGGTTCAGTTAACCCTACTGCTTTGGGTGCAGGTCCATGTGCTCCCTTGCCCTCCTGTCTTCCAGGACAGGGGGGAGGGGTGGAGCTTGCATGCAGGGGTGGCCAGTGGCTGGAGCCAGCAGTATCTGGGGTGGGCAGAGTCAGCTGCATGCTGCCACTGGTAACCTCTTCCTCCCCTTCCTGCTTCCCTTCCCATTTACCTCCCTTCCTTCCTCCCTTCTTCCTCACTGCCTCTCCTTCCCTGCTGGCTGTTGTTGGGGAGGGGCTCACTCCAGCCCCTGGCTCCAAGAAGCTGGGGGTGGAGGGTGGGGAGGGGCACAGGCAGGCCAGTGCCGCTGGCCTTGCCCCCCCACTCTGGCCCCTCAGTCCCCACTGTCATAGCAGCACCCTGCCCTGTGTGTCTGACTCTTGGAACACTTTGATTGTCTGCCAAGACAACCAATCAGAATGCAAATAAAGTGTTATGGACAGACAGACAGACAAAGGGTTTTATAATATTAGAATTCTGAAATGACATCCAAATGTATATATAACACTGTTCCAAATTACAGTTTAATATATTATTCGATGTGTTTTTGTGTATACATACATATATATACATATTTACACACACACACATACACATACATACATATATGTATATACAGACACATACACATCCACTTCCCATGTCATGTCACTTTCTTACATTTGCATAAGCACAAAGTACTTTAAAAAATGAAAAGCTGAATTTGCCTACCTGAAAATTGAAAGGTTTTATGTCCACTCACAATAAATTAGTTCTGCAGTTCCATTGTCTGCAAACTTCAGATGATCAAGTTGTAATGTCATATAAGTTCACAGATAGAAATTTAATATTTGTATGCAAGTATATATAATGCTGGAAGCAGTGGGACGCTAATCTAATCAGAGATCAGAACAATGCTATGAACTTGATATAGCAATCACAAACAACTAACATAGTCACTGATGTTGCAAACATTTAGACGTATACTTGGTCTTACTACCATGAATATCCTCACTGACCATGTGTAGACAAAATGAGGGGCATGTGTGCATGACACTTTAAAGTGGTTTAAGTGCTTTTGCACCTCTTTAATGGTGTTGGTGTTTGCATGCGGTGGTGGTGTATTGTACAGTAATTCCAGCTGCTATAGCAAATTTGGTGGCAGAATGCGCCTTAAATGGCTCCTCTAAGGAGTTTTAGTTTGCTGCCCTACAGCCACAGAGTGAAGTACTGGGCTCCATGCAGCTCAGGGGCTCTGCAGGAAGCCCATGCAGACAGCCTGGCAGCAGCCCAGAGCCTGCCTGCCTGGCAGTGGAGCCTGCCTGCCTGCTTGAGCTGCACAGGGGGCCCGATGCTTCCCTTCGTGGCTGTTCTGCCAACTAGTTAAGTTAAGCAGATCCATAAGTGTTTGCAGGATTGGGAGTATCAGATACACACAGTGAATTATCTGTGACCATCAGGGATCTGGGTTTTCTGTTCACTGTGGAAAAGCAAGGATTTTCTTCATTAGAAGAGAAAAAGGTAGAAAACAATAGGTTTTCCCTTGCAGCCTCACAGAGTTCCAGCCTGAAAGGGGCTGGGGGGAGTAGGATGCAGGAGGCACTATGTGCATGTGTGCTCACACACATGCACATGACCAGCAATACAGCCAGGCAGCAGTGGAGAGCAGCTCCCCCAGATGCCTGCAGGTTAGTCTATGGGGGGAAAGAGGCAAAATACAGCCCACAAGCCAAATCCGGCCCACAAGACCATTCTATCAGGCCTGCAGGGCACCTAAAAAATTTAGAAAACTAGTATCTCTCTGTCTTTGGGTCCTGTCAAAGATGACAGGAACCAGGGGCAGTAGGACCCCCCGTGGCTGGCACTCTCTGCTGCAGCCCACACAGGGCTGGCTTGAGCAGGCACAGGCAGCCCAATGTAGGCTGTGAGTGGCTACAGTGTGGCGCTGGCCACGTGGTGGGGGAGGGGCCATGTTTCCCCTGCACTCAGCACCAGCTTATAACAGAGCTCCAGGTGGGCAGCAGCAGCAACAGGAAACACTGCCCAGCGCAGCAAGCAGGGGGGCCGCAGGTGCTGCTGCCACACACAGTCTCGACAGGCAAACCCGGAGTGGGTGCAGGGCCTACACTGGCAGCGGCGGCAGGTTACAAGCTGGTGCTGAGCACAGGAAAAGCTGCTCCTTGCCCGCCCACCTGGGGCTGCCTGTGCCTGCTCAGGAAAGCCTCACATGGGCTGCAAGCAGCTGCAGTAGGGAGCGCAGGCCACAGGGCTGCTTTTCCCCACACTCTGCACCAGCTCCTTCCCTGCTGGGGAGCGCAGGGTTGGGGCTGCATGCTGCCTTCAGCCTATACTGCAGGGCTGGGAGGGCACTGAGAGTGAGTGCGTGCATAGGGCCCACACTGGTGTCCTGGGGCCAGCGCCAGCAGGGCCCAGACAGGGCAGCTAGGGTGCAGAGTCCTGGCTGGAAGGGGCTTTATGGAGGCAGGCCAGCTCCCACTTCTCCCTGCTTGTGCAGCCCAGCCCAGCTCAACAGACCCCCGTCAACCTGTGCCCCGCTCTGGGCCCCACCAGTGCTGGCCCTGGGACATTGGTCCCAAGAAATTGGGACATTGGTTCCAAGATGGTGACCAGGGGATGGGGCACCTGTCAAGGGGTGGAACTACCCATGTGGCCCTTGACAGCTTGCCAAAACTGGGTAAGTGGCCCTCCACCCAAAATAATTGCCCGTCCTGGTATAGATGGTGCCCAGCTGGGGTTGTACATAGGACCGGGGCTGGGGAGGGAATGCACGGCCATGAGGCCTGGTTGGAGGAGTGGGCCAGAGCAATGGGCAACTTGTTCAGAGGTTGTGGGTGGGGGGGATCTGGCTCCCCACCACTGTGTGCATTCAGGAGGAGAGGGACATGGGAGACCATGTGTCCCCCCACATTTATCCCACAGCAGGGCCAGATGCAGACTGCCCATTGTGGGATCAGGGCTCTGCACCCTGCTGCCATCTCCCTGGACCCAGCAAGACCCAGTGTGGGAGGGCAGGGAGGTCTGGTGCTGCTGCAGCTGCTGGGAGCCCTGCTTCAGCCATGCTGCCATGGCAAGGCGCCCCCTGCCTGCCCGGCAGCAGCAAGGGGAACAACTCTGTGCTGCCACTGCCATCATCACCACCACCTCCACTGCTTCCATGATGGTGTTTTTGGCATGGGGCTCCCAGTGGCGGTAGCAGCACCAAGCCTCCCCACCCTTCCCATGCCAGGTCCTGCCCACTGGACTGTGTTGGGAGAGGTCAGGAGTGTGGTGAGCCCCAAACTTGCAGCAGGCAACCTGCATCCTCCCTCACCAGGGGCTCTGCTTGGCTCCACTCCAGCCATGCTGCCCATAGGGGTGGGGGAGGGCCAGGCTCTGTGCTCTGCTCCTGCCACGACAACCAGGACTTGGGCACTGCTGGGGGTGGAGGCAGGGAGCTCAGACCCTGGCCTTGGTCCCATAGTGCTGGCAGCAGGGGGACCCTACATCTGGGTTGGGAGGAGCAGAGGCCTGTGGGTTAGGAGTAAGGGGCAGCAGCAGGACTGGGGCTGTGGAGGGCTGTGGTTCAGAAGTGAGGGGCACTGGCAGAGATAGGGGGCTGCAGGTTGGGAGTAAGGGACAGTGGTAGGGATAAGGGGTGTGGGTCAGGAGTGAGGGGCACTAGCAGGGATGGGGTGGGGGGGGCTATGGCTTGGGAGTAAGGGGTAATGGCACGAGCAGAGGGCAGGGGGCAATACAATGATATTAGGGCTGCTCAGCACCCCAAAGTAGCTCGGGGGGACAGCTGCAGCTGAATAGGCATCTTGGTGAGTGAAGGCGGCAGGGGAAGCTCTGATTTTCTATGATAAAAAAAGAAAATCAAATGCCAAAATGTATAGGTATTTAGAATTTATTTTATTATAATGATTGGAACACTGGTAGGCTTCCAAACTGCTTTAAAATTGAAAATGTATCAATAAAACATTATGTTTAACTGATACCTATATATATAGTGGCATTTCATTTTCGTCTCAGAAAAAACATGAATTTGGGGGTTTTTAATGAGAGAATTTTGATTTTTTTATCAGAGAATTTGGGATTTTTAAACAGAGAAAGCCAGGATCCCTGGTGATCATGTCTCAGAACTGCCATACAATTCCCAACTATAAATAAATGATTATTATCTATCCATACAGTGACTAGGAAGAAGTATGAGTATTGCTCAGACATGCAGGGCTGAAGTCAGGAAGGCCAAAGTGCAATTGGAGTTGTAGATAGCAAGGGACATGAAGGGGAACAACAAGGGGAACAACAAGTATGCCAGCAACAAGAGGAAGATCCGGAAAAGTGTGGGTCCCTTACTGAATAGGGAACGTAATCTAGTGACTGATGATGTGGAAAAGACTGAAGTGGCTCTTCGCCTTTTTTACCTCAGGCTTCACAGGCAAGGTCAACTTCCAAACTACTTCACCTGACAGCACAGTTTGGGGAAATGGTGAGGAGCCAACAGTGGTGAAAGAACAGGTTAGGGACTATTTAGAAAAGCTGGATATAAACAAGTCCATGGGGCTAGATGTCATGCATCCGAGGGTGCTGAGGGAGTTGGCCAATGTAATTGCAGAGCTGCTGGCCATTATCTGTGAAGACTCATAGTGACTGGGAGAGGTCCTAGATGATTGTAAAGGGGAAAATATAGTGCCCATCTTTAAGAAAGGAAAGAAAGAGGAACTGGGAAACTACAGACCAGTCAGTCTCACCTCAGTCCTCTACAAAAATCATGGAGCAGGTCATCAAGGAATCCATTTCTAAGCACTTGGAGGAGAAGAAAGTGATTAGGAAGAGCCAGCATGGATTTATCAAAGACACATCATGCCTGACCAACATGATTGCCTTCTATGAAGAGATGAGTGGCTCTTTGGATGCAGACAGAGCAGTGGACATGATATACCTTGACTTTAGCAAGGCTTTTGATACTGTCTGCTACAACATTCTCGCAAGCACGCTAAGGAAGTAGGGTTAGATGAATGGACTGTAAGGTGGACAGAACACTGGCTGGATCATCAGGCTCAGAGAGTAGTAATCAATGGCTTGATGTCTAGTTGGCAGCCACTGTCATGCGGAGTACACCAGGGGTTGGTTCAGGGAGCTGTTTTGTTCAATATCTTCTTTAAAGACCTGGAAGATGAAATGGAGTGCCTCCTCAGGAATTTTGCAGATGACACCAACCTGTAGAGAGTAGTAGATATGCTGGGTGGGAAGGCTAGGATTCAGAGACATCTTGACAGATTGGAGGATTAGACTACAAGGAATCTCATGAGGTTCAACAAGGACAAGTGCAAATTCCTGCACTTAGGAAGGAACAATCCATGCACCAGTACAGGGTGGGGACCAACTGGCTTAGCAACAGCTCTTCAGAAAAGCTGAGTAGATGATCTGGAGTAGATGATCCTCCTCAGGTCCCTTCCAACCCTAATGTTCTATGATTCTAAGGCTCTCTCAACAAATTAGTACCCTTTAAACTCTATGCTACACTTTTTCCCTTACCCTTTTGTCAGCAGATTGAAAGTTCTTTGGTGATTAGTTATGCCTTCATATACATTTTTATGGAGTCTAGAACATTGTGGGGCCACTACCAGAGACAATGAACTGTAATTATTGTTATAATTATGTCAAGAAGAAGAAATTAAGCTTTGAATTAAGCTACAAAGAACACACACAGGGGCCTAGGGAGTGGAATATCAGGGAAAGGTCTGCTGGTTTAGAAGATAGTAAATAAAGTAAATAAGACACAAAAAGGATTTTTAATTTCTCTTTGGTTAAGGAAGAGACAGGAATTAATATTTTTTTCAAAGGAGCATTAAGTTCTCTTAGAGGTGTTCTTGGAACTCATCTGTTTAGGTTAATACAAAATGGTTCTCCTCTACCACTCACATTTGCAAAACAGCATACCATATGTAGCAGGCTTGCCCTCTGGAGCTTGGGTTCTGTCCCAGGGTTGAAACCTTGCTGTTTTGATTGGTGGCGCTCATCCACCAATCAGGAGGCAGCAAGAGGTGTTAAGTCACACCCCTTTCCTGAGGGGAGGGGAAGAAGAGTCTCCCACCCCCCTCCAGACCTGATTGAAGACTGCAACACTCAGGTCCAGAAGACTTCAGGGGCATATAAAAGGAGCTGCATGCCCAGCATGAGGGGAACACATCTGGGACAGAGAAGAGAGAAGAGCAGGGCTTAGAACAGCTGAGTAGAGCTGCTCAGCAGGCCGAAGCAGTAGTCCAGGAAGAGCACCTGAAGACTTCTAGCAGTGGGGAGTGTGGCACAGCTTCAGTGGTTAGGCTCTCGGTGTGCAGCGTGGTGCACAGCATCCAGACCCTGGGAGCTGTGTGAGGTAGCTCAGGACTGCAACTTCTGGAGTGCAGCCAGAGACATGGTGCACAGAGTAGGACCTCTGGAGTGTTTGGGCAGCTCAGGTCCTCAACCCCTGGGAGCTTGGTGCAGGAGGCTCTGCACAGAGGGTCCAAGAGCAGACCAAGCCTGGTGCTGCACAAGGCAGCCCAGGCCTCCAACCTATAGCAAAAGGTTGAGTCCAGAGAACCAGACAGTGATCAGGCTACTGGGCCAGCAGAGAGGGCCAAGCCAGAGGCCCCAGAAGCCCTGCATAGCAGAGCCCTTTTCCAGGGGACAGCAACCCCCCTGAAGCCCACTGCACCCTCCAGGCCTGGTAGCTGTGAGTTGCAGGGAAAAGAGGATTCCCACAGGGGAGGGGGAGCCCCCCCCCCCCAGTTAGTTAAGGGCTCCTGAAAGGGGAGGTTACACTGGGAGGGCCCCCCTAAAGTTATCAGCTTCTTTGTAGGGCTTGGGAAAAGCCCAAGGGTATTCGGGTTTCCCTTCGAGATTGAGTTTATCTTTGGGGTTTATCTATGACAGATCAGATACTTACCTGTGACTTAACTGTATCTAGAGCACTGGTATAAGGTTTTATGTCATTTACCAAGAGGGTATTGTTTATGTTACTGGTTTAGATATTTTATAAATATATATATACATTGTACATATGTTTATATCCATGTGATAAGTTAATGTAAATAAATTTGTATATAGTTAAGTCCCCTGACTATCCTGGCCTGGTTCTAGGGATGGAGGGAAACTGAGAGATCTGTAGTTCCCCCACAGCACACCTGCCAGCTAACAATCCCCTTCAATTGGAGAAGGGGAGTATATACCCAAGTTACCTGGGTGTGGCAGCGAGACACCCCCACAGGCTCCTGAAGGGGAGAGGATAGTCCCCATGGGACCCAAACCCCCCTTACAGCCCCCCCTGTGGGGGAAACTTACCTCCCGCTGGGCAGCCAGAGCTGGAGCCGGAGCAGGAGCCACGGCCACAGCTGCATGAGCTGGCATTTTGCCGGCTGTTTAATCAGCTGTTTCCCGGGTGGGGAACAGCTGAGCCAATCACAGCAGCTGTTCCAGCTGCCACAGGAAGATTTAAAAGCCCCACAGGAACCCGGGAGGAGGGAGAGGCATATAGCACACCAGATGAGTTGAGGTTCCTGCAAAGGAGAGGAGCAACGCAGCCAGTGCAACGCCAGCAAGAAGAATCAGGAAGGTGTTTGATCCCCCTGTAGGAAACTGGGGGAAAGGAGGCAACTGCACACCCCTCTCCAGCCCAGGGGTCTATTTCTTTTGAAAAGGAAAGAAGAGAGAGAGAGAGAGGAGGCAGAGGGGCAAAACGCCCTATTCAGAGGCACTGAGAATAGGCGTCAGGTGACGTGCCTACAGCTTGCCAGTCTCTAGAAAAGGGGGAGCCATATAAGTACCAACAAAGCCCACTCGGATGTGGGGTTCTTCTCGAAGTGAGCTGTGGTCAAGCCAGCATGACCGAATTACCATCTTGCTGACGCCCATCTGGTTGGCAAGTGCATGGGGTATAGGGGAGGTAGAGCCCTGAGGAACATCACACCCAAACTGTGACTAGTGCCGTTGCCCCTGTAGAGCCCCCCAATGTCCTGTTTCTATAAAAGGTTGGTGATATACACTCAAAAGAACATCGCACCTGAACTGTGAATACTGCCATTCCCTGCTGTGGAGCCCCCCGCTCCCCCCCCGGAAAAAGATCTCCACTGAATCCCCTCTCTTTACATAATAACTTCAAGTCATGGCAGGCGAGTTGAGGGGATGGGCTCCACATCCGGGGGGTAGTACATCACTTAGGGAACCCCACTCAAGGCACCTTTTATCAAACCTGGGCTACACATATATATCTTACCAAACAAAAATACACACTTTATCTACCAGCATGGCATCTTCCCCTGTCAGTTATAAGCAAGAAACAAGTAGCACACAGGATCATTCAGTTAGTTGAACAGAAACTTCACAGAATTTTATTTTTACAATCAAATGCAGTTGTCTCAAGGTTTTCTTTCTAAAAAGGTAGTTAGATGTGTGCCAGTGGTCAGTTTATGGTTTTTATATGGGCAATCTTACCAATCCATAAAAAATAGATTTTTCATATCACCATTTAAAAGAAACTAAAATCACCCCTAGCTCTGTAATGAAATGGCCTGTCTCATCATAACTACTGAACAGCTTTAAAAAAAGAAACATTATATTGAAAATGTCTTATTTCAGGAGGATATTCCAAAAACCCCAGTGCTTATATGGAGTACTAAAGCAGATCAAAAAAGGAGAAATATACGCACAGATACTTTTCAAGGTTTTAAGTTAAATCAAAGTATCAGGAAATAGCACCATCCTATAAATGTTCAAAATCCCTGTAAGCTTAATATAGTCAGTTAGGCATGTTAATTTATAGAATTCTCTCAGATACAAAACATACATAAAACTCCAGTCTGCATGGTCATTATTCCTCAAAACTAAAATAGGCTGAAATTATTCTGCAAGTTTGATTTTTTTTATATTCAGGAGGGGGCAAGTGCACTGATTGCTATAGACATTCCTTAAAATAATAGCCTGCAAGGCTTTGATTTTGTTGCACTGTTATTGAATTGAAAGTAGCACAGTACAGTGATGCAATCCCTTTAGTCCTATATTCACATATTTTTGGACCATTTTTTATTTTAACCAGTCAATGAAGTGTTTATTCTAGCCTCTGAAGTTCACCAAAAGAATTTTTAAATTTGTTCTGCAAACACTCATCTGAATACATCTTTGGTGGGTACAATAAGCTTATGCTTTCCTGTGCAACACCCATAATATTTTGTAGAGAAATGAATAATAAAAGTGTTCACAGCAAAAAGTTCAAGCATATGAGCATGAAGAGTGAATGATACTGATCTTCCCCTGTGCTGGTTCAAAGAGGTTTAGATAGAGCAAGGGCAGCTCATGTTTTTAGCTTGTTCCCAGTTGAAGCCCCAGTTTGTTGAACAAACATATCTAACATGCAGGTTTCTTCACATAGTTTCACTAAGGCTATGGACAAACATATGTTGCAGCGTTTTAAAAGGAGAGTAGGAGTTGCTGCTTAGCAGCATGCATCATATGTTATAATGCAATGGTTATGCCTGATGATCCTGTAGTGATATGAGGTAACTAAATTGCTCTAACTTTGAATGAAGCAAGGTAAGGTTGGAGTACTTTTGCTACACCCCTGTCACTACAGAATAATGCAGACTTAACCACTGCATTGTAATAGCTTGTATCAGCAGTCCTTGGTATTGATACAATAATGTCTAAGTTGCTTCAGTCCTAAACCAGTGAAATAGCCCATAGTGCAATATAGTGCCATGTACAGGTAGTTGTGCTGACTCCAAACTAGCTGTTATGGCTACATAACACAGCACAGCGCCATGCAGCTATATTAGCTTGAGACTTGGAACTAGCATAGATAGCCCTGCTAGTACAGCAGTCTGCCCAGGCTGATGAGCACACTGTGACTGAAGCATGGCAGTACATGGATTTATACTGCTCACCTCCTGACACTGAGGTCACAAGTCATGTCTGAAATCTTGTTGCAAAGCTCAGGGAATTATTTTTCTGATGATATTCCAAGTACCCAAGAGAAGTCCATCTCCAACCACCAGTTCAGAATTCTGCTTACATGACAGACTAGCAAGAATTATTTATTAACACAAAGATAGGTAGAAATCAAAATGCAGCGGCAAAACAAGGTAGCTAAACGATGAGTATATCCTCACTTCATGTGACAATGGGATGGGAGGCAATGGCTAGGCACACCTGACCAGTTTGAATCAGGCTAGCAATGAAGGTATATAGCACAAGCTCCAGTGAAGGCTGCATGAGCCCATTAGGGCCCTGGACACCTATTCTGGCTGCTAGACTGCACTGAAATCTGTGCCACTGTGTCTTCCATTACATGTGCAAAATACATTAGAGGTAACTCTGATAAGGATTTCTAGACTGCAATCACATCTTGAGTGGCAGTGTAGACATCCATGCTTTTATAGATATAAATCCAGCACTGTTTCTCTTAACAACAATGAATCCAATCAATAACTGCAGGTGAAATGCCTTAGAACTACCGCTCAGATTCAAAAAAGCCTAATAAACCTCATACCAATGGTGAAAAGCCTGTGCGGGGAAGAGAAAAAGGTCATGCTCCATCCTTTTGCAGAAAGCAAACTAAATTCTAAGCAATTGGGGATTACATCCCTCCTTTCTGCTGTGTACATGATGAATCCTGTAATACTTCAGACAATTAAGCATCCTTGCCTCAATTTCCTTAAACCAATATACATTGACTACACTGCTAAGTAGCATACAGTGCAGCAGTTGCCACAAAGCTGTTGGCAGATATTTGGAGGTGAGAATGTAGAATGTCTATGGACTGTTTTTGAAAGAGATTAACATGCAAAATAATGAATAAATAATGAAAAAGTTATGAACAATGAAAACTAATAATGAAAAAAATTGTGCTTGTTCAACAGGTCTGACGGCACAGTTGTAGAAAACCTGTCCATCTAAGCTGCTTTATTTCTAAATGTTCCACAGTACTCTAGACAAGCACAGTAGATTTGTGAGTTCCAGACCAAGCTTCAAGATTCAAATAATATAAACCAGGTAAAACTGCAAACCAGAATATAGCAACTTCCAAGTGCTCCAGAGAATACCACCTGATACTTGAAATGCAACATCACTCTTGCTTTCTCCAGTTATATTTCAAGGACAAGGTTTCTTTTACAAAAATCTTTTCAAATTAGAATGTGCAGCATTGAACAAATTTCGACTGATCTTTTATTGCAAGTGATATGTCTAACTGCCAGCTATGCTGCTTTTACACTTTAAAAAGTGTCCGTAAATACTGGCAGCAGTTGTCCTCTTGCATCGTAGCCACTCAGCTATGAATAAATGATTGCTTCTGTGTGCAAACCCTTGATTAGATCAATTGCTTCCACAATTCCCAATGAGCGAATGTTATCTCCCTTCACTGACTGATCGACTTAAAAGTGGCCAATTAGAGCTTCAATGCCTAATTAAGAAGAAATTGATAGAGCCCTCTACTGTTGACTTTGGAGGATTATGACTATACATACAATTATCAGTCATTAACTCTATCTGAGCAATATAGTTGGGCAAAGAGAAAGAGTTTGTGTAGTGTGTGTGGAGAGAAAGAGGAGCAGGGTAGCATATAAAATGAAAATAAAACTGCATGGGATAAAGTTTCCTTCCTGTATCCTTTTTTTCCTAAACATGTGGCCTCTATTAGAATATGCTGCAAATACAAATAAACTGTATTTCTATTACATTTTTGTTACAGTAATAATCTACTAAAGATATAACTATGTTGCAAATGCACTTGAATTACTAGTCATCCTGGGCAGCCAAGTACCTATCATTATTTTATCATGATTGCCTGAGATCTAGACACCCATGGTTTACAATTTACTGTGCACAAGCAGACCCCTGCACCCAGATTGTGGCCCACTGAAGTTTATTGGACTTAGCATAAACATATGTTAGCCTAATTGTAAAAGCTCAGTATTTCCTGTACAGAAAGAAGATGGTGCTGATACCCCTCCAACAATATATGAGATAAAAGAAGATCTGAATCATAGGCTTTAAAAGCAAAACTTAACTAGATTCATTTTAAGTCTGAACATTTCACCAACACAGACTACAAAATAATCACATAAACTTTAAAGCCTATAGATAAACACAGCTGACAAAAATCTTGATCATAAAATGCAACAAGATCACTCCACTGTGCAAAGCACTTTTTCATATCTTGTGCAGGATTTGACCTCACAACTGCCCAAAACTACAGAAATAAATGCAGTTTAGTGCTTTCTAAGTTAGAAATCTGCTGAGAAAGATGTTTGAAATGAGCAGTGGATGCATGCTCTGCAAATACTTTTTCTGCATAGATGGATGATGCACCAGAGACCAGGTCTTATAATAAAAACTGTAGTACCAGATGCTACTGAGATAATATTTAGCAACGACATGGACGTTCTACAAAAGTCAATGAAAAAAAAAATCTTCTCAGGTACACGTGTATGTTGTTAATCATAATTAAGGCAGGTGTGACAGTTTCTTGGCAACAGACGGAGTTCCTTTCCTCAAGACACAAATCCTGCAGGAATACTCTCTCTTTCCTTATCAAGCCTGCTGTTCTTTACACTAATATCATGGATATGGAATTTTCCAAGTCCCTAGGAAACTTTAGTTTTGCCATTTTTTTGGTGATGACATCATTTTCTGAATATGACTTTTATGTGCCAAAAGGTTGAAAGACTTTAAAAATGAGTACTGTACACAAATATACACACGGTTATACATAATACTTCAGTGCCTATTGCCAAGTAAATTAGTATACCCTTATATACAACAATACTATACCAAGTACTTACGAATCTGTGTTTTCCACTCTATAATACATTCCTACAACTTGAAACCATTACTTCTTTAGAAGAATACTTACCTGTACATACACCTATAAAATAATTAAGCAGATTATTGTATAAAATAAATATCCTTTAATTATATCTGATTTGAATTTTTCAGTACTTTAAAAGGTAGTGAGGCAGTCAGACACTATGGCTAGGGGAGCCATACGGATGTAATTAGACAGAGAGATGCATGCCGACTCTCAGTTAGATATCAAAATATTTTTTTTCAATAATGATTACACACAACCAAATATACTGTCACTAAAGTGTATTTCTTCTGATTCTTCTCCCCTCTTTTTTCCAATTTTAGAGAATCAGTAAGGAAAAACTGCAGAAACAGGGAAGAAAAACAACCCAGAAAGTGGGCTTGTAAATAGCTTAATGTTTTCAAGATGGAAAGAAATTATTGAAGATCAAAATATCCCAAGGGTTACATTTGCTAGGGGCAATAAGAAAGTGAGATGCATACACTACTAATGGGAGCATTCTTGAAGATATATCATTGGATTAAAAGTGCCTTTATTTAAAAAGCTTCCTAGAATTGAATAATTCAATGCCTCATTTGGCTTCTAACATAATCCTACAGCTCGACTCAGAATTTATCTTCTCTCCCCATTGTCTGTGCGTCTATTACTTTCCCTTGTTATTTAGCTCTGTATCTGTTATTAAACTGTTATTAAATTTGATATATACATTGAACAAAATTTCACATAGAAGAAAAGCATATTGCACTGCATTATACACTTTTTCAGTTTAGTTTCTAGCTAAAACCTAAAGCATATCTACATTGAAGCAATAGGTCTGTAAAAGGATTCATAAAACTTCAGTGCACTGTAACAGCAAAACATCAAAAGAGCAAAGATAAAGCAGTTTTAGGCTACATATACAAAAGCGTCCAATTAAGGAAAACTGATGGCTTCAGGTTTTGGGGATTTCAATTTTTCAACAAAATTTTGAAATTTCTAGTCAAAGCAAATATTTTCAGGGGGAAAAAAAATTCATTCTAACAGAAAATTAATTACGCATAAAAAAACCAATTTTAATGGAAAGTTTTTGACTGGCCCTAATATTACATTTAAAACTAGGTATGCCTTCTGCAGTTGCTTTGTTGGTGGAAGTTTATAAAAGAACAAATATTGCTGATCAAAGAATGATTCAACATTTAAAGAGATAAGTTTGTGTGTACCTATATCTGTACAGTTGAGCTAAAAGATAACTAAAAGGAAAGAAACTGGGTAAAAGTCCAAGGCGGGTTTAACAACCAAAGACAGAGAAGAATTGTTGTGTAGTATGCAGGGATATAATTACCAGTAATGAGATCAAATTATAAAAGGGAAAATTAAGGGAGAAGATCAGCAAAAGCTCCTAACGATAAGATGTACTAGGATATATTCTCTTTAGGGAGGCATGTGAAAGCTCCATCATTTGAGAGACATAAAACTAGAGAGTAAACACATTTGCAATGTGCTGTGGGGACAATATGGCACTGGCAGAGAGATGGACTGGTCTTTTCCATCTCTAACTGCAATGGTCTGAGACTAGGAACATGTTTTAAAATTGCCACCTCTGCTGACTTTTGATTTTGTTGTCTGTTCCTGGCTGTATCTCATGTTAGTGAGATCCCATAGGGTTTAGCAATTAGCATGAGGAAAGCAGTGCGATAATCAGAAGAAATTAATGGTTTAAAAACATAATCTCACACTTCCCCTGAGACTTGTTCCATGCAACTGGATTCTTAAAGAAAAAAGAAGATGACCAGGTAATTGATTCTTATTAAGAGAATTATCTGCCACAAAATGCTGTTCACATGGAAAAACTTCAAATTAAAATGCTCTTGTGGCCAAATTGTACCCTATCCCTGACTGAGTACACAAGGAAGAGGGGTTTAGGACCCTCTACCCCATCCCCCTGTTTATCCCTACAATGGGAGATTTTGCATCCAATAGGTTAGGAAATGATAGGCAAAGGGCAACAGCATAATTTCTTCCTTGGTCTCGGCCACCAATTGCACAAGCCAGTCTGCTGGAGCAGGGAGCACATACTGCACTCTTTTCACAACCCTGTTGTTAATGCAGGAAAGCCAATGCAACTCACTGTCCAGAAAAAATATATCAGTTTTCATTCAGTAGCACCTACATGTTGCATTGAACCAAATACATTATGTACTGTCTTTGGAAATGGCTAAACTGTACAAATTTAAAGCTGGGGGAGGGTTTGATCATCTACTCTGACCTCTTACCTGATTTAATATTTCATCTAGTACTCCAGTACTGAGCCCAATAGCTTTTTTCTCATTAAAGGATATTTTCCAAATGTGGCTTAATTTGAAGACTTGATTAGATGGAAAATTCACTCTCTCCCAAAGACAGTTTTTTCCACCCCGCTAAGAGTGTGCGCTGCCTTTCTCATTTTAATTTGTTTTCCCTTAACTTCCTGCTTTTCAAACACAACAGTTGAAAGGGCAAAGCAAACCATACAGGCAAAAATGACTGATTTCTTGGGAAGTGGATCCTGTTTCACAAGTGTGAAGAAGGGGTAAGATTGTGAACAGACCCCTTAAAACTCTGTTTCCCTGCAATTATTTTCTCTTATTATTCCAAGAACAGTATATTTAACCTACTGTATCCAAGATATTGCAAAGGAAGAAAAAGGACCAAATCCAGACACCAGTGAAAGAAAACAGTCTCTTTAGGACCTCTCACCACAAGAATGGAGTTTGATCAAGAGTATTGTTCCTTCTTTTGACATGTTTTGACACGAGTGCACAGCGTGCACCAGGAGCAGGTGCGTGAGGTCTTGCAGGTCACCTTTCCACTGAAGGAATCAGTGATTTAGAGTGCCGGTAAATTCTTGGTTTTACTTACTTACATATACCTGTCCAGGAGCACAGTAGGTCACACAGCATGGTAACATACTTCTTTCAGGGATTTCATTTAACATTGTAATGCCTGATTCCCTGAGAAAAATTCTGCCTCAAGAATTGACTCAAATCAGAGCTCAAGCTAGAACACAAACTCCTGCTGCTCACGTCTCCATTCTCCAAGGACAAACACTTCTAACACAGAACTCCATATAACAAAAATGAACAACACAGCATGTCTTCCCAAAACTGAATGTGAGCTCCCACACCAGGAAGATCTTAGGAAGACCATGTGTGACAGTACTTCTTGGCGACACCTGCCATAATAATAATATACATTTCAATGAGTTGTTTTCTCCTTCCCCAAATTTATTATGACGAAAAAGGAAAAAAGGGAACATCAGTGCAAATGTATTACAGTTGAGAATTTACAAGGTAAAATACAGAAAACATAAGGTCCCCAAACAAACTCTTACAATGCTACAATTAATATATCCTAATAAGAGACGAGGCCCCCCTCACCCTCCCCAATCAACATGGGGTGGGGGACGCCTCATCTTAGATTTGAGTACCAGCCTAGAGGGGTGGCTCGTGTGGAGGCAGAGGGGGCACACCATGGGGAGAGCACAGGGAGACCATGTGGTTGCGGGGTGCACACAGGGAAAACCTGCAGTATGCAGCTTGGAAGGAGCATAGAGAAGGTGGTAGCAGGGCAAACATTTCACAAGAAATAGCCTTAAAAATAAGGTAGCATGCATTCTGACTGACCTGGGAGAAGCCAGTCACCTTAGCAGGGCAAACCCTGGGGAGAGAAGGTATATTCTGACAGGAGGTAAGCTGAACAAGTTGAAATCACACTGCTTATAGTGGTGAGAAAAATCTTCCTTTTCACAGCACAGAAGGAACCAGAGTAACTGTCTCTATGAAAGTCAAAGTCTGGACAGAACTTGTTCATAGCTTGCACAGATCGGACATCTGAGAGTATAGGAGTTTCTAGTGTAACAGGGTCAGAACTTCAACAAGGTTTCCTGGGGAGGGGGAGCAAGGCAGGACTTAAGTAAATGATCATTGACCCATGCTCTGTATTTGAGTATTTCCCATATCTTACATAATTGACTGCCTACAGTTGTGGATAGCCAATGTTCTTGTTCCACCCCTGATCTTTCAAATTATGCTTACAGTAGTGACCAGCACTGTCCTGTTTGTTCTACTAGGATCATCCATTGCTTAAACATATCTATTTATGAGCTCCATTTGATGAGGACCAAAGCACACAGCAATTTTCAGGGTCAAGCACCAAAGAAACTAAGTAAAACAAAAGTGGAGAGATTTTCAGGCAAGGAACAGGCACTTTCTCTTTCCATTTGATAGCAGAAATATTATATTGTACAGTGAAAAAGATCAGAGAGGTTCTCTTTCCTTCAGAAATATTCTGCCTGACCATCCTGCTGTTCTAGTCATTGCTACAACTACTAGCTCAGATACCAGCTCTCTGTATTCTGTCATATGATAAATTGCACAGTCAAAACAGCTCTTGAAAGCTCCAAATCCACAATTAACAATATCATATTCATAATGGTAAACATCAATACATCTACATCAAGGAAAACTACCATCCGCATAAATTTAGCAGCAAGTAGCAAGTCCCATTTTAATAAACTAGCTATATTCTGATAACAACCATGACATCCTCTCTCTTTTAAGCCCAACATTTGGCAGAAAAAATAGTGGTATAAGTACAGAATGAGAATATATTTTACAGGCTCTTTGACACAAGCACATGTGATCATGATAAAATAAATCAAAGTTAGCTAACCTTCACATGAATATCTGTTTTGGGGGGGGGGGGGGTTTAGTGTGTGGTGGTTTTACTTAAAGAACTCTCAGATTTTGTTGATCTTCTGCATTTTCTGACCTCCAACAGAAAAATAAATATGGGGGGAAAAACCTTAAATCTGTTTGCTTTTCCCCTAATAAAACAGCCAGGTAGTTTGAAACAAATTGTAGTTTAAAAATAAAGCCACAGAGGTTCCAAAATGCAAAGTTAATAAATATATTTTTCCTGATGTATGCTGCCATCTTTTGTATTTAAGCTTTACTGTATTTATTTTCTAATTTTTATTTTCTAAATTGATCAGTCTTGATTCTTGTAATAGTTTGTGTAGTGATAGAAGTTTGACCTTAGAGGTATTCCCTAACTGAGACTGAGAGACTTGGGAACTGGGAGATTGTCCCAAAGAGGGCAGACTAAGCTAGCCAGTCAGAGACAGTGTAAGTCTGCTCCACAAATTCAAGTAAGTTGATTTTCTTAATCACTTATGCCTGTGTTTATTGAATGTAGTGATCACAACAGTTTGTTTCAATTCTATTACATTTTTGGGAATTTATCTATAGAACTTAGTTAAAAATACCAAGAGCCTAGTGTCACTACTTATATGCTTTTGGCTTTGGACAGTATACTCAATGGTAAATTGTACTGTGTGATTATTCATGTGCCAACAAGAAAATGAAGGAGAAAATCATGGAAAACTAGGTAGTGTGGAGGGATACATCTAGGCTACTTTTCTTGCAGATGACCACTCTCACTAATTTCCAAACCAACAGCTGCTGAAAGTACATACAAAATGGAAGCATGAGTGAACGAGAAAAGCTATGGTTATATTGCAAATTAAGATGACCACATGCATTACAGACAGTAGAGATGGAGAATGGGGCTTATAGGAAAAGCTGCTCAGAGATCTGTTGTAAACTGTCCACTTAAATTACTGCATTCAACTAAACAATCATCCTAGCTCAATAGCTCATTTTTAAGGAGGCATATTGGCCAATACTGATCTGATTTCTGATACAGCTGCATGCAGCTAGTAAGTCTGTTATGATGAAAGGGGAGGGGGAAGAGAAGGGGAAGGGGGAGGAGGGGGGCATGGGGTGGCAGATCAAGGCCTCTGAGGTGAGGGAGGGAGTGGAACTGGGGCAGGGCATGGGACGGAGCCGTGGCTCATCTGGGGACAAGGGGGGATGGCTTCCACTGCTGTGCACACCCCAGGAGGGCATAGTGGGGCATGACCCTCGATCTGCAGGCCAGAGGTGAGGGTAAGGGTGGGTTGCCACTGTGGGCTGGGGCCAGACCTGGCACAGGCCCCAGACCACAGTGGCAGCCT
>NW_017728911.1:10619837-10698946 GCF_001723895.1 Crocodylus porosus | reverse complement strand
TTTCCCAGTGCATGGGGGTGGTGGTGGCCAGGGCTGCACTCTGGGAGTTATGGGGGGCACCCAAAATTTTTCCATAGTCCTCCTTCCAGTGCCACCACTGCCCAACCCAAGCACAGACCCAGCTCAAACCTGCAACCCCCCCATACACTGAGAAGAGCCCAGCACAGCCCCAGCCCCAGCCCCAGCCAGCAGCTGTAGCCCACCCAACCCCTACCATGCAGCTCCGGGGGAACACGTCCCCTACCCCATGCCCTCCTGGGGTGCACATAGCAGCGGGAGCCACCCCTCCCCAGACCTTCTGGATGAACCGTAGCTCCATCCCACGTCCCAACCTGCCCCACCCCAGCCGGGCAATGCTTGCCCCAGCCCCACTCCCTCCCTCACCATGTGGGACATTGATCTGCCCCCACCCCCCACTCCTTCCCTCGCCCCTCGCCTTCTACTACAACAGACTTATCAGCTGCATGCAGCTCTCCAAGCTGGGCTGTGCTCCTCACTGACTGCATCCTGCACTGCAGCTGCGTGTATGCATGGGCATTTATCAGTCAAATTATTGGTCACATCAGGCCAATTTCCAATACAATCAATTTTCTTTATATTGGTGCTGATCTAATATTGGACCAATGTATCAGTGCACAGCATTTTCCAATCTGCCACTTAATTTGCTATCCCTCTTCACACAGCTTAACACCCTACTACTTCACCACAGTTAAACAACTGGAATTTATGTATCAACCTGCTTTGGAAATATGGAGATCCAAACATCATTTCATCAGAAGCCGCATGTTAGAAACCAAGCCTTTTTCAAAAAATTCTCCAGTAGATTAAGTTTAACCGCCATATTCAAAGAATTAATTTGCTTAGTAAAAAGTGCTCAAACTTATTAACAAGCAAGTCCTTTGGATATGCAGGAAGAAGTATAATTATCTATAAAGCATACAGCACTCAGCAATGTGCCCACTGCCTGTTGTAACAGTAAAGGAGTAACTATTCTAGGTCCCAATCCCAGGATACATTAAATACAATGTTTCATGCTCCCTTCTTCAGTCCTTAAGATTTTTCATTCAGATTGGGTACACGGGAAATGAATCTCATTCTACATTGTAATTGTTCCAAAACAGCACTTACAATTCAGACTGCATATTGTAATAGGAATAATAGAAGTGAAAGTAAACTGATTTGCTTTTTTCTTGTTTCCTGGCCCAACTCCAATGGGTAATTAAAATCCAGCTACATAAACCCTTCTGTTGGCTAACTGGATATGCTATTCTTTCTACTTCTAAAATGCTGACTTGTACTGCTGGCAGTAGTATGATGGCACGATATATTCCAGGTACAGCTGACAGTTTTGTAGTAGGCAAGATAAAGTGGTTCCAGTTTAGGTATGTGAAGGCAATGTCCATTCTAGCCACCCTCTTGTTGTTCATTATTTAAATTCCCTTGGGGCTTACATTTTTCATTGTATGGGGAGGGGGAGAGTTTTTAGTTCGAGGAGTTTTTAAGCAAAACTAGTTGAACTCTAATTTATTAAGCATGAAAAAAACTAACATCTGCCTTGTTGAAATTAGAAATTTTGTAGTTGGATACCTAAATAAGTGGCTGAAGCTATTCTAAAATTAGCTATTTTGTATATCTCATTGCAGATAAATGTGTGAAAATTTTGGCTATGACACTTATACATTACAGCTAGTTAAAGTTAACAATGTTGATAGACAATAAGACTTTTACTCTCAATGCTTAAATATATTTGAACACTGTTATAATGGTGTTATACCTCAGCCAAAATCCACTATGCCTAATGATTTTCAGGCTATACAAACCATATGCTTTAACACCAAGAAATATACACAGGGAGTTAAGGATTACTTATTGAATCAACATTGTTTCTGTAAAAGAGAAAGATCTCCTTTAAAGAAATCACTCATTATACCATTCAGCATTAATAACCGAGTCTTCAAATCACAATTCCTTCCCTCTTATTTTAAAGTTTAGTATTACCTCTGATCTGACATAGGATCAGGACCCTGTGATCAATGGATTATACTGAAAAGTTCCTTGGTTGTATGAAACATCTATTAGCTGAACTTGTCCAATGTCCTAAATAGTATCTACACAATCAAAAATGTACTGTATTAATTCTACGAATCTTTAATAGATTATAGTTTGAATTAAGTCTCTAAAGAGAGAATGTGTTTATAAATAGTAGAATGACAATGATTGGTCAAAAATGAAAACAGAATGTTTAATTACTTCATTAGTTATCTGAATATAACACACGTTTTATTTAAAATTGTTTATCTAGGAAAACAAGATTGCCACTGGAAACAAGAAATCCCTTAGCTTTCTTCTTTCCACTGGCAATCTGCTAACAGCAGCAAATTACATTCAAATTACACATCAACTAGTATTAGTATTAATTGTAAACTAACCTCAGTTCACTTAATTGTGGGCATAATGAAGTATTACAATTAGCCATAATATATTATTTAAATAAGAAATATCAATATTATTTAGAGCAGGTGCCAATTATATCAGGCAATGAAATACGTTGTAAAAATGGATTTTAGTAAGAATTTCCACTGCAGCAATGACAAAGGTCCATTATTATGGAAAAGGGCAATAGGTACAAGTTGGCACGGTGCCTTGGGGGCAAGTAAGCTTAATTTTGAGCTGATATACAACTTGTACAACCCTCTGGTTTTCAAAGGGTTTGCACAAGACTCTGGAGAGGATGACTCCAGCCTGAATGACAGACTGTTGCACAACAGGGTCACTGTTAGCCAAAATGCATAATGGATTACAGTGATAAACCAATTTGTCCTATACCTTGGAACCAGGGTTAGGGATAAACCAATTCAGTCCTAGCATAACCTGATGCAAGGCTGATGGGTCCCAAAATTGCTCAAGACAAGGAATTTGTGTCATATCAGGTTAACAAATGTCATTTGTTTGAGCTTTTCATCCCTACAGAATATCGTAGAATTTGTTGTGTGGCTTAAGAAAACTTGGGGAGACAGGGGCTGCTGGTGTGAAAACTTGGTCCCATTTGCTTTAGTACATTCAGGATTTCAGCCCTTGTTCCCATTCCAAACTCTGACAACAATTACTAACAGCTTATTTTTAAGGGTTCTGGACTCCTATTCACTGATTTCAATCTGCTTCTGACATCAGGCCTTTAGTATCTGTATCATAATGGGGTGAGACTATTCATTCAGAATACTTACTTTAAACACAGCGACAATTATAATTCATGCCCTTGTTTTGGTTGACTCTACTTTGGGATGGGCCAGTTGCCCCCCCCCCCCAAGCAACAGGCAGCAGTTACAAAGCACAACAACATTCAGATTGCTATGAATTCACGTAGTAAAGAAAATGGAGATCAGCCGCAGATATTAGCCTTTAATATTAAAAGACAGATCAGTGAGAACTTAGAAGGCTTCTAGAGTCCCAAATGTAGAAAGTGCTGAATGTCCCCAAGTCCTTCTGCCTTCCTTTCTGAAAATGCTCACTACGTTGTGGTTTTGGATCCTAAAACTAATGACAGGACTGTCCAGTGAGTGGTTTCTAACAACAATACTTAGCACCACTAATACTTTGTATCTTCAAGGTACTTAAAAACATTAAGCAGTTCTTAATGTTACACTGTGGTAACAGAAAGGAGGGAAACAATTTTGATTTGAGCAAGAAGATGAAGGAAAGAAACTACAAACTGAAATATGCTGGGAGTGAGCTCAAGTTTCAGCCATAGGCCCACAGTGATAGAACTTTTCTTGCTGTACATTAAGATAATTTCAGCACACTACAATTATGTGCCTAATTAAAATTAAGAAATTAGAACACAGTTAAAAGGAATAATATTTTGCTCATAGCTAATTTCATTAAAGTATTAATGAACAGGACTCATTTTATGGCTAGAGGGCAACTACTTGCTGCAAAGTACTTCCATGCTAGCTAATTTATTCATGCATGAAAAACAATCCAATGAGAAATGAGTGAGCCGGGAACTGCTGGTCCTAATTAAAATATTTAAAACACCGTGTCTATTCTGTTCCATCTAGCCAAATACCTAAGCTAGGAGCCAGCATGATGCCAATTAACATGGAACAAGCAAACACACAACACCCACAGATTCTGATTAAAGTGCATATTATTGTACTATACAATATATTGTTCTACACATATATGTAAATGTTTAATTAACCCATGTCTAAATCCCTGCAATATTCAGGAATCAATACTTTAATTCCTAAACAAGTAGCAATCTAACTGCATGGCATATTCATTTTTATCACAGTGTTTTATTAGCATCATCATTTGAAGCCATCCTGCAATCCACATGTTAAAATGTTTCTTGAGGGAGAAAGAAAAAAGCAGGAAAAAGATTTTCTTCTCTATTCTTTAGAAAGCAATGAGATTGTTAGTTGCCAAAGGCTTGTAAAATGAATGCAATGTTGGGTTAGCCTCAGGTAATACAATATTTTTCATTAATAATTGAAGGAAGAGCCTGGGACTAAACCCATTTGTCAGTCTTGGACGGCAGCAACAAAAACAAAATAAAAATGCTTCCTTTATCAGCCAAAGAACTGTTTGAGGGGGAAGAACTCCAGGGATGGCTCCCACTAGAGAAGAGCAGTGAAAGGGCTCAGAAAGAAGTTGGAGACTTGCAAACTTAGTAGAAAGCAGGATCAGAAAAAACCCTCTAAACTTTTGTTCATGCACAGAAGAGAAAAAACAGAGTTTGAGAAGATTTGAAAAAGCTGAGATTTGTTTCAGTTGGCACCAATGTAGGCCTTTCTTTTTTTAAAAAAGAAAAGTTTATTTTTTATTAATTAACCTTTAAGCATCTCACGAGAAATCTAGTTCTACACACGGGATTTTTTTTTCCTTTTCTCCTTCTCTACCACCACCGCCACCAGTTTCTTTACCAAGTAGAGCAGAGGAAAGATATATCCTATCCCTTGTGTTCTTTGGCTAACTGAGACAGACAAGGTTCTTTGGGTAAATCCTATATCTTTTATTAGAGCAATTCAAATAGTTGGAAAAATTCTTCTTAGCAAGCTTTAGAGCACAAATGCCCTTCAACAGTCTGAGGAAGCATCTGCAGATGGTCTGTGCTCTTCCTGGATGGAGTGGTAACTGAGCATACTTTATTTCACCTCTACTTAAGTGAATAAGGCTTAAAATACGATGGCTGAAATGTCAAAATTATAAAGACCTAGACTTTCTAGAAATCCCACTGGAGCAGCTATTATAAAAAATTTGCCATTAACAAACCATGGAAATCAGTTAGCAGTCTGTACTCATACAAATTAGTGTATGGTCAGGCCTCATGCACTAGATGCAACAGAGTGGCAAGTTTGTAAGAGATAACTGAGCTTTTCTCTGGCTGCTCTGATCCTCTGTATTCACTGCCCTGAACTCAGTCAATGCTTTTGGCACCTTCCCCGCACTCATCTGATTCAAGCTAAGGTACTGAACACTTCAATCCCTCTGAGAGTTGGGGAAGCAGAGCTATATGGCCAGAAGAAACAGACATAAAGAGCAAGGGAACTCAGAGACACAGACAGGGGGATTTGAAAGTCAGATGAAGGAGCGGAAAGACAGAGGATGCAGAAATTGAGAGGAGCTTGTAGGAAGATTTATAAGCTAGGGGAAATGAAAAGAACTGGCAAACGAAACCGAGAGAAGTATCTAGAGGGGAAGAAAGCAAATAGAAGATCTGAGAAACAGAGCAGGAGAACAGAAAGATACAGCAGAGATGAGTATAGATCTGGTGGAAGCAGGCGTACATATACCAGGAGAGCCAAGGGACATGAGAAGGAACTGAGATACAGAAGAGGCTGTCAGTGGAGCTCATAGTACAAGAGAGAGAAATAGTTATGGTTATATTCAGAGACACAGGATCTAGAAGACCAGAGAGAACTAAATAAGAGAAGCTCAACTGCTCAGTTGAGTAAGCTCAAAGACAGGCTGGTGAGGCCAGGAAAAGTGATTTTTTTAATAGATACACATAAAATTCAGTGGTAGTAGGGTTTGGTTCTGATGTGCATCTTAAAATTTAGACGTTTAGTTGGTGGGGATGGCAACTACAGAAACACGTGTCACAGACAACGAGCAAGGAGCACAGATACACACCAAGGACTACATTGTGGTGCACAATACTCCCACAATGCAGTGCACCAAGCAGCTGACTGCTGGCTTCCACCACACTGATCACATAAGAGTAAATTTACCTCGCATATAACAAAATTTTTTATATAAAAGGAGTCATCGCACAATAGCAATTCACACTTACAGAACCCGTATAAAGTGAGAGAAAGCTGTATAGTATGTCTTAGGCCATAATGGGTGACATTAAAAAATGAGACTATCCAGTGGTTCTCAATTTTTTCTTTTTTAGAGTCAGGGCACCTCATGTTAGAATTAAAGCACCCCTCAGAGAATGCCAGCTTTTCACTCTTTTCTTTTTCTCTTTTTTTTTCGGTTACAGAAAAAAACTCAGAAAGATCACAGTACACCAAAATAGTTTTGACTCTTTGGATTTCTGTTTAAAATGTCTAGGTTTATCTTGTGAATCATGTATAGTAGTTGTGTGAATATCTAACAGTGCTAATATTTCACAGTACCTAAGATGCAGCAGTACCGTGGTCAAGAATCATTGTTGTAGCCCACTTCAAAACTATCACTGTAATTCCACAGCAGCCTTCTTCATGGCATTTTAGCATTCTCACTTTCGACTGAAGTGACCCCACACAATGAAAACTAGCAAATGATATAGTTAAACTTTACAGAATTATAAAATTATTAGATTGTTCCTGTTTTTTCCAAGCCAGTACGACCATCATGGTTTCATAGTTTCATAGTTTCTAGGGTCGGAAGGGACCTGAGCAGATCATCTAGTCCGACCCCCTGCCATGGCAGGAAAGAGTACTGGGGTCAAATGACCCCAGCAAGGTGTTCATCCAGCCTCCTCTTAAAGACCTCCAGGGTGGGAGCCAGCACCACGTCCCTTGGAAGTTGGTTCCAGACCCTAGCCGCGCTGACCGTGAAGTAGCGCCTCCTGATATCTAACCTAAACCTACCCTCTGCCAGCTTGTAACCATTATTCCTGGTCACTCCTGGCGGTGCTCAGGGGAACAGGGACTCCCCCAATGCCTGATGATCCCCCCCCGACTAGTTTATAACAGGCCACTAGATCCCCACTCAGCCTTCTCTTGTGGAGGCTGAACAGGTTCAGGTCCTGTAGCCTCTCCTTGTAGGGCCTGCCCTGCTGCCCCCGATCATATGAGTGGCCCTCCTCTGGACCCTCTCCATGCTGTCAACATCCCTCTTGACTCCAGCTGTGGCCTGACCAGTGCCGCATAGAGGGGGAGGATCACCCCTTTGGACCTGCTCGAGATGCATCTGTGGATGCACAACAAGGTGCGGTTGGCCTTCCTAACTGCCTCCCCACACTGCCGGCCCATGTTGATCTTGGAGTCAATGATGACCCCCAGATCCTTTGGTCAGACTGAATTATTAATGTTCAACAGGACTTAATTACCAATATTTTGAACTAACCAAAATGCTGATTCCTATCTCCTCTCTAAATTTTGAGCATTTGCATGCTGCAATTAGTTATTAATTCCTAATGTCAGATTAATCCAATTTTTAAATCTGATATTATTGTTTAGAAGGTTAGTAGATGAATACAGTGGTGCTCAATCTTTTGGTCCACTGGGACAGATAAGTGGCATGGGGAGAGATCAGGCTCCGAGTGCCAGGATCTGCCACACAGGTGCCACCACTACCCTGCCACCAAATTTCTGGACCTGTGGTGAGCTCCATGACCTGCATGACATGGTGCCCCAGGTCAGGATTTGAGCGCTCCTGGATTAATAAATTGTCGGATTCTCATTAACAAGCTAAGGAAATATAGACCAGACTAAAGTGCTGTAACATGGATATGTATTACATAATTGTATGGATCATAATGCTCAATAACTAGTCATCAGTGGCTCAATGTCTACTTGGGAGAAGGTATAAAGTGTGATTGTCCTGTCTTGGGTCTGGTATTGTTCAACATCTTCATTAATGATTTGGATGATGAGATTGAGTGCACACCTACCAGATTTGTGGATGACACCAAGTTGGGTAGAGTTGCAGATACTGCAGAGTAGAGAGCTAGGATCCAGAATGACCTGGGGCTAGACTGTAAAAATGATCTGCAATCAGATGAGGTTCAACAAGGACAAATGAGAAGTCCTGCACTTGGAACAGAATAATTGCATGCACAAATACAGACTGGGAACAATTGGCTAGGCTGTAGTACTGCAGAGAAGGACCAAGGGGTTACAGTGGTCATAAGCCAGTCACAGGATGAATATGAGCCAAGAGTGCACTTTTGTTTAAAAAAACAACAGCATCCTGGGTTGTATTAACAAGAGCATCACTTGCAAGTTATGGGAAGTGATTCTTCTGCTGTACTGAGCACTAGTGAAGCCCTACCTGAAGTACTGTGCCTAATACTGGTATCCGCACTTCAAGAACGATGTGGCCAGAAGGATATGAAAAGAATTCAGTACAGAGCAACAGAAATGATTAGGAGCCTGGGAAGCAAGACTTATGTGGAAAGGCTGAAAGAACTAGGATTATTTAGTCTGGACAAAAGGAGACTGAAGAGGGATTTGATACCAGTCTTCAAATACCAGAATGGCAATTATAGAGAGGATGGAGACTGGCTTTTCTCTGTGACTCTAAGGAACTGGACTAGAAGCCATGGACTCAAGCTGCAGTGAAGAAAATTTAGGCTGGAGATTAGGAAAAACTTTCTGACTTTGAGAGTGGTCAAGCATTGCAGAAGGCTACCTAGAGAAGCTATGGAATCTCCATTGTTTTCAAGAGCAGGTTCGACAGACACTTGACTGGGATGGTTTAGTAGTCAGAGATGATCCTGCCTTGAGCAGGGGGCTGTACTAGATGACCTTGTGAGGTCCTTTCTAGCCCCACTTTTCTATGACTTTATGATCCTATTATATTATAGTATGAAGCATGAACGCTGCATGTCCCCAGAGGCTGGGAGGGCAGGGCGAGCTCCCGCAGGCAGCGGCAGTGCTGTTGGTGGTAGGACTATGGCAGCAGCAAGTGGTGAGTTCCCACAGGCAGCCGTGGCACTGTCAGTGGTGGTGGGGGCAGGCGCTGCTGGCAGTGTAGATGGTGCCTCTGGGCAGGGGGTGCACCACCAAGCTCAGAGGGTGCATGTGCACCCACATGCATTCCCTATGCATTGCCAATGGTCTGAAGAATACAAAGGTCCACAAAAGAGGGACAGGTCAAAATAAAACCATCTGGAGCAACTCATAAGAAAGTGAGAAGATTAAAGTATAATAACACAGATAAGAGGGAACAACTGGGAAAGTACAAATACCATAGACCTTCAGGAATTCTACCCTTTTCAGCTCTTCATTAAAACAACTTCCAAATGAAACAAGAATAAAAGAACTGCCTCTTACTTTCTATTACTTTAGGTTTCTAAGTCTACTGAAAAACACCAAAAACTTACTCATGTAATCATTGTACATACTGCACTGTGGGTCCCACTACCATGCAATCATATCTCCTTAGCCTGTGATCTTATCATATTTCTTAGCCTAACCAATGTCAGGGCCTGGCTAGGACCTGCATCAGAGGCCCGATGATGTGTATACAGAGTTGTGTTGGTGTTTTGATAGATGGCATCCTTCTGGGATTCCACACAGTTCCAGTCAAGAGAAGTGACAGAACAGAGAAGAGAAGGGAGATACTGTAGGGTGCAGAGAAGTAAAGAAATAGAAGAGTCATTTTGGAGATAAAAGGGAGAGAGAGATGGGGAATGAAGCAGCAGGGAATTGGAAAGGTGTACATGCAGGAGAAAGAGACTCAGCTGAAGAGGGAAGAAAGAAAAAAAACCCAAACTGAATGTATATAGCAACACACATATTTGTCCACATCACACTGATATCTCTCCAGCAGAGCTCTCCTACGAAGTGGCCTGCAGACTACTTGTTCCCCTCCGAGTTTGGCTATACAGGCAGTAGAGAAAGTTAGTAGAGAAAGTTAGGTGCAGAGGGATGGGAAGTCAGGAACAGGAAGTTGCAGATTTGTTGCTGGCAGACCGGCTGAGCTCTAGGCCTGTAGCACCTCCAAGTTGTCTCATTGTTGCCCAAGAGTCTAATCTGGTCCTTAGGACCTTTATTACCAGTGAAACAAACCAAAAAATGAGAGAAAGAAAGGTAGAAAGACAAAAGAAATGAAACCCCAGAGTTTGAAATGTAGATCTCAGAAAAATTTGCAGTGGAGTTTGCAGGGCTGGCGCTTAAAGGGAAAACACTTTTTACTTGTAACTAGTTTACATATCATACAGAATCATCAAAACACCATAACCCTAGATCCAGATAATGCCACTTTACAATGCCTTTTCAGAAGAGAACATCGCTTAATATATTATTCTAGCTAGAAATTCATTAGCACAGTTTTTCTAGTCAATGTTATTAACTGATAAAAACCTGCTATAAATTAGGCCAACTCTTCACTCCCACCCTTGGGTGGCAAAAATAATCCTAAAAATGCTATAATGTTTTCACCCATCCACACACACACACTTCAGATTACACAAGCCACACACACTGGTCTGTTTTCCAACACACGGAATGAACCAATTTCTGATTTCCACTCCAACCTCTTCCACTGCTCCAGTAGCAAAAAAGGGTCATAACGTCCCCAGACTATTTTACAGCACAGAGAGACAAAAAGACAACTTACAGCTACTTTTTAGCCCCGCCCTACATGTATTTCTGCCTTGAGCACTGGAGAGTCTAGCCTGGAATACTTTGGGGGAAAAAATATAAATATTTCTGGAAAACTGAATTAATTGCGATTGTATTTGCCAAGTGCTTCTCCATTTGCCATGGATATATCTAGACCTGAACTGGGGAAACAAATGAATAGCTCCCACCAGTTCCTAACTCTCCTGTAGCAAAGAAAACCTTTCTCCAGTACGTCTCATGTGGGACTAAAATGGAGAATTTTTGTTGGAATCTCTTCAAATGTTAGCAGCCTATTACTGACTGGTAATGCACTTGGAACCTAATGCTAAATATAATAATAAAGAAGTTCATCCTGCACACTGCTCTAGATTTAGTGCAGAAGCAAAATCAAGACCCATTTTTCCCTTCTCTTCTGTGCTCACTTGTATTATTTATTGCATTGTTAATTCATCTCAAATTAGGTCAGATAGTGGGAAAAGTATGGATGGATCTGATAGAAACAAATTCTCATGACAATTTTTCATCAGCTCCACCAGTCTCTGAAAGCCACTGAAAATGATTGCTGTAAGTGAGAGATTGCATCAGACAAGGCTTTTTATGAGACACAGATAGCTAAGCTTCTTCAAGAAGACTTGTGCTAACCTGTAATTTGAGCAGTCTCCCTTTGGGTAGGCAACTCGGAAAGGACTATTGGTTGAACTCTCAGAGTGACAGGGCCAGACTGGCACAAAGTTTCCAGGGTAAAGGTTTCGTCTTTAAGACTTTAAAAGGAACTTGAGTGGCATCCTCAGGTCTTCTGCAGCGGGATTTCATAGATTTCATAGACATTAGGGCCAGAATGGAGCTTGGAAGATCATCGGGTCCACCCCCCAGCCCCAGGGGTAGGAAGTCAGCTGGGGTCACAGGATCCCAGCAAGATAAACATCCAATTGACTCTTAAAGGAGTCTAGAGTAGGTGCTTGTACCACCTCTGGTGGCAGGCTGTTTCAGGCCTTGGGTGCTTGGACAGTGAAGAAGTTCTTTCTTATGTCCAGCCTGAAATGGTCTTGGAGGAGTTTGTGACTGTCTGACTTTGTCATCCTATGGGGCACTCTGGTGAACAGGTGTTCCCCCAGATCCTGATGTACACCCCTTATATACTTACAGGCAGCCACCAGGTCCCCCCTGAGCCTGTGTTTTTCCAGGCTGAAGAGTCCCATAGCTCACAGCCTTTCATCATAAAGCTTGTTTTCCTGCCCTCTGATCATGTGCATGGCTTTCCTCTGGATTCTCTTGTCCTTTTAAAATTGTGGAGCCCAGAATTGGATGCAGTACTCCAGCTGCGGCCTCACCAAGGCCAAGGACAGTGGAAGGATGACATCCTGTGATTTGCTAGAGAAGCATCTATGGATGCAGGCCAGAGTTTTGCTCGCTTTGGTGGCTACAACATCACATTGGTGGCTCATATTCATCTTGTGGTCAATTATGACCCGCAAGTCCCTTTTGGCCATGGTGCTAGCAGGCGTGGCACTGCTGAGCCTATAAACATGCTGCGGGTTTTTTTCCCCAAGGTGAAGTACCTTGCATTTTTCAGTGTTGAGGGCCATTGGGTTTTTGTCCACCCATTTTCCGAGCCTGTCAAGGTCGGCCTGGATTACCATTCTGTCCTCAGGTGCGGACACTTTACCACAAAGTTTGGTGTCATCAGCGAACTTGGCTAGTTCACTTTTGATACCAATGCCCACATCATTACTGAAGGTGTTGAAAATAATAAGCCCAAGGACAGAGCCTTGGGGGACCCCACTGGTGACAGCGCACCACAGTGATTGAATTCCGTCAACTACCACTCTCTGGGTCCAAACTCAGAGTCAATTCCCCAGCCAGCGGACTGCGATGTAGCCGAGGCTGCAGTTGGACAGTTTTTCTACGAGATGACCATGGGATGCCAGATCGAAAGCTTTTGGATTTCACCC
Source organism: Crocodylus porosus (assembly GCF_001723895.1). NCBI lineage: Eukaryota > Metazoa > Chordata > Crocodylia > Crocodylidae > Crocodylus > Crocodylus porosus. The sequence continues at coordinate 10,686,210 of NW_017728911.1, read as the reverse complement.
AAAGAAATCACTGTATCATAACAGAGGAAACAAGCAGTCAAGTCAGGAAAAGGTGTTTTCAGATTTATTTGCATTAGATTTTGTTGCATTATTTGATATTTTAAATGCAAGCAGAATCCCATTTTGGGGAAGAGATGGAGATTTATTTTTTGCTCTAAATCAAGCTTCTTAGGTAAGTTTTAATATTTTCATTGGACCAAAAGCAAAGAGCAGACTGCAAAGCAGCAACCACATTTTTCTGCATCTTTAGCCAGACAAACATTAGTTCTCCTTCCAAACTATAGCAGCTATTTTAAAGAATGTTAACTTGCTGTTTTCTAAATATGCAGATGTTCTGTTGTCATAGTTCCATATAGTAATGAACAGCTTCTTAATATTTAATAAACCATGCATGCTGTCCCCAGGCAGGGAGCACAGACTGTTGATAGCCAGCTACTAAATGGCCATTAAGATACAGAATGTTTCTTAAAATGTGCTTAGCAAACATGTTATATCACCTGCAGTGGAATGTGCCTTATGTCAATCTTAAAAGTGGAATACTTCCTAAGAAAAGCTAGATAGGTAGCAAAAAGAGTGGGTATGTCCACTACTCGAGCCAAAGTTTCAAATACAACCTTCACCTTATGACAAATATTTTCTCCTACTGCTGTTCAAACTAAGGGTATTGGGTAATGGGATGGCAGGCCAAAGCACTCACTATAGTCAACGAAAGCTATAAAGAATCCATTTATAATGCTGCTTCATAGGAATCTTCTTGGTTGCCTCTTGTGTACAATCAAAGTCCTAATATATGGCAATAATGATGTTCACTAATTGGCTATAGAAGCCATTAATACAGAATAATATCTATGCACTTTAGTACATGCTTTTTTATACCATAAGAACAAAAACTAATGCTAATGAGATCAGATGGAAATAGGGAAAATCATTAATGCAATTAGGATTAGATATTGCCCTTTACTGGGCTGGCACACTAGGAGTCTGAGAGGAAGCCTCCCTCTCCCCGGGCCTGCATTAGATATCATGCTGGTCTGTGCAAAGTTGCCCTTCTACATGGAGGACATGTCCACCTATAGATTTAAAAAAAGTGTCAGAAAGGTTGATTGGTTCTGTACTTGTGCACTATCAGTCTCAGGGAAGACCGGCCTGTTAGGAGTCATAGCCAGCTGGCTAGTGCACGTACTGTTAGCAGCAGCATCCATTACTACTAAGCAACAAACAGCTTTGCAGACCACCCCTAAACATTGGGATGAGAAGCTAAGAATTTTTAAAAACACGTGTCCTTCCTCCAACCTCTCCCAGTCTGGGACTTGCTGCTTTTCAGAAATATTAGTTTGTTTTAAACAAAACTCTAGGAGAGTTCCAGACCCCTTCTCAGCTGGCCGGTTGCATCTCCTTTATCTCTTACATGCAGCTTACCTTTGCAGTCAAAAACCCGAAATAAAAGGAAACATTAACATTCACAAACTTATTTTTTAACATGTATGTATAAAAAAATCCACTAAAATGACAGTGGAAGGCTGAATGAGTGCAACTGAACAACGGTATAGCTGACAGAAAAATTTGGTCTGGTGTTTATAGGAAATGCATAGATGTGAACAAAACAATAATAGGCAATGTGTTTTCTGGTATTATTTTCAACTAAATATGCTGAATAAAAGCAGTTTTCTAGACTGTAAGCTGACATGCACAGTCTCTGAAAGAACAGGCCTACACAGATGGCTTGGGCAAGCTATTGGGACCATTTGTGAAGCGTGGAGTCACTCTGAGTCAATGTCCAGAATCTGGCCTTTCCCTGGTAACACACACAGTAACAGAATAACTGACTTATAGGCACTGCTTGGTAAACACAGACTTCTCAGTCCCAGATGTACAAGGGTCTCCAAAATTCATATTCTCACCCCAAGTGGGAAGAGATCCCCTCCAGTTGTTCAACAGTAGCCTGCCTAGCAGAGGAGAACTGATACCTCCAAAAGGATGTGGAAAAAGACAGCAGTACACATTTTTCTCATATGCTAAGGTTGGTTGCGGTGTGTTATGAAGGAGATTAGATTTCATCTTTCAGCAGTGGAAAACAAACACTGATCATACATCAAAATATTTTCCTTGTAAATCAGAGACCTTGACACCTTAAATCCTGAGCTTAAAACACATCCACTCTGAGCAGATACTGTAATTAAGATAAATAAGCAAGCACTGAGAGTGAAACTTATCACCTACAGTGGTAGGTGGCAAAAAAGTGAAGACTAATTTGAAAAGGCTAAATATTGTACCTACAACAAATTCCTGAATTATTTATTGTATGAATAGTGATCTGCAGTTTTTCTAAGACATGCTTATGTGGAAGTTCCTGACACCAGCTGTCCCTTTGTCCCCACAATATTTTCTAGCATATTGTAGTTAAAAAAATCCTATAAGACTTCTACAAGAACCCAAAAATGTGGCACAGCTAACAATAAAATTATCTATCCTAATGCAGAGTTCCACAACACTGTATTTATAACTATCTCAACATGTATGACTACAAATAGTCAAGACCCATGCAGAAGGATATTTAAGTCAATAAAAAACTATAAACACTAAAAACTAAATAAATAGTGTGTTAATATTTTGAAATTTCTAATCAAATACACTGACTTACTACTTGTGGAGCAAGCAGACTCTTGAACAAAGATACCTCTGGAGCAATACCCAGAATCTGTCATTTAAAGGACCCCTACAGAACTCATTACACAGGAAAACTACTGAACTCCACATTGTTTTAGCCAATGGGAGTTTTCCTGTGTAAGAAGTAGTAAGTAGGGTCCTAATGAGGCAGAGAGTTATTATAAGGAAGGAGTGTTAGGACGTCAAAAAGGGACAGAATGTTTGCATGCTGAAGCCAGAAGCCTACTGTAGGTATAAATGTGTAAAAATGGTGAGGTTTCCAAGTACGTCTTCTTAAGTAAAATGTCCATCGAGAAAAGCATTGATAGGGTCTTGTGGAAGACTTGAAAAAGGGAAGAAAAATATCTTCTGGAAGAAATCTGCACTTTGCTTGAGGGAAAAATTTAAGAGTTCAAAAGAGGAAGGAAGAGAGACCGTTTTATCTACAGACATTTCCATAACAGAATGTCTTCTTGATTTGGTCCAGAACTAAAAGAGTCCTGCTTGCTGGTTTTGAAAATGCTAGTCCTGATATGATATTAGACCTGCACCCCAAACTTTTTTTATTCCGCTCAGGTGCTTGCATGCAACCTGTTGTGATTGTCTCACCCATACCTAATTTATGTTCCACATCCCATACCTAATTTAAAAAGAAAACAAATAAACTGCTCACCCACTTCCACCCCTTTCCGTTCATTCTTATAGCATAGTAGGGCCTGATTTTACAAAGGTTTACTCACACAAGTAGCACTTACTCATAAGAAGTCAACAGAATTGCTCTTGTACATACAGTTTAAAGGGACTGGCTAACAGTTATTTTGGGGTCTGAGCCTTCAGACTTTCAACCAGAAATCCCCTGAAGGGCATAATTGCATTTTCAATGTCTTATGTGTGCCACTGCTTACATCAAGCTATCCAACTACCTGATTTTTGAGTCCCATAAGATATCAAGGTGATGATAATTTCATTCAAATTATAATTGCAGATTAATTACCATCATCAATGGCTCCAATGACACAATCCATTTTAGAAATATGGGCCCTTTTAGCTTAAGTTTTCTGTCATCTCTCTTTTTCATTTGATAGCCTTGAAAATTTTAAATGGATTAAAATCTATTATATTTCACCTTTGACCTTAGTTTAAGTTTAGTGAGCTTTAGCATCCAACCCTGTCAACAATCCCAAAATGAAGTACATATTTCATCCTTATATAGCTACCTAAAAAAAGGTATTTTCATTTTCCTCTCACGTTGCATAGACGATAAGCACTTTATATTTCTGAGCAATCTGCGCCTGATCCAAAACTCATTCATGTTAGTTTTGACTGACTTCAATGGATTTTATATCTGGCTGTCTGACAGGATGTTTTAGAGCTTCAAAGAATACCAAGCACTTATTTGTTGGTGATGTGCCACTCAATGGTTCATTTGGTTAACTGTAGGTATCTATCCATCACTAATTTAGTAAAAAGAATAACCATTTTTCCCTCACATAATTCTCTCCTCTCTCTCTCTCTCTCTCACTCACACACACACACACACACACACACACACACACACACACACACACACACACACACACACACACACACACACACAACCAGAGATGGCTTGAATGTTAACCTAAATAGTGAACCCATCAGAGAATCATGCCAACTTGCCTGATATTAAAATAGCCCGATATACTTTACCAGCAACAGACACTGCTCTTATTATAACTTGCTCTAACTTTAAAAAAAAAAAACCAAAAAACTGCTGCTGGAATTTTAAGTAAAAAACAGTTTTTTCATTTGGATATCACAAAAACCATTACAGACAACCTTATCCCTCTGAACAAAAGGATTTTATGTATGTACTGTAACTCTTTTCTCTGTGGGTTTGAAATTACACACAGTAGAGCCAAAGGTAAGTCATTTCTAGAGGTTTATACATTTCTCGGGTTTTTTTTCCTTTTCTCCCTCTTGTGAAATATATTTGTGGCCCACAGCAATCACTTTAGACTTTTTAGACACGTCCGGATAGAGATAGATGACACAAGTAATCTACTTATCTTCCTTTTCCATCACCAATAAAAGTGACAGCCTGCCTAATTAGGCCTAATAAAGCAGCAGCCAAGAGAGTGGCACAGCAGCGATCTAAAGAGAAATGGCATTGACCCACAGATACAGGTGCCGCCTTGAGGCAGTACTGGTATTGCTTTATCTCCAACACATTACAGCTAGCTCATACCATATTCAAATGCAAGTAGCATGTTTTTCTCCTCAATTCTTAGATCAAGAACAAAAAAAAAATCTCATCTAATCAAAAAAGGCACTGACAATTTTTCAGCTTCACATTAAAAGCAAAGAGTCATTCAGAACAGTGCACTCCATATTCTATTTTATAATATCACTTTAAGCTATTTCTTTGAATCACAGACATTTCTTTGTTAAGAAGCAAAATCAAAAATTCATCAGAAGAAGTTCTCAGGTTTTCTTTCTTTTTTTTCCCACCCTTTTTTCCCCTTTTTTTCAAACAGGGTATGGCATGGGTTTTTGAGCTGGAACCAACATTTGTAGAAGTTAGGGGTCCTTAAGCAATTATTAGCGATAAGATCTTGACACGCTTGAGAGTTGTCAACAACTGACTTTAAACAAAGTAGAAGGAAAGGGAAATAAATGGTGCTCTCAGCAAAATTAATACGCAGCCCTGCAAATTAAAGATGTAGTGTGTTTTTTAAACAAGGAAAAATAGTGAACTTTGCATGAAACAGCATTTTAAGTATATCTTTGCAAAAATTATCAGATTGTCAAATAGCATCAAAGTAAATCAAACCAATAGCCATAGATGGTATTTCCACATTTGCCAAACACAAAATATTTGTCTTTTTTTTTTTGCCTGTAACAATTTATCACTGCTGTTAGGTTACTATGGGCCCAAACTCTGTTTTTGTTTCACTAGTACTGAAAGAGCAGTATTGTCAATGCAACCATTGCCAGCAGTGAATACTGGTTTGGGAGGACTATATTCTCATGCAAGGACTCAGTTCAATATACCAATCGAATTTCTCTTTTGAATGAGATACTAAAACATCTCTCTTTCTCTCTATGATAAATAAAGTTCTCACTGTGTCCTACTTAAGAGTTGAAGTGTTAATTGAAGTGCTCTATTCGTATTTTAATGTGAAGCAAATTAGTATACTCTTCTTTCCCTAATATTTCTCAGTAGTTTAAACTGGATGTATTATCTTTTATTCTTGCCAAACACCATTTAGTTTTGTCGTTTGATGTTGCTTCTAGACAGATGCATCTTATCAGAGAGAAGAAATGGCTGTTATCAAAGAAATACTGTTTTCACAGCATGTACAATTAGCCTGTGAAACTCATTGACACAAGATATCTCTAAGACTAAGACCTTAACAAAATTTTAATAGGGACTATCCAAACAACCAGAAGTTTTGGCAGGAAAATAAACCTAATGGTTCAAGTCATAAATCAACCTCTGAATGACGACAGTTTGGTAGAAACTCTTTTATGCAGATTATATAAAAAGTGACTACTGCAGGGTGCACACTTCTTTCCTTCAGAACTAAATTAAGTATCTTAATATGTCATTGTCAACCTAGTGAGAGAGAGTTTGTGGGGGGAGGGGTTCGATATTGTTTTGTTATGTTTTGTTTTCCCCATAGTGCACTACCTAACAAACATTTTGAAGTTATGGGCCCGATCCAAAGCCCTGTGAAGCTGATTAAAAGACACCGTTTAATTTCAGTGGGTTTGAAATAATGCTTTTGAGAGGATCACAAGTTAGGAAAGCTTTGTTGATGCGCCCATCAATTACAGTATTTGTGCTTGTGATTGGTTTAATGAGATTCCAATCTATTGCTGGTTGCAAAAAAACAGAAAAATTGACTGATTACATCCTCCTATAGAAAAAGGAAGGCTATGCCATGAAAAAAACCCCAAAACTAAGGATTTCATTTGTTATTCCAATTAATTAATTGGAAAAACATTTCAACATACTTATTAAAAGTGCCCACTTCTTTTCAACTGGTGCGTACCCTGTTCTCTTAACAAGAACTTCAGCGCTCTTTAAAAAATAAAATTGCTCCTTTAATATTAAGTAGAAAGCTTACTTATATTTTTTCCAGGTAAAGGCAAGATAGTAAACTACAAGGACCATCAGCTTTAGTCCAGCACAGCTTTAGTCTCAAGAATATTTATAATGAGTTCAAGACACAACTTTAATGTGACTCTACAAAGGCACAGAGATATGCCTACAGAGTTCATAGCAAGATCAGGACTTTATCTTGTTTCATTTTCTACATATCCATCATATTTGGATTTCAAGGTACGCTGTCTCTCCATTTTGTAGCGTTACCTAGATTTTACAGCCTATTTTGCATATTTGCATGGAAGGGCATCTCTGGCAGGGCCATGACTCAGCAGGATTGTACAAACCCAGCTGCAATTAGCAAAGCATTTTCCTTAAGGCATTAACATTTATAACAAGAAATAAGTTAACACAGACAAAATAGTTCTCTGTTTTAGGATTTTCCTACAGCAAATCTGTCTGTTACAGTTTGTCTACTGCTACTCTCGTAGCCTTGCCCTCAACGTCTGTAAAAGGGCAGAGACCAAACTCAAGCTGGGTTTAATATTGGGGCCAGGAAATGCCCATGTGCAGTAGGGTGTGCAAGAGTTGTACTGGGTTCAGTATTGGCCTGTTCTTTGTTTTTCCTCACGGTCAGTGCAAAAGCATTGCTTACATAACAACTCAAATCTGCCTTGCCCGCTCACTTTTCACATGTGCCTATTGAACCTGAGGAATTATGCTGACAGGTGCACACGGGGCTTAAGAATAGCTCCAACTATGCCACGGGATCTGCCCAAGGCACTCAGCACAGTAGCCTGCTTTCCCAATAGTGTGATCTTTGGTTCTGTTTTGTCCTGGACCATCATGTTTATAAACCCTTTCTCCCCTGTCCATTACTGAATGAGGAACGGACTGCAAAAAAGTCCTGTTTCTTCAGTTCATTGGTGGAAATACTTGTCAGTCATTTGTCCTCATGATTTTATTTGTTGTGCCTAGAGGTAAGGCAGTGCACAGCCTGGAGGAGCAAGTTTTCCAGCCAGCCAGGGAGGGAGGGAGGAAGGGGGAGGATTCCAGTGGCCCCACTCCTTGCTGATGATTGGCCAAGGAGACAGTAGCCCAACCCCTCACTGCTGATTGGCTGAGGGGGCCAGTGGTCCTGTACCTCGGGAAGGGGATGTCCTGTATTCTAGGGATGCATCAGTGGCCACCCTACTTCCCAAGTTGCATACAGAGAACACCAGCAGCTGCTGCAAGGGGCTGACAAGAGAGGGAAAAAACCCAACTAGCACAAGCCATAGCCAAAAAAACATAATGGAGCCTTCCAACTTCACCCTTCCCAGCCCCAGAGAAACCAATTCAGGCTACCTGGCTCAGCATGTAACAGCCTTCATCTCCAGTTAATATACCCTTTCATTCTCCTATGAATCCCAGAAGCCTCCCCTCTCTTAGCTGCTGACTGACTTGGTTGGCATTCCTCTGCATCTCCACCCACAGCAGCCCCTTAGAGTCTCGTTCTCTCTGCTCTTTTTGTCCTCCTCTCCCAACATCGGTTGAGGATGATGTGGTTTAGGGAACAAGGAGCTCCTGTGGATGATATTCATGGTCCCCCTCCTCCCTCAGTGAATAATTTGATGCTACTCTTCATTGTTTTATAGTGCTTACCTGCCCTTCATGTCTTTAGGTGGCCCAGGTTTATGCTAGCAAATTCAGCCGTCACAGGTCCCTGTTCGCCTCTCCATCCCACCCCCCCTCCTTTGTACTGACCCCAAAGTGTAAACGGTTCTCCTGCTGAGAGCAGAGAAGAGATCCACCTCTGCTGCAGCCATTGATCTAGTGGCATCTGCTGGCTCAGCAGCGTTAGCTCAGTATAAAGTGGTAATAAACTGAAATAAAACCCTTAACCCTTAATGAAGTGAAATAATGTGATTTGCTGAAAATGCTTGGCCTTTTTTATTATGATTCTAAAGGAAGTAACAGATGTAAGTCAGCTTATGAACATAAAAGACAAGAGCAACATTGCTCTGCATTGCCTTGGTCAAAACTGAAGTGCTCTCCTGGGAAGCTATAAGAAGTTTGTTTCCCTTCCACAACAACATATTACAACCCATTTATTTATACTGTTGTTTCCAGTTCAGTATATTAACAGAATAAGTTTTGTCATTGTTTAAACTGATGGGCCTCCACGGTATGAAAAACACCTAGGCAGTTTTAATGAGTTTAAAATTTGAGAATGGGATTCCTTTATTTATTGCTGACAGGCCCAAATTTAATCAGTCGCATCTTACTGGGGATTTCTTGCTCCTGTGATATCTTCTCATGACTGATGCCACTGTTGGAAGCATACAATGCAGCTCACTGCCAAATCCACCCTTACTCCTCAATGAATGTTACTAACCCACATTTCAAAGGTACAGCAGTACACATTGACATTAGTGGGATCTGTGGGTACTAGAAAATAAGGCCAAAAAGATATTCCCATATAAATTAAAACACACTGTTGCCACATTAATCTTTAAACATATATCATACAGGCACAACATTCAATACCAGTCCTTACAGAGTGCCAGCTTACCATTTCTCAACTAGCTGAGAATGTTACAGCTCTCCTTTTAGACTCAATATGTTCCCATCCCACAGCACACTGATGGAGCCTCACTGTTTTATTCCCATCAGTTACTTCTGTTTGAAATGGAAAATACTGAAACAGGTCAAAACTGGGATATTTGATACAAAGAAAGAAAAGAAATGCTCTCCATCTGCTTATTACACCTTTTCTGTTGGGAGGATCCAATTTAAACCCATTGAAATACAGTAAAAGGGGATAATTCATTGGGCTTTGGATTAAAATAACTAGTCCTTTTGACATATTTAAAAATAAGATCAAGTATTCTGATGGATTAGGACCCACATGCTTACATCACTTAAAGAAACCTGGGTTGAGTCCTGACGATAATATTGAAGAGCTAGTCACCTATTATTCTGCACGTCCACCTCTGTTCTCTGCTTCCTTCACCAAGTCTAGGGCAAAACCACCTTTCTTCTGCTTAAAAAAGGGGACAGGATATTAATAAACATCAATCTCAGGAGTGAGCTATTGCCAAAGCTGTTTTACCAAATATTGTCTCTTCTGGAACAATATCATTTGTACCAGCAGAAACAGATCTTTACAAATCAAGTCATATGCTTAAACTTTATAGCCTGGAATCTTTCAAGGGGAAAAAGATGGAAGGTCACATCTTTATCAATCTATTGTGTCAGCATTTTTTCTCATCCTAGAGGATTAGGAGAGTTTTCTCTAGAGTCAGACCTCATTCATAATCATAAACAAAGGGTTAAACAGTGAAATCGGGGAAGAAACGGTAGGTTCTTCCTTGCACGTTTTTATATGGCCTCAGTGATTACTATCTAGTTGTTCGCCACAACTAATGATCACGTAGAAAAAAATATCCACCAATGCTCCATAAGTAAATAGAAAATGCTAACCTTAGCATATTCAAAGGAGCATTTTAGCATGCAGCCATTAAGTTATCTCTTGGTTATTTATTTCTTCTGCTTGTTATTAGCTCTGTGAAGAATATTATTCTAATTATGTCAGCCCAATCAGCAGTATTGCATGTCCAGGCTCATTTCCATTAGTTTGAGCTTTGTCTTTCACACTGTGATACTAATTCAATGAGACATCAAACATTTAAATCGACCCAGGATGCCGAGGTCAGGCAGTTTTGCCCTTCCACTCTATTAGCACTCGAGTGTAATTGTGTTTGTCACTCCCCGCATGACTAATAGTATCAGGGTGACTATCAGAGCACAAATGAGCAATGCACTAATATATTATTTTGTTCTATAATATCAATATGTGTTTATTCAGTGGTTGTGTTAGCCAAGTTGAAATGTTCACTTTAATATAGTAACCATAAACTGTTCACTTAAACAGAAGCACTCACTCATACAATTACTTTACAGCAATAGAATTTTGCCAAAGTGAGAAAAAGTCAGTTTAAAATAAGCTTTAAGAAGCTAAATTTGAAGACCTGAAGGTAGTGGAAATCAAAAAAGGACAATAATAAGTGACACAAACCATTTAAAAACAGTTTGCATCTTTAAAAGACAACTATTAGGAAAGTTTAAAATAGCAGACCTGAAAAAGGGCCTAGCTGGGAATTATAGATCATAGAAAAGTGGGGCTGGAAGGGATCTCAAGAGATCATTTAGTCCAATCCCCTGTTCAAAAGAGAATCATCCATAGCTAACTATCCTAGACAAATGTTTGTCTAATCTATTCTTATAAACTCTGTGAACCCTCTTGTACAGCTACCAGGCACCATCTCTGAAACATGAAAAACATCTTAGCTTGCCAGAGGTAAAGCAGTGGGACAAATATGCTGTCTATGTCCTGCCACCGCAAAGACAGGATGTAGTCACTTACATTAGGGATAGAAATTATGCATAAACCGGGACAAGTGATCAGAAACTGGTTCAAATCTGTAACACAACCAAATTTCAGTGTGCATAAGCTGCTTTCAAAATGGCCAGAACCGGTTTAAGATGAACCTGGATGGACGTAGTATCAGATTTAACTGATTTAGGTTAAAGCAGTTTATTGAAATTCTGTCCCAGATCCCCTCCAGATTCAAGTTAACTCACAGTCCCCCAGCATCCCAGGATGCTTTGCACCTCCCCCATAAACTCCCCCTTGCAGGGTGGGTAGGCTAGCCCTGGCTCAAGCTGTCCGCTCCAGCCCAGCAGAGAGGCATGCTATAGCACCCCCTGGCACCTGGCCTGGGCCACTGCAGGCACATGACTACATTTCTGGAATCAAAAGTGAATGTCTGTTCATTTGCTTATCAGTTCAACCTATGCAGTTTAGGCTAATCTGGGAAAACTGAATCAATTCAGGAAGAGCATCTTCACAGCCAGGCTTGCTAACCTAGGGAGGAGAGCTTTAAATTCGGTTTGCCAAGGGATGGAGACCAAAGCCCTCAGGTAAGTGGGGAAGCAGGAGACCTGAAGAAACAGCAAGCAGGAACAGGCAACAGGGGAGGTGCTCTCATACTTCCTGAGAAATCAGGGCAATCAACTAGTTACTTCAGGTGCCTTACTTGAATGCACAGAACCTAGGAAACAAGCAGAAAGAATTGGAAATCCTTGCAGAGTCACAGAACTATGACGTGATCAGAATACCAGAGACTTGGTGGGAGCACACATGCCTGGAAAGCTGACATGGATGAGTACAAACTGTTCAGGAAGGACAAGCAAGGAAGAAGGGGAGGAGTACTTGCACTGTATGTAAAAGAGCTGTATGATTGCTCAGAGCTCTGGTATGAAACTGGAGATAGGCCTGTTGAAAGTCTCTGGGATAAGATTAGAGGGGAGAGCAACCAGGGTGATTTTGTGGTGGGTGTGTGCTATAGACCCCCAGACCAGGACGAAGTGATGGATGAGGCTTTATTCAAACAGCTAGTGGACATTTCCCAGTCACAGGCCCTGGTTCTCATGGGGGACTTCAATCACCCTGACATCTGCTGGGAGGGCAATACAGCAGTGCGCAAGCTATCCAGGAAGTTTTTGGAGTGTTGGGGGCAACTTCCTAGTACAGGTGCTGGAGCAGCCAACTAGGGGCCATGCTCTTCTTGACCTGCTGCTCACAAATAGGGAAGAATTGGTGGGGAATGTAATAGTGGATGGCAACTTGGACAGCAAGGACCATGAGATGATTGAGTTCAGGATCCTGAGGAAAGGAAGTATGGAGAGCAGCAGAGTAAGGACCCTGAACGTCAGAAAAGCAGACTTTGATTTGCTCAGGGAACTCATGGGCAGGATTCCCTGGGACGCCAGTCTGAGGGAGAGAAGAGTCCAGGAGAACTGGCTGTACCTTCAAGAAGCCTTACTGAAAGTGCAGGAACAAACCATCCCGATGTGCAGGAAGACTAGCAAGTATGGCAGAAGACCAGCTTGGCTTAGCAGGGAACTCTTCAGTAAACTAAGTCACAGAAAGGAAACTTATAAAAAGTGGAAACTTGGACAAATAAATAGGGAGGGGTATAAGAGCAAGCAGGAAGAGAAAGCTGATCTCCTGAATGATTACTTTGCCTCGGTCTTTCACTAGACCAAAGGGAAAACCACGCCAGGTAGAGTAGAGGATGAGCATGGTAGGAATAATCACCTTCCTACTATTGCTGTAGAATTGGTGTATGGCCAATTAATAAAATTAGACATATACAAGTCTGTGGGACTGGATGATCTTCATCCAAGAGTGCTGAAGGAGCTAATCAAAGGCATGGTGGAACCCCTGGCAAAACTCTTCCACAACTCATGGTGCTCTGGAGAAGTCCTCAAGGACTGGAAGAGAGCTAATGTTGCACCCATTCTCAAGAAGGGCAGGAGGGAGGACCCAGGTAACTCTAGGCGAATCAGCCTAACTTTCATCTTAGGGAAAATCCTAGAAAAGTTCATCAAGGAGTCTATCTGCGATAAGCTTGCAGAAGGTAAGATTCTGAATGACAGCCAGCATGGCTTTGTCATGAGCAGGTCTTGTCTTACCAACCTAATCTCCTTCTATGACCAGGTAACTCGCCACCTGGACATGAGAGACCAGGTTGACATTGCATACCTTGACTTCCAAAAGGCCTTTGATCTAGTATCCCACAATATCCTCACAAGAAAATTGAAGGATTGTGCACTTAACTTCAAGACAGACACATGGGTGAGAAACTGACTGCAGGTTAGAACCCAGAGAGTCATAGTAAATGGTAGGGCTGCGCAAAGCTTCAGTCCCTGATTCAATTCGGTGGAGATTCGGCCTGATTCAGCGGCCGAATCTCCAAATCTGAATCAAATCAAAGGACCCTTTAATCTCTCCGAATCGATTTGGAACCCTCTGAATTGATTTGGAGAGATTCAGACAGATTCAGCAATGCAGATGTAGATGAATAAAAAGGATTTAAATGATTTTTCAACATACCTCTAGGTAGCAGGGGCTCTGAACACTACAATGCTGGGGCAGATGCAGTGTGTCACAGAAGCACAGGGAGCTCCCCAGTGCACTCGGCAGCAGACCCAGAAGTGGACCACAAGCACTTCAGATCCACTTCCTGGTCCTCCAGGGAGCATGCAGGGCCCCCTCTCCCTCACACTCCCCAGCTCAGTGACTGGTGCCTCCTGGGTCTGGGGGGGCACCTGGAGTCCCCCTGTGGCTGATCACCGAGCCATGGGGGCACAGGAGAGGGGGCCCAGCACACTCCCCAGCAGAGCTGGAGGTGGACCAGAAGTACTTCTGGTCCACTTCTGGGTTTACTGCCAAGCATGCTGGAGAGCCCCCCATGCTCCTGTGGGACGCTTCATGCACCCCAGCACCACAGTGATCATGAGCCACACTGCTACTTCAAGGTATGTAGAAAAAACTTGTAAAGCTGTGCCTGTGTCCAAATTGCTGATTCGCCAAATCAGCATCAAATCACCAGATTTGGATGTGGCCGAATCAGATCAGGAACAGTGATCCAAATCAACTAATTGAATCACTGTCCCTGATTCAGGCCGAGTCTCATAGCCCTAATGAACAGATCGATGTCATAGTGATGAGAAGTGGGCAGCAGTGTCCCACAGGGGTTGGTGCTCGGTCCAGTACAACATCTTTATTAACAGTTTGGATGTAGGGGTGAAGAGCTCACTGGCCGAGTTCACAGATGACACCAAGTTATGGGGAAGTATGGTCACACTTGAAGATAGGCTAGTTACAGGTAGACCTAGACAGGTTAGCAAATTGGGCAGATTGGAATCTGATGAAGTTCAATGTTGAGAAATGTAAAGCGCTCCTCCTGGGAACAAGCAATCTCTAACACACCTACAGGCTTGGCAGCACCAAACTGACTAGCACCACGAATGAAAGGGACCTGGGGGTAATAACAGACCACTGTATGAATATGAGCTAGCAGTGCAATGCTCTAGCCAGTAGGGCAAATAATACCCTGGCATGCATCAATCAATGGATCTCCAGCAAAACCAAAGAGGTGATTCTTCCACTCCACTCAGCCCTGGTGAGACTACAGCCAGAGTCCATGCTTTAACAAGGACATAGACAAGCTTGAGAGAGTCCAAAGAAGAGCCACCCCTATGATGAGAGTCTGAGGAAAGGCTGAGGGATCTGGGACTCTTCAGCCTGAGGAAAAGAAGGCTGAGACACGGTAGCAGATTACTGCTGCACTAGGGGAATACATCAAGGGCTTGGTGAGCAACTGTTCACCAGGGCACCCAAGAGGAAAACCAGGAATAATGGCCACAAATTCCTGGAAGATCAATTCAGGCTCAACATTAGGAAAAACTTCTTCACAGTCAGGGTGTCCAGACTGTAGAATAAGCTCCTTCCAGAGGTGATGTAATCACCTACCCTGGAAATCTTTAAGAGGAGACTAGACATTCACCTTGCTGGACTCATCTGACCCCAGTTATCTTTCCTGCTTGATGCAGGGGGCTGGACCCGATGATCTTCTGAGGTCCCACCTGGCCTTACAATATATGAAACTATGAATCTATGAGCATTGCTTGGGAATGCAGGAATCAAGTCAAGAAGGCCAAAGTGCAATTAGACATGCAGTTAGTAAGGGACATGAAGGGTAACTAGAAGGGTTTCTATGAGTATGTTGGTAGGAAGAGGAGGATCAGGGAAAGTGTGGGTCTATTATTGAATGGGGGAGGCAACCTTGTGAAAGAGGATGCAGAAAAGGCTAAAGTATTCAATGCCTTCTTCACCTCAGTCTTCACAGGCAAGGTCAGCTCCCAGACTACTGCACCAGGCAGTACAGTTTAAGGAGGAAGTGAGCCATCAACGGTAGTGAAAGAACTGGTTCTGGACTATTTAGGAAAGCTGCACATATACGAGTCCATGGGTCCAGACAGGATGTACCTGAGAGTGCTGAGGGAGTTGACTGATGAGATTACAGAGCCATTGGCCATCATCTTTGAAAACTCACGGAGATCAGGAGAGGTCCTAGATGATTGGAAAAAGGCAAACATAGTGCCCATATTTAAGAAAGGGAAAAAGGAGGATCCAGGGAACTACAAAGCAGTTAGCCTCATCTCAGTCCCACAAAATCATGGAGCAAATCCTCAAGGAATCCATTTCTAAAGCACTTGGAGGAGAAGGTGATTAGGAACAGTCAGCATGGATTCACCAAGGGCGAGTCATGCCTGACCAACCTGACTATCTTCTATGACGAGACGACTGGCTCTGCAGATGTGGGGAGACCGGTGGGTGTGATATACCATGATTTTAGCAAGGCTTTTGATATGGTCCTCCACAACATTCTCACAGACAAGCTAACGAAGTATGGGCTGGATGAACAGACTGTAAAGTGGATAGAAAAGTGACTAAAGCATCAGACTCAGAGGGTAGCAACCAATGGCTTGATGTCTAGTTGGTATCAAGTGGAGTGTCTCAGAGGTGGGTCCTGGGGTCAGTTTGTTCAATATCTTCATTAGTGACCTGGAAGATGCCACAGAGTGCACCCTTAGCAAGTTTGCAGGTGACACCGAGATTGGGGGAGTAGTAGATACACTGGAGGCTAGGGCTAGGATTTAGAGTGACCTAAACCAGTTGGAGGATTGGGCCAAAAGGAAACTCATGAGGTTCAAAGACAAGTGCAAAGTCCTCCACTTAGGCCAGAACAATCCCATGCATCAGTATAGGCTGGGGGCTGCCTGGCTGGGCAGCAGCTCTGCAGAAAAGGACCTGCGGAGTACAGTGGACAATAAGCCATATATGAGCCAGCAGTGCGTCATTGCTGCCAAGAAGTCTAATGGCATACTGGGCTGCATTGGTAGGTGTGTTACCAGCAGGTCAAGAGAAGCAATTATTCCCCTCCATGCAGCACTGGTGAGGCCACATTTGGAGAGCTGTGTTCAGTTTTGGGCTCCCGGCTACAGAAAGGGATGTGGACAAATGGAAGAGGGTCTGGTAGAGGACAACAAAAATGGTGAGGGGGCTGGGGGACATGACTTATGAGGAAAGGAACTGGGCTTATTTAATCTAGAGAAGAGGAGACTGAGAGGGGATTTAATAGCAGCCTTCAACTGCCTGAAGGGGGATTCCAAAGAGGATGAAGCTGGACTGTTCTCAGGGGTGGCAGATGGCAGAACAAGGAGCAATGGTCTCAAGTTGCAGCAAGCAAAGTTTAGGTTAGATATGAGGAAGAATTGTCTTCCTAGGAGGATAGTAAAACACTGGAACAGTTTACCCAGGGAGGCGGTGGAATCTCCATCCTTGGAAGTTTTCAAGACCCAGCTAGACAAAACTTTGGCTGGGATGATCCAGTTGGGCAGGACCCTGCCTTGAGCAGAGGGGTTGGTCTAGGTGATCTCCTGAGGTCCCTTCCAACCCTAATTTTCTATGATTCAACCTCAGGCCTTTTCACTGTCTGTACTTAGCCTTAACGTGCTCAGTGAATTGAAGAGGAACATGCCCTGTGCTACAAAGGAAGGGAAAAATCCCTACAGACCATGCCAGTCTAATCATGGAGTAAAATTCCTTCCTGATCCTAAATGTAGTGATCAGTCTGACTTTTAGCAGAGGAGCAAGGATCTCTAGCCAGGAATCCTGGGTTTTTTAGACCTAGAAGAAGCATTGTTAACCCCAGCCTTGGTTGTAGCTAACACCTAATGCTTCTGTGGAATACCCTCAACTGTAGCACAAAGAAGCGGGGAAAAAAATTCCTTTTTTGGTTCTATGTAGCAATGAGCATGGGACAAACAGCCCCAAGGAAAAGTGAACATTGAGGCCCTCATTGTTCTTCTGTTGCAGGGATCCACTTCTATAAATTGCTTAAGTACGAGGATAACTTTAAGCATACGAGTAGACATCCACTAGGACTGCTCATGTGCTTCAAGATGGATATATGCTTAAATCAGGAGCATAAATCAGGAGGACACGTATTGGAATTACTGTAATGGAAATGGTGCAAGTGAGCAAAGGATCAGACCCTGAATATTTTAAATTATTTAACATGAATTTAGTGTTTGTGAAAGATAACAGTTTGATAGCCAAAAAACCCCCATCTCTGTGTGGCAGATACGGTCCCTGACTCTTTTAAATGTTCCAGTGCCTTTGAGAAAAATCATAAGGTATAATCCTTGCCAGACTGTAATTAAGAGGAAAACTCCTGGTGACTTCAGTGGGACCAGACTTTCATCCATACTATTTGTGTGTTACTTACCTTTTTTGATGTGATAGAAACAGTCTGTGAAGCTGATTTTTTGGCAATTCTGAAAACCCAGAACAGGAATATTATTCCAAACTAGCATTAAATAATAAGCTCAGTCCAATTACTTTTGCAAAATAATGCAACTCATATCCCAAACTTTTTAATATACTAAATAAGCCTTATAGCAAAATATTCAACTTTTGTCCTCGGTTAAGAACCCCCTATAGGAAAAAAAATTAAATTTGTAGAGATTTAAGGAAAAATTCTCAGTACACTCATGCATGGTGAAAGCACATCATTGCTCATACGCAACACTTGTCTTTAAGCTCATTTCAGCCAATCCCTCAAACATATGCTTAAGTCTCACTGAAGTCAAGCTTGAAGATAGGCATGAATGTAAGTGTTTTGCTGACTCAAGACCATAAATTGACTGCTTTTTCTATCTAGAGTAGAAATTGGCTGTTTGCCAAGGACTTGGATTTGAACACTGACTCTTTGAGACTAAAGTCCTTTAGGATCTATAGGCTTCCTTCCTTCTGGAAAGTTTAAAATGTGTAACTTGTTAAATATATTTTCCTATTTATATGCACAATTTTCTGCTTCACACATACAGACTATATGTGGTTGCAAATACACCCAGTCTGAAAATAGAGTTCCATACTCCATATGGTGATCATTTTAGTAGCAAGTGGTTTGCCTGTCACATTAACAGACCTAAATGGTCTCCCCCAAATCAGATTGACTAGGATCCCAACTATCAAGGGTAAACAAAATTTAATATGTCAAAAAAAGAATATCCTTTTTTCCCCAGTATGCTTTTATACTTCCAAATTTCTTTTTGCAGGGGGCAGTTCCATGAGAGCTATAATTGATAGCTACAATACAGAGGTTTAGAAATGGATCCAAGCTTCAGGATCTGCACCTGAACAGAACATCTGGAATTTTGCACATCACTGAATGTTAGTGGTCTTTGCTCTGTTTAAATTTTCAACTTGCAATGAATCCTCAGCAGGCTGTGTTTGGCAGCATGCCCAGTCTAACATATCTTCTCCAAATCATAAACTTCCTAAACTAATGCTTGCCTGTGCAAAGACACTGGGAGAAGGATAAATCTTCCTCAGCATTAGCAGACTGGTTTAATTCATTGAAACTGTGTGCGTTAATTGAAAATCGGTCTTTACAAATACAGATCAGAGACACAATTAAATACATTTTAATAGTTTTTATTTTGACCCTCCATTGTCTCAATGTTCTTTTGGGAAAATAAATGCATATTTGTTTTCCTAACAATTCACACTTTTTGTTACTGTTTCTGTGGGAATCAAAATGCAGATGTCCTCCTTATTTCTTCACTTGAACAGCAGCAGAATAAAAAACAGCGTAATTCTCAGATATATTCGTATTTTGTGTTCTTGCTTGCTTTGCATTCATAAAACAAAAAGCATTTGGGATATTGTAGAAAAATGGTGTAGTCCATTGGTGAGAGTATAAGTGTGGGAACACGAAAACCTTGTGTTCTAATCTATGGTCCAACACTCAATTTCAGTCTGGTCTTGGGAAATGATCTAAAAATATATTTGTACTAGCCAACTGCCTGTGAAGAATGACCGGGGGGGATGGAACGGCATCACCCAGTGCCCTGTGCTGCCACCGCTTTGCCTCTGGCCCCGTGGGCCCCCTCCCCACCCCCATCCCTCATATCTGGCTCCAAGAACCCCCCCTCACCCTCCCGCTCTGGCCCCTCAGTCCCCACCTTCATGATGGGGGGAACAGACCCCACGTCCAGCCGTGCCCCTGCTTCTCATCCAGCCCCATTCATCTCTGCTCCCCTCTCCCCCTCGCCATGTTGGGTCCAGGCCCATTTCCTCCCTCTCTGTCCCCCTCTGCCTCCAGGGAGCAGGGTTGGGGAGGGAGGCAAGGCCAGTGCCGCTGTGCTGCCCCCACCCCCCTGCACTCTGGCCCTGCTGAGGAAGGATGGTGATGGTGCTGCTATGACAGTGGGGACTGAGGGGCTGGAGCGGTGGGGGGGAGGGCTTGCCCTCCGCACTGTGGCCCTGCTCCTTGGAGGCAAAGGGGGACAGCAGGGATGGTGCCACCATGACAGCAGGGACTGAGGGACCAGGGGAGGGGGTGAGGCCACTCCAGCCCCTCAGTCCCTGCTGTCATGGTGGCACTTCTGTCTGTGCAGAGCACTCTGATTAGTTGTTTCAGTAAGCATTGTGATTGGCTGCCGAGACAACCAATCAGAGTGTGAATAAAGTGTTACAGACAGACAGACAGACTAAGGCTTTTATAACATTAGAATTCCACTAAACAGGAGGCCATAAACACTAAACAGTAAAAAAAGAGATGCTATTTTCCCTAAAGCATCCTCTATCATAGAAGAGAAGGTTAAAATATGTTTGTATCACACAACACACACACACACACACGAATTAGGATTAGGATACACATACACATACACACACACACACTCTGAAATTAGGATTTTGATTTTTTAGGTTTAAAATTTTACAAGATTCTTCTGTCAGTAATTACTGTGACAAATATATATGTTAGAACCGGTGAGAATTCTATCCAAATGTTTGATAGAAATGGGGAAAACATGGGGAGAAATATTTATTTTCTGCCTAACACTAATTACATATATGTGTGGAAACAAAGTAAATACATTATTTTTCATACTTTGTTTGCCTACCCACTCAAAGTAATTGAACCTATGTGTACTAATAAATATATTCCCATGAGATAAATCCTTTCATTTGACAAATCAAAAAATTAAATAATACTTTATTTCAAATAATACGGTATTCAATACATACAAAATTGCTGTGTTTAGTTGTAAGCATGTTTGTTTTTTCTTGGAAACACACTGCTAAGTATTTTAATTTTGCCGTTTGGAATATTTCTTTTCACCAGTTTCTATTCCTAGTCACTCATGCTCTAGCTCAGCAACAGCTCTGCAAAAACAGCACATTTAGCCCCCAAAGGCAAGAATGCCACCTGTCTTTCATCCACATATAAATTCTGGCTGGTTATGCATGGAAGGATGGTAGTTGTTGAAGCATAAGATCAAATAATGGGAGCAAGAAGGTTAAATGTGTATATTTCAGGCTGCAAAAAGAAAGAAAGCTGTCCCCCGACACATGCTTTTTCCACTTGCACGTCTAATTTATGTATACAAGAAGCTATACATCACAGGGAGTATAATGATAATAAAAAATATATATTACATATAACAATATCTTCACCATCCAAGTCCACTCTGCAGATTCTATTGCATGACTACTGAGGGCAAGGACACCCTTCAATGCTGTGCTGTCAGAAAGAAGGAAGCTAAGATGCCATACAAAGGAACATGCCAGAGGGCATGACTACACATGTATTTGCTTAAGGCAAATTAAGATGATTTAAGAGTGCATCTACATGTAGACACACTGATGCACATTAACTTTTAGGTGCGATTAGCTAAGTTGCATTAGCCTGTGTCCATTGATGCACACTGTGTTAATGTGCATTAATCCTCTACTTGTGGGCTAATGCAACTTCATCATGCCTAAATTTGATACTTGCTTTATGCAGGTATCAAATTTAGGCAGGATTAGCCTAAAATTGCCATTTTTAAGGTGCATTAAGGCTGCACACATGTGGACATATGCCCTCAATATGCCTTAAAAATGGCACTTGTGTCTATGGTTCTCCAAATTAGAGGAAACACCTAAGTAAAAAGAAAATTCAAGAAGGGAATGCTGTTTGGTTCCTTGTCATCCGCTGACTGTGATAGTATAACCCCTAGTATGGAAAGTGGTATGGGGATATTTTCATGATGAAAGGAGCTTTAAAAATGCAATGCTGTTTCACCGTTAGAAATGCCTTGTGCATGGTAAATACTTGTGCAGGTAACAGTCTGCAGGTAGCAATCTGAAGAAAATATAGTCAGCCAAATCTATAGCCAAAGTAGAATAGGGTACTGTGTACACATAGTGCTTTAAAGACTTAAAGATTTCAGCAGAAGAGACACAAAAGCCGTAACACTAGTTTGAAAAGCCAAATGTAGTACAAGGAACTGCAACACTACACAGAACACCTGCAATTACAAAGGACATTTTGTAGTGTCCAGGTACTGAAAGCCAAAGATGACAAAGTCTGTGGCAGGAGTTAGAAAAGAAAGGATAAGAGCCCTCATGTCTTGTCCTCAGTCGTGCATCAGCTACTAACTGGAGGGACCACTTGCAGAGATGAGAGGATACAAGACGTAATTCGTTCCATGGCTTTAGAATTTGTGGAGTAGGGAGCTTTACAAGCATGGACATCCATAAAGTAGACAAACATCATGCTGAATGCTAGTACCAAGCCAGTCATCAGAAAAGTCATTTCTTCAGCACATGGCTGGAGTATGAGGTAGTAGTGGGTTTTATGAAAGGATCCCAAGAACCAAAACAGAGGCATTGTTTAATTTCACAAAGGATTTTTTTTGTTTGTTTTCCTCTTCTTGGCAATGCTTTTCATCTATTGCTGACCTGCTCTGCAAGGAAGCCAGCAGAGAGAGAAATGTTTGGGGTAATTGTATTGAACTATTTTGACGTGAAAAAAAATCTTGCCTTTTCATTCAACATACAAAATATCATGCATCAGCTGTTCCATAGCAAGTCCCACCCCCTCACCTCTCTTTTAACTTGTGCTAATTTGCTCATTTGTCCATAGCCTCAAACACACAAAAGCAACTCTGCATCCCCATCTCTTCCTCTATGTAAATTTATTATTAGGTATTTCTTTGGTGTGACCTCATTCAGGATCAAACCTATGGATTACTCCAACTCTGGAGGGTGTGATGAATACAATAAAAACTAAAAGGCAAAAGTGCAAAGCTCCTGACAGGAAGAGGAGATTCTATACTAAGGCTAAACTACTGCTAATACATCTGTTTCTGAACAATCTCTAGGTAGAAAGCATTTGTCATCAGAACTCTAATTTTGACCTAACCCAACTCACTTCCGCACATAAAAGTCTCTATCTTGATTTAAATAGTTCTTTTTAACTCAAGCCAGCTGGCCCATCAATGGATATGAGATAAACCTGAGTATTGCTAAAGATGAGTTGCTAACATAGTTAGGACTGCACTATTCTGTGCTCCTGATACAAATGAGGCACAACTGAAGGGTCGCTTAGCATGTGACTGCCCTTACCTAAACTAGAAAAACTCTAGAGAAATTAGCTCCTCTTAAGATAACTGAAGTCAGTGCAGCAATGACAAACAGTCTTTCAAAGCATTTGAATAGCTCAGCCACCATAATATGATAATAACATTGATAGATGTAATAGGCAAGTCCAGCAAAAATGAAGCCCCACCTCTCCCTTCCAATGAATTTGTGTCCCAGTGTTTGGAAGCTCATGCAGTTTTGATGAAGTGAGTTGATGAGTTGTTTGACTACCCAGGAATGGAAATAAATCTCCAGATACTAGTCTCTCAGGATCTACTTATACTATAGCAAGAACATCTGGGATCTACCTGAGCACACCTGCTAATATGCTCCAAACACCAGGGATGCTGCTTCAAGGTGCCCCTCTGCACCCTCTTATGTGTGTGAATAAGCATTCACTGCACCTGGTCTAGGTGTAGGTGACTATTTGAGATACCTACACCTAGACTGGGAGCAGGTGCATGCAGCAGTTTGCTGCTTCTGGGAGCCATGTGTACAGGTGTTCACCACTTCTGAGCCCTAGGTGAGTAGAGGGCTGGGCGGGATCAAAAGGTTAGCAGGTCTGGTGGGGCGGGCATGGTTGCAGGTCCAGGGCGAGGCATGGCAGGTCCCCTGGGAGCTTGCCAGGGGTAAACCGAATCAGGGGAGGGGATAGGATTAGCACAGCCTTAGGGCTGGGCTTTCCCATCCCTGGGGCTGTGATGCAAATGTGTGCTGCCTTTTGTGAGACTAGGTTAACCCTTTCCTAGATCAGGTTAACCTGATCTTGATCTAAGTTAGTGCACCTACTCATGTTAACTAATTTATATTGGGCATACCACTTTTTGCTCTATTTAACCCCTCTGTATACCAACATGATGGGGCATTTAGATCAACCTTTGTCTTTGAAAAGATTATTAAGGCTCATATATGTGAGAGCCCAGCAGGAAAATCATGCTGAGGGGAAACCAGCATGGGTTCGTAGCAGGTAGATCATGCCTGACTAATCTAGTCTCTTTTTATGAACAGGTAACAAAACACCTGGACGCAGGAGTAGGGGTAGATATCGTTTACTTAGACTTCAGGAAGGCCTTCAATACAGTATCCCACCCCATACTGGTGAACAAGTTAAGAGGCTGTGACTTGGATGATTACACAGTCCGGAGGGTGGCAAATTGGCTAGAGGGTCGTACCCAGAGAGTGGTGGTGGATGGGTCAGTATCTGCCTGGAAGGATGTGGGCAGTGGGGTCCCGCAGGGCTTGGTCCTTGGACCAATACTCTTCAATGTCTTCATCAGGGACTTGGACAAGGGAGTGAAGTGTACTCTGTCCAACTTTGTGGATGATACAAAACTGTGGGGAGAAGTGGACGCACCGGAGGGCAGGGAACAACTACAGGCAGACCTCGACAGGTTGGACAAATGGGCAGAAAACAATAGAATGCAATTTAACAAGGAGAAATGCAAAGTGCTGCACCTAGGGAGGAAAAATGTCTGGCACACCTACTGCCTAGGAAACAACCTGCTCAGCAGCACAGAAGCGGAAAGGGATCTTGGAGTCCTAGTGGACTCCAAGATGAACATGAGCTGTCAGCGTGACGAGGTCATCAGCAAAGCTAACGGCACTTTATCGTGCATCAGCAGATGCATGACAAACAGAACCAAGGAGGTGATACTTCTCTTCTATCGGGTACTGGTCAGACCGCAGTTGGATTACTGCATCCAGTTTTGGGCGCCACACTTTAAGAGGGATGTGGATAATTTGGAGAGGGTCAAGAGAAGGGCCACTCGCATGATTAAGGGCTTGCAGGCCAAGCCCTACGAGGAGAGACTAGGGCACCTGGGCCTCTTCAGCCTCCGCAAGAGAAAGTTGAGAGGTGACTTTGTGACTACCTACAAATTCATCATGGGGGCACAGAAGTGAATTGGTGAGGCTCTGCTCACCAAGGTGCCCCTGGAGGTTACAAGAAATAATGGCCATAAGCTAGCAGAGAGCAGATTTAGACTGGACATTAGGAGGAACTTCTTCACGGTTAGAGTGGCCAAAATCTGGAATGGGCTCCCCAGGGAGGTGGTGCTCTCCCCTACCCTGGGGGTCTTCATGAGGAGGGTGGATGGGCATCAGGCTGGGGTCATCTGAACCCAGCACTCTTTCCTGCCTATGCAGGGGGTCGGACTCAATGATCTATTGAGGTCCCTTCTGACCCTAACATCTATGAATCTATGAAAACCTAATCCCAGTTAGGTCAAGTTCAAAAGAGCGAAATCAAAACGAAACAGAGAGCTTCAAAACAGGGGAGGGATGGAAAAACTGTATAAAAGGGAGCATTGTTTGAACTGCCCTGATTTCTGCCTTGGTGTCAGTTGAGTGAGGATACACCTTAACACACACACGGTGTCACCCAACCACCCCACGAGTTTTGCCAGTCAGCAGCTAGAAGTGCAGGGCCCCAGAACCCAGATTCCCCCTGCACTTATCTCCTTCACAGCTGGCAGGCTTCGTGGCTGCAGCAGGGCCTAGCAGGTCTGCGGTTTTCACCACCCCCCGTGCCCCAAGACAGACACAATCCCACAAGCACCCATGTCATGAGTTGTGCTTATCCGCATCTTGAGGTACAGTTTCCCTCAAATCCCTGCTCCTATCTCCTTGAAACTTGGCAGGCTTCATTGCCTCAGCAGGGGCTAGTGTGCCTGCAGTTTTGATCCTGCTGTGGCTTAACACATACACGTGACATGAGTTGTTTTCTTTCAAGATTTCAGATGCAGTTTCCCTGGAACCCCTGTATCTATCTCCTTGAAGCCTGGCAGGCTTCATGCCCTCAGAAGGGGCTACCATTCCTGCAAGGTTCATCCAAATCAGGCCAAAAATGATTATAGACTATGGGCAAAACATCGAAATAGCGTCAAAAAAGTGAAACTGTTTTGCTGAAACAAAACGGAACAGCGGTTTCAAATAAAAATGAAATTCAAAATGAAATGTTGTTCCATCGAAACGCAAGTCGAAATGAAACGGTGCCGTTTCGCACAGCCCTAGTGCTCAGGGCTGTCCAGGCCAAGACATTCTGCCTCCGTGGTACAGAAATACCTTAAATTTCAAAACACCAAGTAGATCAAAATTAGGCATGCATGGATCTCCATGGCCTTTACCTGCTTTAAGTGGAAATGAGGAGACATATCATGCCCTTCTGACTTACCTTCTCCTTCCTTTTGCATTCCTGTCTAACAACCATGTGGCACACAGGGACACCCCCCACCCATCCTTTTTAGCTTGCATGCTTTTTCACAAGCATACTCCTGTTAAACAACTTACCCAATGCTTTTAGAGCAACCACGATATATTTGTGCTCGCACTCATCCCAAACCAAGCAGTATGGCTTCCTTTGTTACATTCCTTCTCCTGTCTGAAACAAAGGAAAGGCACACAGAGTTAAGGTGGTACTACTGGGGCAGCGGTAGTGCACATGAAGCAGAACTCCATGCTTTTAGATTTTCTTGGGCCTTTCAACTCTCTTGGGCCGCCTTTTAACAGATTATGTGTAATTTGCAGATAATCTGAGGTAAATTGCATGTGGACTGTTCAACACAGTACAGAAAGGTTGTATATTTTATAAAATGGATAAAGTGAAAATCAAATCAACACAAACAGTTCAAGGAATTCAGAGTTCACTAGACCAAAATGATCATTGATCAGGTTTTTTTAAGAATTTACCCTCACGCTTCAAACAGGCGTGGACTATATTTCGGAATGGTTATAATTCAGATTAAAGGGGCTTTTTTCTGTTGATATATTACAATATGTTTTGGAGCTCAGGGTTTTTTCTTCTCCAAGTAAGGATTTATTTTACCTGTGCGATGGGAGGTGCACAGGTGTGACATCTCAACAGAAGAATCTGCCTTTATTTAACCAGACAAAACAAAGCAATCACATCACATTTGCAGTCCTGGCCCTGACTCCACTTTATGTGAGATATGTTGTCCCTTTGTTTGCTGCTGACAAGCGTAAAGAGCCACTTTCACTGCTGATAATAATGGTTAATTTATCACATAGAGCAGTGGCTGACCTCTGTGCGTCCCAGCCCCTCCATCACCTTCACACCTGCTCAAGCTAATTGTTAGAGCCAAGTGTAAATGAAAATCAACTGGGCTAATAATGAATGGAGCCCATTACTTGCAACAGCACATTGCTTTACAAAGGTTTATCAAGCAACATTATAACAAGTCCCTTAGTCACAGTGCCCTGTTTTATAAATGAAGAGGATCGTGCAAACATTTCAAGCCAGTAAATGAAAACAAGGTAGTAGGACAAAAGCCCAATATTTGACCCCATTTTATATAAGCTTTGCACAGCAAATTATGCCTTAACATCATGAGGTACAAACCTTGGGTACTAGTTTACAAAAGAGATTTAAAACATTCTGGGAAGAGGGAAAAAACTTCACCCTCTCCTATTTGGAAGACACTGCCTGGTCCAAAACTCACGGGAGCAGGTGATTTCCTGATGAAAAGGATTCAGCCTCAAAAAATGAACAATTGCAGACATGCTAAACAGAGGATCGGGAATGCCTTTTTCATTACGGTGCAAATCCCAGAAATTTTATTTTACACATGAAGAATCCCCCAAGAGATTTTAATAAAGCTTTAGAATATGCAGATTCTGAACCTAACCCATGAAGCCAAGACATATAATCACATCATCAGGCTGCCTGCTGAATTCCTTGAATGATTCATTGTGAAAGGCAAAATGTATCTTTCTCTAAAACTTTTGCTATTTCCTGGTATAACAATTCAATCTTGATGTTTATCTAAACACTACTTAGGTAAGAAGAGTTCTGAGTCACCAGTCTATAATTATGTATCTATAATCTGTTTGCACAATGTATATTCCAAAGCATTTTTATTATATGCTAATGTATATTGAAGGTTTCTTGGACACACAAGTACTGAGGTACAGAGGTATTAAAATGCATTATAACAAGCACAAAGTTAAAGAATTAAAGCAAATTATTTATCAGTCCTACTGATCTAATTGGATCAGTAAGAAATTGGCTTCTAATAAGCACTACCCCTCTACGCAGAACCCTATAGAAATAAAAAACTGCAGAGAGAGAGAAAAAAAAATACTGAACATCCTCCTCAGTTCCTCTATTTGTTCATTAGTTTTGGGGTGAAGGCTCAAGAAAAATGGAAGCAAAATAGGAAGAAATCAGAAATGTGACATACAGCACTTGGAAAGTCATCTGGAACAGCACAGGTGCTAGAACATTGTTTTGGAAGAAACCTGATACTATTTTTTTTAAAACAGGATCCACCCACTCCATGCAGATTTAGCAGATCTGACTGGCCTGCAGCAGCCTCCCAGTGGATTTGATTTTACATTGTTTTGAACATTGGATAATTGCTCACACCAAGGCAAAGTAGACATAGAGAGCACAGCCATTCTGACCTGGTAGCAGCTTACTTTAATTTTGTATTGCCAGTTGCAAGCTAACAGAGAATTAGACCAATGCATGCCACACCACAACACTGAAATGAATGGTCCAAAATCCTCATGTTGCTGTGGTGTTCTTGTCACTGTAATGGTCCTTGGGATATAGAAGAATGACAGCTTGTTTGGTAATATCTCTTATTGGACCAACTCTAGGCTGGGAGGGAGGTTAGACAAGGTAGAAAGAAAGAAATACAGCTCACGTTGTTTATCTGGTATTTAGCTTAGGAGGTATCTCCTTCTTTCCAAGGCTTGAGTAAAGGCATTTTGAGTAAAAAAGGATTGTCTAACCTCTCTCCATACTATAGAGTAGGTCCAATAAAATATTACTAGACAAATCCTGCTTATGGGACACTCATAACATTTACTCTGCACATCAAAAGGATGATATAGCAACCAGTTCTCTAGAAGCAAGTTCAACTTTTCTCACCTGGGAATCTTTGTTAAATATATCCCATGAAAGGAAAAATCAATTTGCTAGGAAATATTTAATGAACTGGAACAGCAAACAATAGCTATTAACCCCACTGGGCCCAGTTTCTCTGCTTGTGTAAGCGAGTGCAGTATGAAACATTGACAGAGCTGTGTCCATGTATATCAAGGCTAAGTACAATAAGTCAAAAAGCCTGAGGCAGAATTGAGTCAATCTATGCAGCTTCCTCTAAGCTGCATAGACTGAACCGATAATCTACTGAACTGACATTCAGTTTTCAATTGGGAAAGGCAGAGAGAGGCCTGCACTGACCCAGGGCAGTAGGCACTAGGCAGGGGTTGCTAGCACACGTCTCCCAGCCTATTGGCCATTGCCAGCCCACCAAGTGGGACCAGTCCCAATCGGCTGCCCAGCGCATGCCCCCAACCCCCTGCTGTCCCCACACAGCGGGTTGAGGTGCTGGCTCACCCGGGGGAGCCTCTGCCTCAGGGGGTTTCCCCCAGCCTGGTTCCCCAGCCGGGGAGCTGAGGGGAATTGCCCCGCCCTTCCCAGCGGCTACCACAGGAAAAGTCCTCCAAGCTGGGTGCCTGCCTATGCAGCCCAAGATGGGGGAACTAGGAGCCCCTGCCTTTGGGGACTCCCCGCTACCCCAGCAGTCCTGGGGAGCTGAGGGGTATTCTTCCCCTCCTGACCCCCACAGCTGCTCATCTCAGCCCAGGGATAGCTGGGGCAGCCTCAGGGAATGGAGGGAAACTCTCTCAGCTGCTTTTTCCACAGCTGCTGTGAGTCTGAGGCAAAAGCAGCTGCAGAGGACCAGGGGCTTTTCCTTCCACGCCCTGAGGCTGCCCAAGCTCTCCTTGAGACTCACAGGGGCTAGGGCAAGCTGAGGGGTCCCAGAGGGGAAGAGTTCCCTTCAGCTCCCTGGAGCTTCCCTGGACTGGGATGAAGGGAAGCCCTTCAAGGCAGAGCTCCCTGGTACCCCCATGCTAGGCTGCATAGGCAAGCACCCAGGCCAGAGGACAGCTCCTCCGTCCCTCCTGTGGCAATCAGCAGCTTGGAAGAGGAAGGGGGAGAATTCCCCTCAGCTCCCCAGGGCTATGGGACCTGGGTCAGGGTGGAGGAAGCACCTTGAGGAGGGGCTTCTGCACCCCTGGGGCCTTGGAAACTCCTTCCCCCGCTTCCTGTGGCAGAAGCTAAGGCTGTGCAGGGGAGACAGAGGTGGGGAATTCCCCTGGGCTCCTCAGGCTGCCCCTGGCAGGGGGAGGGCTGTGAAGGGGTG
The DNA here is from genome assembly GCF_001723895.1 of Crocodylus porosus. Taxonomy (NCBI): domain Eukaryota; kingdom Metazoa; phylum Chordata; order Crocodylia; family Crocodylidae; genus Crocodylus; species Crocodylus porosus. Next base: position 10,655,924 of record NW_017728911.1, on the reverse strand, counting down.
AAAAGTCCCTTCCCCTGCACCCTGTGTAGACCCAGGGTAAGGAGGTCTGTTCCCCTGCTCCCTGTCCCAATGGGCTGACAGATGCAGGCAGGAAGCAGAGGAGAAGGGCAGTTCCTGCTCTCCTGGAGCATACAGCACAGCCCAGGGCTGCAAAGCATCCTGGGATGCTGCAGGACTGTGAGTTAACTTGAACCAGGAAGGGGTCTGGGCCAGAAGTTCCATAAACTGGTTTGACCTAAAACAGTTAAGTCTGATACTACATCCAACCAGGTTTTATCTTAAACCAGCTTTGGCCCTTTTGAAAGCAGTTTATGTGGACTGAACTTCGTTCTGTTACAGGTTTTAACTGGTTTCCAATCACTTAAACTGGTTTATGTGTAACTTCTGTCCCTGGCCTAAAAGATAATTTTAAAGTTGTGACTCAAGTACTTGTCAAGAAGGAAGGAAAACATTTGGTAAACATACGTCTGTGCACCACTACTGATCTGCAGTAAAGGCCCAATAAAAATGGCACGCTTACTTAGGTTGGCAGGGACCAGTATCAGGTGATCCAGTCTGTTCACTGAATCATAGGAAGGGCTAATCATCTGACAACACTCCAATAATAAATAATAGTCAATTGTTCATTTACCAATCTATCTAGGCAATTTTTCTCTTCCAAACTTGACAGCAGTGGTTCTCAAGCTTTTCTAGACTCAAGGCACCCTTTATTAAACTCAAGTCACCCCTCTGAGTTTTCACTTTTTTTTTTTTTTTTATCTATAGAAAAATAATTGAGGAATTCTTCTTCCAAGAACTCAGAAAGACCATAACAGGTGAGAATGTTTTTGACTCTATGGATTCCTATTTGAAATCTGTGGGTTTATTTTCTGAATGTTGTGTAGCTGTTTTCACATATAACAGTGTTAGTTACATAGCATACCACGGCAACTTAAGAAGGATCTCGTGATATGCCAGGGTGCTGTGACACACTGGTTGAGTATCACTGTTTTATAGCTTAATTTTCTCTAAACCATATCTTAACTTTTTCCTCATATTTACCCTATTTTTCCTAAATTAGAACCTAAGCCCAATCTCACTGATTCATACTTCACTAACTAGTGCAAATAATTTACTTAAGAAATGTTAGAAAAAAAGTCTATTCTATCCACAGCACATTCTGCCTTGTGAAGTACAGTACAGGGGTCCCACCGACCCAATGACAAGGCTTACAGTCTTTTCCATAATTAGGAAATGCCAAATCAGGAAACAAAGCAAACTTAGGACATGCAGATAAAGCTAACACATTGTACCATGCTTTGACTATTTTTAAACTAGTCATTTCTGGTCAATAACCAAACTAAAAACATACTAGGGAAGGCACCGTCTTTTCTTTTTCCTGTCTTACCAAGCTTAAGGTGCAGACATAGGAATTCTGGAAGCATGTTCTCACAACAAAAAACTTCAGGCCATGTCATCATCCCTGTGCCCCCCTCCTCAGGTCAATTAAAAAACAACATGTTTTCTCTCCTCATTTCTCTTCCTTTTATCTCTTTTGCTTCTCATGTTTCTGCGATTTCTCTTTCATGGTCTGGCAGTGATGCTGAATGCTGCTGAAACAATGCTTGAGCCATCCCCAGGAGGTCATTTTGGGTAATTTCTTTAGGCAACACGCCCCCAGCTTAATGCATTCTAAATGCCAGATAGACAAAGACCTGATATTTGAAGGTATTGGAGGCACATCCTTACCTCTCAAGTGCCCAGTCTGCTCACATATTTTAGCATGAATTTCTCTCTGGAGGTCAGTAACCTAAGGAAAAGAAGGCATACACTTATTAAGATACTACACACAAGTAATTACCCTGGCCACATTAAGATAAACAACAAAGATCCTTATTATGTTCTGAAAATGGGACAGCTCTGGGGATATCATTTGATTTGTAATTGCACCTTTTCAATCTGTTAGTAAGCAGGGACACTTAATAAAAATAATATTTATATCAGAGACAGAATAACCTCTACTAAACTTTACTAATGATCCATTGTATTATTTCCCTCAATGATATATAGAGTTTTATGTTGTTCAGTGATGACACCAAAAATAAATTGTAGCTGGCCTAAAAGGAAAAAAAGAAGCCAAAATACTTAGAATAAAGGGTTCAATTTGCCAACAGGTTACTATTGTTACTACAAAAGTTACTATTTCTGGAAGAGTTTAAGTAAATAGATAGTTATTAAGTGAACTTATAATGAAGTACTCTCAAAGTGTAACACTTGTGTTAACTTGTATGTTAAAGAAACATTTACTCACATGAAAAGGAAGCAAAATTATATACTTGCTACAAAGACTTATTAACTGACAGTTAAGGCATTCAATAAATCCAGAACATGGAGGTAGGAAAAATGGTTGATGTAATCAGGCAACTTTATGCCTCCATCAGGTATGCAGCATTTAAGAAAATTTACACGCACTAACGTTAAGTAGCATTCCCAGCCTTTACAATTTGTAAGATGAATTCAGCTTTCCACAGACAGAATAATTATGCTAATAGAAGAAAAACTTTCTAAAAAAAGGCAGCCAAATTTAAGAGACCTGTCAATGCCAGTGTCATCAATGGAGTGATAACTAGTAAAGAGGGGATATCAAAGGCTGTCTTTTTCTTCCCCTCCATGCTCTGTTCTGTTTGAGCCCATGGTGGTCACAGCTCCTTTAACAATATTTATAATGAAGGAACAACGTTGGAGATGTCAACCCTGATTATTCATAAAGGCTCCTCCTGCCCAGCTCTCCCCTTAGGCTAACTGTAAAAGTACCTGATTCCCAATTCTCAAACACAAAAGCGTACAGAGCTTGAAAGCGGAGCTGACTAATAAAGTTTGCATATCCCTAAGAACAAGAGCACACAATGAAGAAGAAAAGGAATGGCAAGATTAAACAAAAACAGTCAGCTTGGATGGGAAATAATGAAAATTTAAAAAGGTAAGAACTTAGATATGTTTTTTTTTCCTTTACTCCTGTTCATTTACATTTCAGTGTGTCCTGCAAAGCATCCATTTTTATCTCCTGACTGCTGCATCAAGGTATGCTGTACACCCATAAAACTTAAATTAGTTTTCAGAGCTGGGACAACAGTAAGAAGACCTACACTCTTTGTATCCTAGCGTGCTGAGCTTTAATTCACAATGAAGCTAGAACAAAGAACACTGGCCCACTGAAAAGCCTTCTGGCTTAGTGATTTATTTTGGGCCTTTGTTGGTGTCTAATACATCAAATTTTAGGAAATACCTTCAGCAAGCAGGACTAGTACAACAGGAGCACAATTTTGTATTGCTGTAGAACGTCTTCACTTTTCAAAGTACAGTATTTAGTGTTAGGACTAGACTGCCATAACCCTTGCTCAGTCATACAAAGGGGTTCAAGGGAGCAAGGTCCTCCCTGTTCCGTAGCTGAATCTTGTTTTCACTGCGATTCTGGCTGCTAGGCAGAGGAGATGCCATCTGCCCAGTATGCCTATGTGAATGTGGAAAGTACAGGAAGGGGCAGTGGTGGAAAGAGGCCCCACTGGTCAGGGTGGCCAGCCACAGAAAGGTGTCACAATTTGTTTTCCATTCTGGTCCTTACTCGGAGTATAATGAAACATCACAATCTATTTTGCAAGTCCCCCAAAACCTCTGTAGTCAAGAGATCAACAAGAATTATTTCAACCACCACAGAAACAAACCCCCTTCTACAGAGAAACACCAAAGCGATTTGACTGGGCACGGCATGTGGCTCAGGGCAGGAAGCAATAATGACAAACACTGTATCTCATTAAAGCTGCAGGGGAAATTTTGAGCTGGGATTAACTGAGCATAGGCTCACCTGAAATTAAGATACTGGGATCAGTACCCCTGGGATCTTGGTCCTGAAATTTCCTCATCCATGTTTACAACATCTGTTAATTCAAAGGCTTAAAAAGTTTGAGCTCCCAACTTGAACATTCACAGTGCATGCACAAGTCTGAGTCAGAGACTCATGCACACTTGCCCATCTTTACTTTCCACAACTGATATTCGATGTGAAGAGAGAGTATTCAGTCAGATAATCTTGTGGAGTGGCATACTGTAATAGAAATGGTATGAAATATAATAGTACAAAGTGAAAGCCGCTCATTATTGACAAGAATTTCTGCTGCAAGATCAGGGCTCAAAGCAAGGGAGACAAAGGAAAAGAGGGACCTGGATCTGTTACTCAAGCAAGAGGACCAGATTGGAGTACTGCATCCAGTTTTGGATACCACATTTCAAGAGGGATGTGGACAATATGGAAAGAGATCAGAGGAGGGCCACTCGTATGGTTAGGGGTCTGCAGGCAAAATCCTACGAGGAGAAACTGAAGGCCCTGGGTCTCTTCAGCCTCCGCAAGAGGAGGCTGAGAGGTGATCTTGTGCCCACCTACAAATTCCTCAGGTGGGGACAGCAAGGAATAGGAGATGCTCTGTTTACCAGGGCACCCCTTGGAGTAACTAGGAACAACAGCCACAAACTGACGGAGAGCAGATTTAGGTTAGACATCAGGAAAAATTTGTTTACAGTAAGGGCTGCCAAAGTCTGGAATGGGCTGCCAAGAGAGGTAGTGCTCTTCCCTACCTTGGAGGTCTTTAAGAGAAGGCTGGACATGCACCTGGCTGGGGTCATCTGACCCCAGCGTTCTCTCCTGCCCAGGGCAGGGGGTCAGACTCGATGATCTGCCAAGGTCCCTCCTGACCCAAACATCTATGAATCTATAACCCTGGGCTACCAGTGTCATGGGAAGAAAAATATAGATTTGTCCAAACCAACACTGTTTGCTTTAAATGAATTCCCTGTTATTTAAAAAAACAAACCTTAAATGTATTTAGAAATTGTTGAAACAACCAACTTTTATACTTTCAGAATTAAAGTTTCCTTTCCTGGGTCAAAATTTAAGTTGATTTATAGTTTTAAAAAAGTTGCACAAACTGAAATACTTGGACTTACCCAAACTATTTTTTTTTCCTCTGGAGACTTTTGGTTTGCAAAAAATTTCAAGATTTTGGCTTTTTGTCCTGCCTCAGGACAAGCAAAATGCTAATAGGACTGGTAAATCATTTTCTTCCCATCTCTAAGGAAAATATGCATGTTTCCAGGCTTATGTTACACAAGCACCCAGTATCAGTAGTGGACTACTGAAAAAATTAAGCATGCAAAAATCAGTCTAATTTGTTTCTGGCATTTACAAAAACCCTTTAAAATTAAAACACTATTTGCTGTGATTCATAGCTTAAATGTTTTTGATCTTGTTTGCTTTAGATTGAATTTGGTTGCCTATATCCAGTACATGTCACTATTAATGCAGTAAACGAGCAGGGGGAAAAATTGGGAAACATTGTTCAATTGGTATTACTTTTGCCAAAGTAATCCTTCTCCCCCCATTATACAGAATCTGGCAGTCCCGTTGTCTTCAAAAAAGCTATTTACTGAGGCAAAGTGTTAAAATAAATAAGTTTTTTTTAAAATCACTATTTATTGCATACCTCAATTACTGACAAACATCTGATGCCAAAAGATTCTTGCTAAGGCTGAAAGCATCTTGTAGGTGGCATCTTCCACCTATCACAAACTTGATTAATTTTGGCAACCGTTGATCCTCCTGGATCATAGCATATGCATGAGGGCTACCCAGACTTCCGATGCATATGCCTAGGCAGGAATTTTTTTTGGAGGAGTGTAGGCTGCCCAGACCTTCCATCCTCCCTTTACGCCACTGAGACAGAATCCAAAGACCAGATGTTTGGTGCCTCTATGGATGTAGTTGTATAAGCGTCTGGGAATCAAACCCAGGTCTCCTGTGTGACAAGGATTCCACCACTGAACCACAGTCCTCAAGAACTTGAATTTATACTTAATCAAACCTGTCAACGGATCAATGCAGAAGACCAGGCAGGCAGCAAGCCCCAGAGTGAAGTCATAATTTAGAGGCCACCATTTGTGGTGGCTTTATTAAAATCCTGAATTTCCTGCCAAATCACAGTGGGAAAACTCAGCTTTATAACCTCTGCAGTGAAGCATGCATGTGTGTATAACTGAAAGAGCAGCTTCTAAGCCAGGCATTCAATTTAGATTTAATAAGACAGTTATTGCACATTAAATACTCATTGATTACCTAAAATATATTTATTGAGATATAACTGCTATGTAACAGACCTCTCTCTTATATATGCTCTTAGATATGTGCATATCTGTTACAAAGCTGTTAAACAGCAATAAATGTTTATCTAAAAATTAGCATTCAGCTAACATAAAATACACATCCTATTAAATCTAAATTAAATGCCTATGGAAAACAATCAAAGTCCCTGTTTGCTTGCCTGGATTATCTATGCAATGGTGTCTTCTGCATGTCAGAACTCAGTGTGAAGTTGTCACTGAGCTTATGGACATGGAGCGCATGGAGGTCTCCCACACCACTGATAGAGTGAAGCTGTTAGAGTTTAATTCAACATAAAAAAATACAGACTATAATTTGTCTATTTTTTAAAACACTTTTATAAGAACCAAAATAGGGTACCATCTCCAGAGCCATTGCATTAACAAAAAACAGCTAGAAGTATTCTTAATATATGCCCATTTACAGTATCAATGTCAGATACCTACCCATCCAAATCCAGTATAGGCTGGTATGATTTAGTCATAGCTGCTTCTGTAGCTAGTGATACACAAGGAAGTGATGCGACTAGTTATCACCATCACCTGTCATCGACTCCCCAGCCCTAATAACTAGTATATGAGTCTCACTGAGCTGCTTTGAGATGACCTTCAGTGACCTGAAAGAGGATCCAAACTCAAGTATCTGGATCTGTAGTCCCTGAACCTCTTTACCACACAGCCTAACATGTCAGATGTAGATCGGGGCTTTTAGCTGATGTCTTTTTAAAAGGACGAGGGAGTCAGTATTAAAGTCAGGAAATTCCCTCCCTTAAAGTTCTCTTTTTTACCCACAAGGATATTGCCAGAAGAGGACATGCTGCCATCCTCTTGTAGGCTCACCTGGTATTTCAAGTGAGAACCTTGGGAAATGGAAACCCGGGTTCAATTCCTTCTCTGGTTTGAGGAGGGCATAATCAGTCAAGAGTGTGTCTTAATTACCTATTTACGAGCCCATTCGCTGGGTGGAGCATTGCCTGCTTTTTTTTAAATGATCCTGTGCCAAGACTGGAGAAGAGCCTAACTATTTTAATGGCAGTCAGTGATGCTGATTACTACATCAGGTTTCCAGGGAACTTGGAGAACAGAATAACTCATTTCTGGATCCTGACTGAGGTTCAGTGTTAGCTAGGTGCAGAGCTGCTGAGCCCAATCAAGCCTGGGACAGTTCTGGACAGGAATGGAGGCTCTCAGCTCTAATGGGCTAGGGAACTTAAAAGTGAAAACAAAAAACAAACAAACCAGAAAAACAAAAAAAGCCACAAGAGGCATCAATGGAATTTTGTTCCTCTTACGGGGTTTTCAGAATTGCAATTTTGAACTTACATGCCTAAAGTGGATCTTAAACAGAATGTATTCACCCAAATCTTGTAAATTTTGAGATGCAATCAGCAGATTAGAAGAGAGAAGCAATGTCTCAAAATGCAAAAATAAATAAATAAAAATCAGTTGTACCAAGTGCCTCAGCCAAAAAGAAATATAAACCATATTTTCTCACATGCAACATATAAAATAGAAACCCTCCAAAATTTGCATGCTTGTATTAAGTGGGGAAACTGTTTTTTCTGCCCAGGATAGAAGCAACCAGTTTTTATTCCTACTCCACAGTGCAACAGCTGTGGTATTACTGTTCAGGCAGCTGAGGGAATGACTTGACTTACTGGTTCTTTACCCCATAGGTGATAACGATCATGTTTGCTGTTTAATGGTCTTGATGTTCCATTAATCAAGGTAATTTTTCTTAAGGCAAGTTTGCTGTCTGCTAGCTGCTCTTGGTTTCACTCTTCCTACTACACAGCCCTGGATATTCTTTAGCTCTTTTTAAAATCACTGTCATTCAAAATCAGCTGAAGATTTGGCTTTTGTCCTTCCTCAATCCAGCCAAAACTCTGGGGGCAAAAGTTCTTCATTTGGCCTTTAGAAAACAAAGGTGCAGATTATATTCTGGGCATGATGCACATGAGAAAATACAGTATTTAATCAATACAGAACCAAAAGGGCTGAGAGAGATAGGAGGTATGCATCTACAGCCTTTTTCCTCAAACCTGGACAGCCACCAGAAGAGATGTCCATGTGCTCCTACTCAGCCCACACTAAAGTGCAGCTATTGGGTAATGTCGCTAGCTTAGACAAGTCTCAGGCATGTGCTATGAAGCACATCCAAGTAAAGTGCATTTCTCACCAATGGTCCCAGCCTCAGTATCAAGGCCATATAGATGTGGCCCAAGGGATTAACTGAGGGGAACTTCAAAGGAAAAAACCATGAGAATCCAGTGCAAGGACTTGTATATGCTCTATTCTATTATGTTATTTTATTGTGCAAAAATAGGTACTATTTAACAAACAAAAATGCTTGCAACTTCATGCTGAAGTTTCTTCAGGCACAAAGATTTGCTTTTGATCCCCAAGACAGCCATTTCCAAACAAAATAAATCAGATTTTGAAATTATGTTTAAAGTGAGAACTGCTAATTAAGAAAAAAATGAATTCTGAAAATAGAGCCATTTTGGAATAACAATGGGGGTTCTTTTTGTTCTAAACATCTCACCATCTCCACTGCTCTGTTCAAGTATCATTTATTTCAGGCCTGAACTACATCATTTGAGTTCTGAAAAGCCTAATCCTGAAAACACTTCACCACACCAGCACACATGTGTGTTTGCTAAATATGAGGTTTTATAACATCCCTGTTAAAATTAATTAGTTGCTTAGTGATCAGTGGATTAATTTAGGGAGTAAGATGACATGCAAATTTTACTTAGATAATATCTTTTTGTTATGTGAAATGTATATCAGGTCTATAACAGGCACCAGCAACTTTCAAATGAGAAATTCTTTGTATCACACCACTTAGCGGAAACAACCGACATCCAACACTTCTTGTGGGAAGAGAGTCAAAGGGTAGACCATTTTGATGTGGGCACCTAAATTTAATTATGAGTCCAGTTTCAAGCATTGTGGGTTGAAAAGTATTGACTTAACAGACTGCAGTGGATTCTAGTTTAGATTTTGCTTTCAGGAAAAAGTCACAGTCTAGACTTCAAACCCCAGTATCAGATGCTGGTGTGCAATAAATGTGTCTTCTAATCGACCTGATCCCCAGACTCTTTGGGTGCACTTTCAAATGGGGAGGTCTAATACCAAGAAAGTGATGGTTACAGATGACAGAATAATTTTCTATCAAAAAAGGTTCATGCCACAAAAGACCTCAAAAACATTCCACAGGGGTGTATCAATTATCAGTATTTACATGGGAAATGATCAAAATGGAGATGTTTCAATTAAGATTTAAGTTATTTCAGTTTCACTTTGTTTCAGCTATTATTAAATTCTATTAGAAAGTCAACATTTCAATGTTATTGTAATGCAAAACTGATAAAATCAGAATTAAATATTTCTAATAAAATTAAATCTATTTAATTAAATAAAACTAAATAGATTTTGCTTCCTGAAAAATTATGAGATTACAATCTTAAATTGATTTTTGGATAAACCCAACTTTCAATATTTTGGAATTTCCCAAAGGACAGTGAATCCAGATGGTAACCAGCTCTAATGAATGTAGTGTTTGTGTATGAAGGGGAAGATGCTGACTAGTGGACTCCATGCTTCGTCATGGCAAAATATAAACTAACATTAGAAATTGCTTAGCCAACTATAGAGACCATACAACTATATTTTTCTAACTTTCAAGTGATGGCATCCTTTTATTTTCTTCATCACTAACCAACCAACTAGAGCTCAATGCTGACTTTGACTGGTTCAAAGACATTTTATTGGATGATTATTTTGGAATTTAATATAATCCATTTCAGAGTAGATCATTTACATCCTGAAACACAAGATCCAAACTGACAGGCAGGTGGAAAGAAACTCCAAAGGCACCTCCTCTTGCTTAACAGAGGCCACAGTGGTAGTCCCCAAAATCCTACTTGAGGTACAACTGTAAGGGAATTGGGACATATGTATTCTTGCCACCCTAGCGTCACCAATTTTGACTGTAAGCAAACTGTTTCTGTTTATCTGCTGCCTATCTGGCATCTGGTGCAGGAATTGATTAACTTCTTAATATGAACAAGGAGAGGGTTTTTCTCCTGATAAAAACCCCTATTGCACAATGGAGCACGAAACTCAGTAGAAATATTTTTTAAAGTAAATCACCATTTATTAAACACAGGGCTACTTAGGCTTTGAGGAAAGTGGAAAGAGTGAAGGTTATAGAGTAAAACAGAAGGTTGCTGGAGTGTAGGTGCAACTAATCATGTAAATTCTGTTTGAAGCCTCACTAGTCTATTTTATTATGGATTCCATAGGCAGCTTCTAATTTAGTGCAGCTGTTACACTCCTGCTACATCAAAAATTCTCTCTGCTGAACTTTTGTAGAGGTTTTGCATGACACAAGTACCAGTCTTTTCCAATTTCACAGTTACCTAATTATAGTATTGCAGCTCACATATGTATGGTAAACTTTGTTATCAGGTTAAAAAAAAAGAATATAGCAATTTAGATATTTAGAAAGCACTGGTTTCATTATCTGTTACTACTGGATCTACCCACTGTGAACTGTATATAATACAAGAGATGTAGAAGAATGGTGCGCAAGCCAGTTTTGAAAACTGTCCATGTATGTAACACCGTCAGATACTGATGATCATACTATCCACTTCGCCTAACTGAATTGCAGAAAGTCAGTCAAATGTCAGTCAAAGAAAGATCAAATGCTAATACAAAGGGTCACACACAACTGTTTTAACCACATGCTTTAAGAAAATTAAGATAAAATTCCTCAGCACCAACTAAGGAGGAATAAAAATCTTCAAAAAGGATTAACACAGAGATGCTCCATTTGAAGCTTTTAATAGCAAACCAACATCAAGTGACTGAGGAAGAACTGCATTAATTAAGCTTCTACATACCCTAACAGGATGCATTCATTTTACTTCTACATGTTTAAAAATGCCCCTGCTTCTCCAAATTATACCAACAGCGCTTCCAGCTTCTTCCAAACACATTTAGCTTAGTAATAGACAAATCATATTCTTTTACAGCTGTAGAGAATCTGACCTACTCTGCTGTATTTCATCTTAAAAAGTGAAACATTACATACAAATCTGCTAATTGGAAAAAGCTGTTTTTACTTCCCATTTTCATTCTATTAGGAGAAAATACAAAAGACACTTATCAAAATAATTGCACTAAGCAATTTATTTGGGTTGAAACACAAGTAGTGCTTTTTTTCCTCTTAACCTCTTTCTTTTTCACTTTTTGCCTAAAGCAGGCACTTTTTTATAATTTTTTTATTTTGCTTTATATTGTCAACTAGGAACAGAGTTCCTGAGGAGACAAACAGGGGGTAAAGAAGACAAATCTGTCTCCTTTGTGTGAAAGCTGTAGGCCAGAGTTATCAACTCCTCTGCTATTCACAGCAGATTTGCATATCCAAGGCCACCCGAGGCAGAGAAGGCATTTGGAGTCTGATTTTTCCACAAGAACACATCAGGGAATGAAGCAAAATAAGGAAAATCCAAAAAAAATCCAAGTAACCATTCAAAAAATATAAAAGGGGGAGGGGGAAAGGAATCACATTCAAGGATCATCCTGATAAGAGGCATATTTTACACACAATAGAATTTCCAAATATCCTTATTAAAAATAATTTCATGGACACCAACCTAGCATACAAGAACTTCAGTACTGCAGATTAGCAGACTGGCATCCATGCTGGATGTAGTGTGCTTCTGTATGTTAATACAATCAGCTCCTCTAAAGGAGAGGATCAGGGCAGAAGGAAGCTACAATGTAAAAAGGTATAAGTTTGCTTTATCAAAATCATCTTGTAAAGTGTCTGTTTCTAAGTAATTGAAAAATTATGCTGGCTGTATACAGGCACATACATAATATACAAACACTGCAAAAAAAGTAATTGTAGTACCAGAAATGAAATCAACAGGTCTACAACAGATTAGGTCGGATGTGTATATACATCTCAATAAATATTTGATAGATAAAGATATTTGGAATTATAGATATCATGTAAAGTGATTCATGGTTTCTTTAAATCAAATTTAATCCTATAATAAACATGATATTCTTTTTATGACATTCCTTGATTGCAAATTATGAGGGGGGAAATCCAGACCATCATACTTATGACCTAGGCTAGACCAAGAGCTGCATTCCCTTAGTCCTGTTGGCTAGCTCCTTATCTCCCAAATAGTCTCAATGAGTTTCACTTGAATTTGAGTAGCATAAGTGTCTCTTAGCCTAATGACTTCTGTCTGCAGCTACATTATCCCATCATGAAATGCCACCCAAATTTTTATCACATCATGAAACACAGATTCTAAAGAAACACATGCAGTTAAAAGCAACGCAGAGTGCCATAATTTGCTCCTAAACACTCAGAATAGAAGTTCAGAGGCCAACAGCGTTTAACCATTTTTTTTAAACAGATGTTCCAAATGTAACCAATTTTCCTCAACATTTAGCAGTAACATCAGAAATTAAACACATTATAGAAATCATTAGGCCTAGTCCTATCCCTACAGATCCCCATGTTGTGCATTAGTGAAATCATATTACATTAATTTATTTACACATATTTTCAGAAGGAGGGAGAAATTAGCTAAAATCTCTAAACTAGAGGAGACAAGGTTATTTGGGTAAATCTGATATCTTTTATTAGACCAACTAAATAGTTGGAAAATTTTCTTAGATGAATTCAGTTTCCATTCCAATCTCTAGTATATGCCTGCTGCTGTCAATATTTCCACTTAGAAATTTTACTGACCATATTTAAGTTTAAAAGTGTATTCTTTTCTCCAGATTGTGACTGTTGAATGTTTCTGTTCAGCAATCATGGAAAGTTTCTATTAACTTTTATGAGAATAGTAAGGTGGATCATACTATGTGTGTTGTTATGTGTTACAGTTCAATGTGTTAACTCTAAGGAATGTTAAGCAGTATTCAAGTCAGCATGTGATATGAGCAGTCGCATCCCCCCTCTAGCATACACAGCTCTGACTTGCCACCATGGAGCTGGTGAACAGAAGCATTAATAGGAACAGCCAAGTCTACCCAGTTCTCTAGCTCTCCAGCAGCACCCCACTCATCGACCCGCTCCGCAAGTCCTGCAGATCCTCACTAACTCTCCAGCTCCCCACTCGCCCACAGCTGCCTGGCTCTCCCTGGCTATTAGTCAAAGACAGTAGAGTTCTAGACGACAGATCAACCGTGTTGGGGAGGGACGAATGGGAGCAATGCATCCTGGGATACTGGAGAACCACAGATTGCTGGCATTGGCCCCATGGAACAGACTGACATTATTGCAACATGAGCTGCCTGACACCAGCTGGATATAACAACTTTGCAACACTCAAATGGGATTCAGCTGGTCTTTTCCTGCTTTAAGGTGCAGACACTTACATCTTAAAAGCTTTTAATATTTCATCCCTATGACAGCCCCAGCCCTGCCCAACTCCCTCCTTCCCTCCCTTGTTATGAGTGCCTCAATTCCCCCCTGCCCCACCCCCAATGCCCCGACTTACATGCAGGAGCTGCTCTCCAGGCTGCCTGGCCACCATGTGCATAAGCACATGCACATGGCGTCTCCTGCCTGACTGCCCTCCTCTCACTCCCCTGAGCCCCTTGAGGGCTGGAACTCTGCCGGCCTGCAAGGGGAAATGTGCCTTAACCTGCACTTTTCTCCTAAAAAAAAGAAAAAGAAAATCTGTGTTTTTCGCCTTAAAATGAGAAAATCTGGGATTTACTGTTTTTTACATTGCAAACAGAAAACCCAGATCCCTGGTAATAATAAACAGAGAAATAAAGAACTGATTGTTAAACGTCATAAAATTAATTAAAATGAAGAAAGTGCTGGAACTATGGATGGATAATTAAGGATGGAAATACAGCAACCCCTGTAGATGTAATGAGAGGCACTGTGACTAGAAAGACAGAGCAGCTTTGATGGCATATTGCTATTCCCAGGTGATCAAAAAATCACAGGTTACTCACCTAAAACAGAGAATAGTTTAAAAATGGTGAATGAGTTGCTGTTTTACTTTGATTTTTTAAATAATACATTTGGTGGCAGTACTTTAACTTTCTTAAAAACATTTGATGACCAACTAAGACCAGAGCTTAATAGCACATAACAAACCTTACAGATATGGTTCTTTTACAGTGCATGATGAAGTGAACTCAGGTTCACAAAAGCTTCTGCTCTCTCTATATATCTTATTAAGTTAGTCTATAAAGGTGCATATCATATCTACCTTGCCTTACTGCAATGCAGCAAGCCCAAAGTACTGGTCTTGTTTATATGGCTGGCACTCCTGCTTGCACCTGGTTTCTGACTTAATTCTATTGGGTAATATCTTGCTCATACACTTCATTTCCACCAAATCTCCTATTTCAAGCAAACTGATGGCTGCAATTCCAAACCCTTTTTGCCTATTGTTGGCCTTGTCTATCCAGCTGTGCTGATTGTCTTCAGCACTGGCCCCACCTCTGTCCTGAGGTTGTAACTACCTCATAAAATCTGTGTTTCACCGGAGCTTGGACTTCAATCTTTTGTTAATATATGGCCATTTGATTCTTGGACCCAGCTCTGATTCCCTATGTGTGGTGGCATCAGATTCTTGTCTCTTTTCTATTGCAGGCTCCCTGCTTAGCTTTCTCTTAACTGCTTCTTTGAACTGTCTGTTACTCAGCCAGGCTGTAGCAGGCTAGCTCTTGATGACTTCACTGGGACTAAGAGAACTCTGCATACCAGTAGTCTCAGAGACTGCACATGGACTAGTAATCCTAACTTCAGCTCACTGTTTAGGTATCTATTTTGCTGAAATAGGTTCAGTTGGCATGCTGAACAGGGCTCACAATGACTGCCCTCTCTTCTGTAACAATGAGGATATTCTGGTGGTGTGGTCAAATCTGTGGCTTGCACTGCCCCCCAGCTGTTGGTGCAGTTCACCTATCATTGGCTCCCAGTGATAACTCTCTTTATTTGTCAGATTTCTTATCAACAGACTGAAGTTGTCCACTGACCTAAGAATGGATTTACAGTACATCTTGGTCTCATGTTTCCAATGATCAGCTGCGTTGCTGATCCAAATACACCACTGCAAACATGACAGCTGAAGGTCTTCAGTAAACATATACTAAGACTTTTTGAACCAACTAATACCACATTTTTGTTTGAAATCTCAACATGCTCAATTACTGCATGAACTGCTATTTTTGTTTTCCTGGAGTAACTGTAGCACTGGATTTTGTTTTCAACATCCATTGAACCATTGCCAATAAGATGAGTGTTTTTCTGTCCTTTATGCTGCTTTCCACAGTGCAGAACTGTACTGTGTTGTGTATGCAACCTCTCCACCTGCCTTGCTATCTATGCTCTGTTAACAAGCCTACATACTTGTTCTGCACTTCTGGTAGTCATTATTTTGATTCTTTCTCTGGACAGCTTAGTTGCCCTTGTTCTAGTATTAAATTGTTCTACGTGATTTCTTCTGAAGACATCTATTCCTTCTTCTGCCTCCTTTAGATCAAAAACGAGACCATAAAAAATGTCTTAACCTGCCTGAAAGTCTCCTTTATAAACTGTTCCAATGGCACAGGCATTATCTTGTCCCTTTTTTTTACCCAAATGGAATATTAAAAATATTCCTTTAATTTTCTCAACTTGATACCCAGTGGTTACCTCTAGACACAAACTCCCTTCCTGGTTCCAGGCTCATGCAAAGTATGGGTCTAGAAATGCAGCATTCACAATGGGCTAAATTCCTCCATTTCTAGTTGCCATGTTTGCCTATTAACACACATTTTTTTCATTGTTACTAGGTGACATGAACCACATAGGTAGGGGTCTACCAAATTTGAGGCAGCTGCCAGCTGATTTCATGTGCAGATTGTGGGGCTGGCAGCCATTTTCATGGACCAAACACAGCGGGCCCCACCATGCCTCTGACTGGCCCAGGAGCCCTGGAGGCCCCACCCCTCACCACCGATTGGCTGCAGGGCTATCCACCCCTTGCCACCACTTGGAGAGGGGTGGGGCCATATGATGGGCAGCCTTTGCAGCCAATCAGTAGCAAGGAGCAGGAGTGGCAGGTGTTTTGCCATGCTGACAGGCCCTCTCCCCCTGAAGTGTGCTGCGTGGCCAGGTCACAATGGCCATGAGGACTGCTGGCTCCTCAGAGGGAAGCAGTGTTTTATTGTTAGTAGGTTTTCCCTTTTTCTTTTTTTGGGGAGCCCATGCTTTTTTGTGGAGTCCATCCAAAATCATGGTTTCTGGAAAAATCATAAAATTGCAATTTTGGTATACATACTGCATCACAAATGGAAAGGGGTCCATGTGTCTAGGACTAATTTGGCTCTTTATTGAGCTGTTTATTAAGAAGATGCTGCACCTGCCACGTACGCCCAGGCTGCCTTCCTTCAGTATTTCCCACAATTTGTGCTGCTCCCTCCAAGTTCCATGAAGGTTGTTAGGAATGCAATACAGAGAACCTAATTCCCATACCTCCTAGAGGCAGAGGTGGAGAAGTTAGTATCTTTGTCATCCTGCAATGCATTCAACAACAGGACTAAAAACCATATCACCATCATAGCTGAGGCAGGGTGGGGGAGTGGGGTGTCTTTGCTTGTTTTTAACTTATAGGACTTGAAGGTGCCTCCTAAGTCATCAGCACCATCTTACTATGGAAAGTCAAGACCTTCTTCCTACTCTAGTCACTTCTAATATCCAGAAATTCATAATATTCATAAAGCTTATTCATTTCAGACACCTACAAATGTTATCTTATGTAAATCAAACATCAGCCTCAGTTATTAAGCTGTTCTGAAGGACAGGGGAAGCAGGGAGTTATATATATAACATTTGCTCTGCAGATACTGAGCATTTGTTTAGGATAAAGAATAGATCATAGTGCCAGATGGCAAAATTACACAAGTGCCACAAGCTGTACACCTTGAAGGTACATAAGACTGTCACAAAACAGACAATATTCAGAGGCAATTTGGCTTGGTTACAAACAAGTCTGTTTTTGGTATACATTCAAACAAACTAGAGTTTTCAAGTGAGATAACTAGATCTCACGCCTTTTAGACATTTATGGTTCTACTTTGTAACTTTTCAGTCCATTCCACTGTCCAGCAGCACTTAACAGTGGTTCGCAGTCCAGAACAGAAAATTTCCAAGGTTAGAAAGTGCTGAAAAACCTAGACCTGGGACCCCAGAAGGCTGTGCATATTTAAAAAAGATGATAGATTTCTTGGTCTGCTAAATACTGTATATCACTCTTGTAGTTCCTTCAACCAATCAGTACAGAGGCATCTGCTCTCTTCTCCAAAGGGAGAGAGTTACCTACCCTTAGTAGCCAAGGGGAAGATGCAGTCATTAAAGCAATTAGTGGCTCAGTGGCTGCAGGAAACTACGCAGCATCAAAAATGCTATAATGTTCACCAGTCTCATTTTCAAGCAAAAGTTCAGTAATGTTCAGTCAGTTATAAACTATAGGCAGCACTTTCAAAGCTGCTTACTTCCCATTTTCTAAAACAATATTTGAAAATAGGGCTTATGCTCCTAAGTCAGTTGAGATGCTTCTGAAACATTGTACACTGTAGCTACACTAGCTTTGTCTCACTACATTAACAAAGCAACATAGGAACTAATTCAACAGCTAAGCACTTTGACGCACATGAACATTTCCACCCTAACCAATCTAAAAATCCATGTGTGTCAGTCCCCCTTGCACCCTGCACCGAATGCATTTCACTCTCTGTTGCTCCAGGACTGCATTAATTTACACCAGCTGAGGATTTGAACCAAAAATGAATGTATTGTAGGCCACCCTAGTAATATTATATCATATATATACTTTTAGACATGAAAAAAATGTTTTTAAAAGCAAGTAAAAAAATACCAGAGAAATGACAGACTGACTAAAGATTATAAATGCAGTCAAGAAATATTTTGTTCAGGATTTGCTTCTGCAAATGTCAGAATACTGCTCCCTACCCTCTTCACTGCCTCCACATGTTTTCGTATTCTCTAAAAATTGAAGACATTTCATGGCTGTTTCATATGGTTTTAAAATATAATTATAAATATTATTTCCAAATGAATGCAAATAGACAATATCCCATATTCCTCCTCCCTCATTTAAATGTTTTTGCAATGCCTTGCTTAACAGTGGTAGATAAAATTCATGTGGAGAGGAACTGTATCAGATTTTGCAGATACAAACGTAATCAAAATCACTCAGATGTAGGGTTACAACAAATATTAAAACCCTTAAAGATAATACATGGTAGCAGAAAATTGACTTTTTTATTCGTGTCTTTTCTAAACTCAAATGGATTAGTAGAAGATTTGAGGTAATTAATTATAATTACAAGCTTCTAGAAGAAATAAGGCATAATAGACTCATTAACAGAAAATGTTACATCTTCGGCTGTATTTGATTTTCTGTTTATTATAACATAGTAAAACATTTGTTACAAAGGATAGGGCCTGATATTGAACGGTGCTTTCCTCCACAAGTAGCCTACTGCCTTTAAGGAAAACCCACTTGGACCTTTCATTAACTACTTCTAGCCTA
Organism: Crocodylus porosus; assembly: GCF_001723895.1. Classification (NCBI taxonomy): domain Eukaryota; kingdom Metazoa; phylum Chordata; order Crocodylia; family Crocodylidae; genus Crocodylus; species Crocodylus porosus. The sequence goes on along the minus strand of NW_017728911.1, from coordinate 10,637,133 downwards.
TAAAAGACAAATCTCTGCTTTCTGTGACATTTCTTTGGCCTTTATTGAGAATAAATCAATGGGAGTTTAACTCAGAAACAGACTATAACCCTCTAGTTACTTATTGTTTGGAAGTTAAGAGAATAACAATAAGAGCCACCACATAGGCTAATTCTACATCATGCACTGCAAAGGAGGTATAATTTTGCAATAGGATTTCAATTATATTTTTACTTCTTCAGCTGTCTTCTGTTAGGCAGTACTGCAAACTGCAGAAATATTTTACATCCTCAGTTTCTTACAGAGGCATAAATGTCATTGAATTCCTTACAAGCAGAATATATAAAGAATTCAGTACCATCATTAATATACCCAATACATAGAGAACTCCACACAGATATTAATTAATTTGTTACACATACCAGCGATGCAGACAACCCCAAGAACACTAAAGCAGCTTTCTGGTACACACAAAAAGAGTGTTGTTTTCAAGGTAGCATGAGCAAGGTACCAAAGCTTTTAAAATCATTTAAATTAAGTGAAAGTGAGGATGCATTTTTTCCAAAGAAAGGAACTGTGAAAATGAAGAATTAAACCAGTTAAAAGGGGAATAACTATTGATTTTATAACCCTATGTGCACTCTTGAGGTTCTGACACATAGAAGAGAAATTAAATAACTTTTCATCTTGTCTGTCTAGTATAGGGAAGGTACCCAGTAAGATTACAAATAGTAGAGTGATAGGTACAGCAGGGATTTCTACCAATTAAGCTTCAATCGTCTGATGGAGTGGAGGTGTTTTTTGAACCATGAGTTATTTCTGCACACTTCATGGGCTGCAGTGTCTAACCACAAAGGAGCTACACTAATAGCGATATTGAAGACTTTGTGCAAAACTGTCATGCTTTTTCAATTTAAAGCCAGAGCCTTTAAGATGATTTCAATAGGGAAAATGTTTAGTGTCAGCTTAAATGCTCAGCTCTTGAACGTTCTGCTATCAAAAGGGTGAAATGCCTGAAGCCCATTTTTGCCACGAAACAGGAGAGCAAAAAAAAACAAACCCAAAACCAAACTAAGCCATACCAAACCAAACCAAAAACCAGCAATAGAGACAATGGATGAATTAATGTTTGTAACAGTGTGGACATTAGATTATATTTTACTGTATGCTTTCTCTTCACATTTACATGCCACCTAGTGTCCCAGGAAGTTACAACTCATCATTTACTAAGAATTCCTGTAGATTAAAATATACTTTTCAGACTGTTGTTTGTACCCTATGTACATTCCATGCCCCCATGCAATACACAGACTGATACAATGTTAGGGCTCCCGGACATATACAGCTCCTGGACATATACAGTTACACCATTTTTTGTTACAAAGGAAACTGACCTTAGTTCTCCACATTGTATTTAACTCAGTAGATTTAATACTAAATATAAGAGACTAAAAATTCATACCATACATCACATACCTAGAATAAAAGGCAGAGCAAAACACCTGTGATCCAGGTTTAGATCTGTTGAGGGAGTTATGTTATTTCATTATATCCAAGCACAGAAAAATATACATTTAATTTTGCCCAGCTCTGGTTTTCACATGAAATGAGATAGTTTGTCTTGGCTATTGTAGCATAGTATTAGTGCATTAAGATCAGGAGACAACTTGTTTCTATGTTTTTTTAAATGAAATTAAGGAAGTTCAGTGAAGCACTCATATGTGCTTAAATTTAAGCATATGCCAAAATCTATCCCCGCTCAGCAACCATTTAACAATGTGCTTAATACAAGAGGTGCATAGACTTCTGTTAATTTTAAGTATGGGCTTACCTGCTTTGCTGAAATGCAACCTTAAATACAAAATCAACTTCCTTTTTCTTTAACCAATGGTTTGAACCACCCAGTTTAACAAAGCTATTAAGACTAATGGAATAAAAGCAAAAGCTGTGCCCGTAGAAAATAGTTTAAAGATGAAGAGGATGAGAATGGTTTGTAGTAAGAGGATACAGATTAAAGCAAATATATTTTCCATTTTATCAAGTAAAACTTAGATATCTGTTTCTGATACAAATCTCCATTTACAGTCAAGACAGAAACAGAATTCAGCAGGAGGACCAGGAGAGAAGGAGCTAATCCCACACACCTGAAAGAGCAAACCTTCTTCACAAGCACATTTAAAAAAACTCACATGAATGTATTTCAAAAGAAAGTTTCAAAAGGCTACACAGAAAAGGGAACTGTTTCCTAGCCATTTCCATATCTGCTACAGAAAGACAAAAAATGCACACTTTAGTTATTTTCAGTCTGTAGGTAGGAACTTCCTTTGTTGACATTTAGTGATTTTTTTCACAATTTAATTTCTCCCAGAGCATCCCATTTTTAATTTTTTTCCATCTACATACTCTTATGAACAGATGTTATGAAGTGTATCCTATTGCACAACCTGAAGAACAGTATTCCTTATTTTTGGTGATTTTGTATTGTCCACATGTCAGTTATTTAATTACGTAGTTGGGATTTAAAAAAAAAAACATTGAAACCCATCTTCCAGAACTGAAAACTGAAACATTAAAAAGAAATAGCAACATGGGGGAGAGGGGCACTAAGAACATTACAAGATATAAATTCATAAATTTCCTTTGAATTTGTTCTCAGCTTTTCATTATACTGATGTGCCACACAACGAATATTACAAGCACCAGTAAAACTGTCTGTTTCTATATTCAGGTGATTGCCGAAAGACCAAAAACTACTTTAGTCAGATTCAGCTCAGAGCAGTTTTACTAAGTTCCTGGCATAAAACTAGGCTTTCATCCAGTTAAACAACAATAATTTATTTTAGTTTGATAGGTCCTTCTAAATAATGGTGTCATCAGTAAACATCTGGCTTCTTCCTAGCAGATTAGGCCTCCAATGAGGAAAGTGTGTTTATAATTCTAATTTGAAACACAGCACATTAATATGCTGATTCTCATAATGTTTGCCTTAACCTGTTTGGAGAAATTATGACTACAAATATCTTGTACACAACACCTCTAAACTACCAGCTTGTACAAACAACATAAGAGCCGATGCAGCCTCGTACAGATGATTAGAACCACTTCAGAGGCAATCATGATTAGCGCTTTGGCTCAAAGCCATATTTTACACATAAACAAAGCATCTGTTTCTGAGTTCCTGTCCCAAGCTAATAGACCCACCTCCACTATTACTAATAAGCACATTCAAGAGGGCCAGATGGCCTAGCTGAAACAGCCCTAGCTTTTTCCTGAGCTAGGCATACTGGAGCCATGGAGCCAGTGTTGGCTCCAAATCATATTTCCTTGGGCTCTAGGATCCAATAAGACAACATGTAAACTGGCTCCACAAAAGAAGAATGTAAATGTTGGGGCCATTCATTATTTAGAATTGGCACAAGGCCAGCTAGTGCTCCTCCAGATGATCCCTTCGTGTAGGTACAATGAAGAATGATGAAAAGTGTGGCATGTTCCTGCAGGAGTCAGTGCATTGCAATACAGATTGCCTCCCTTCCTGGCAGGATTTTTCAGACTTTGCCAAGCCCTGCCTGCAGCCAAGCAGTACTGTTCAGCTGTTTTCGTGGCATGTTGTATGTATCTGACAAGCATGCGCTTTTACATATTTAATAAAAGTGTCATATTTCATTAGTGGAATTGGGTTTTAAATGGATCTTGGGCTCCTACAGCAGTGACCGAAAATGCTGAGAGCCAAATTCAGCAGCACTTGGGTGCTTTGCACTAAATAACATTCACATTTAACTAGTGGGAGCTCTTAAGCAGATTAGAATTAAGAGCTCCATGTTCTGAGGACTCTGTGTTACAGGGGGACCCACAATGGAGTTGACCCACGAAGGTGAATGGAGAGAAATTTCTTCCTATTTTCTGTCCCGGTGGCAGGGAATGACAAGGAGAAACTGCCATGCAGGTTTCCTGCACCACCCAACCATAGGAGTGATGGGAACTTCATTTCCCTTTCTACAGTGATGTGCATGGGGCCTTGTGACAGCAAGCTGGCAGAGGTGACTGAACTTCATTGGAGTGTGTATGCTACTTTTAAAAGAAAATTCACTATACCAAGAACAAATCAACTGCTCAAAATATCCCCACTCCCTTTGGGAGCAGTGGCAGGCCTCTTCATCCCTGAAGTAGGAAGCAATATTGGCAGGGGAAAAGTGAAAGATCAGCTCTCCCTTTCCAGCATAGGACAGCTGTGATGGTACACACACACATCCTCTAAGCCTCACAGCTGCACAACACCCAGAGATTTTCCTTTGTATCAACTCCATGGAGTAGCAGCAAATTTTCAGAGGGAGGTGATAATCCTTTCTGAATACAGTACTAGCCACCTATCTGGAGGAAACTTTTTCATGAGTAAAGTGATGAATCACTTCAAGATGGGAAGAAAGCCCACTGAAATGCACTGAAGCATTTCAGGACCATCACTCCCCTTCACTAGAAGCAGGTTCCCCTGCAATTATTAAACAGCTCTGGGATCTCTTGGGATAAAAGGCAGAATGAGAATGTCTAAAACCTTATTCTTTATATTCCCTCTTACACTGCTAGTCTTGTGAGCTACACAGATAGAAATGTACACTGGCTTCAAATTAATTTAATTTTGCACAGGCAAATTTCACAGTACAATGTAATCCTGAACCTGCTATTGTGTCACCATCCACCTTACTACTCAAAAGTGTAGATAAGACTTGCTTCATAGCAGAATTAATCTAATAAAAATAGATGCACGTCCATTTTACAACACAGATTTCAACTTTTATTGTTTGAAGGGTTGTAATGGAGCCAAGATATAAATCTAGAATCACAAACTCCTTTCTATTTCTTTATAAAACTATAAAAATGGACCACTTCTTCATACTGAAACAGTGCAGACATGGGTGATTCCTGTCATTTCCATTTTACACTTCTTGTCTAAAACAACTAATAAACTTGTATGCAGGAAGAAGGAAGCTTAGAAACAATGGGAATCATCATTAATTTTTGCTCTATTTTAGCAAGTTCATAAGATAAAGGAGGCAGTTTGATAAGTAAAGCAGATTTTCTTGTTCAATATAAGCCCTATAAAACATGTCTACTCAAAAAGTATGGTTTTGTTAATGTGTGCAGCAAACATCACATGCACTTCATATGCTGCCAACCATGGATAAGTGCAAAAATCTCCATTGTATTCATTGGAATGAAAAAAAAGGCTAAATTTGGTCCTCCAACAGTTGACCAACAGTACAGCTGTGGGTTATAGCAAAGCATTTAAGAATATTTCACTTGCAAAGTGAACAAAGTGATTTCAACATCAACTAGAGCAACAGGACTACCCAGGTTCTTAAACAGACATGAATGTTTAAACACTTTGCTGGTCAGGGCTTGATTATTTATGGGAAAATCATACTCCAGAAAAAGCAGTCCATGCAGAATGGGTACACAGTCTGCACAGAAATCTCTGCCTTTGTGCCCTGCCAGTATGCCTGAGCTCTGAAGGGACAGTACGAGTTCCACCGATGTGCTGACACTGAGGTGACCGATTGGGAACAACATTCAGCTATTTACCTTGGGATATGGACATTTGCCTGCTAGTAAATTAATTGATGCTGCTGGCCACATTTCACAGAACATCCCTCAGATGTTGTTCAAGTTAATAAACCTGAATAGAGACATGCTACACTCATTTCCAACAGCCAGGTTAGAGCATACAGCTCATTTATACTGCCTTTTAAACCTGAAGTTCACAATCATTGCTTATTGCACTCCCTGTAAAATGTGAATACCCAATTTACTCAACACCTTTTTTTGTGCCTTGAATTAGCTGACAAGACAGCTCTAGTCTCTCTTGTGACCAAGTGTCCCATTCGCACATGTCAAGTATCCTATTCTATTTAGTTCTATCCCAATTGCTTAGTGTCTGCAATAGAAACATCCACTATATTTTTCCTGATCTAAAAGCTGATTTAATACCCTTAGACAAAAGAGGCCTGGTATTTTGGTGAGCTCCCATGGGCTTAACTACCACAAAGAGGGGTTTGTTGAATACACACATAAAGAGGAAGAGATAGGAGGCAGGCACTCTGATCTTTATGACCCACTGATTATTCTATCAGTTAGCTGAAGCATAAATCTTCCCCCTGCCCTAACAAAATACTATTTTACTTCCCTTTACTCTATATTTTATCTTTTATAGCCAATAAAGCATTAAACATTACAAAAGGTTATGTTCTCATCAAGATTTTCGCTAAATGACAATAAATTTTAAGTTGAGCCAAGTGAAGGTTGCAGTGGCAGCCATGGCCCTGACATTTGACACTTTCTAAAGACACACTCTGAATACAGCATCACCACCAGTACCAGGGAAACCCATCTGGAAACTTTGACACTGAATTTGAAGCAGTAATGAGCCTCTTAAATTTTGTAATGGCAAACCTATACTCTAATGCCACGCTGAGCCAATTTTAACAATCTACTATCTGCTTCAGCAACAAATGGGATGTAGGAAGCGCAAAATCTTCCTCATCTGTTCTGAGGACCTGATCCAGCATGAATGCAGAGACATGTCAGCCTTCCCAATGACTTCAATGGGCTTGGGATCAGGACCTGCAAGATTTCAACTTACAGTGAAGGAAAGGAACAATTTATATACACATGGGCGTGCATACACATACGCATACATACTTCTTAGCACAGGCGCTGACTTCTATTTTTGCTGGGGAGACACATAAGATGATGATGATCACCTAAGATGATGAAGAGATAGTCCTCTTCTAGGGTGACCACCTTTGCAAAATGGAAAAGCAGGACACTTGGCACCTGCCCCTGCCCAGCAGCATGGCCAGAGCAGAGCTGAATGGAGCCCGTGGCAGGGGGGGGGGCAAATGTGGGCTCCTTGCCCTGCTGCCCCCGCAAGCCCTGCACCCTGCCCACCCAGCAGCAGCAGGGAGCACTACTCCATGCTGTTGCCACAGCTGCTGCCAGGTGGGCAGGGGGCACCTCACCGTGGCAGCACGGCCGGTGCAGGGCTCCCAGGGGGAGGGCAGCAGGGCAGGGAGCCCCAGGCCACAGCAGGTAGCCCGCATCTGCCTTGCTCCATGCACAAATCTGGATGGCATGTGCTGGCCCATACCCCACTCCCCGGGAGTGCACACAATGGCAGGGAGCTGCCTCCCCCCACTCCTGGATGAGCCACCCGTGAGTCTATCCTACTCCCCGCCTCAGCCCCAGGCACCACGCACCAGCCTGGCTGAGCAGCACCCCCAGGCACAACCCCTGTCCCACACCCTTCCTCACTGTGGGGACCTCAATCTGCCCCAACCCCCAACTCACCTGCAGGCAGCTGGGGAGCTGCTCTCCACCGCTACCTGGGGCTGTACTCCTGGCCAAGTGCGTGTCTGGATGCGCACACATGCATTTGAATCCTGCTCCTTGCAAGCTGGAACTCTGCCATCCTGCAAGGGGAACCCACCATTACCCACATTTTTCTGTGGTGAATGGAAAACCCAGATCCCTGCACGATATGAGGAATCTGGGACAAATTCAGTCCTGGAGTCATGCAGCCTGGGACTGGGATCTTGATGTTCCCATTTCGGACTGTCCCACCCAATTAGGGATGGGTGGTCGTCCTACCCTCTTCCTGAGGGGGGCAGGGCCCTCAGCCCCCCGTACATGGCACCTATGCTCCTTTTAGAAATATTGTTCCAATTAAAATCTATATAATACACATATTACCAAGCACATGAGGACCATGTTAACATTAAACTAAAGTTCAGTAAAATTGCAGTCAGTTCATACACCTGTCAATAACACCTCTCTGATGTCAACCTGAATAGATTTGAAACATTATTCATACTTGTTATGCTCCTTAGCCACATACTAACAATGACATCAGAAATTTCAAATCACAATCTGCTTCTACAAGTTGTACTTAATATAAATACACAATATATAATTAGCATATACACATATGAGTATCAAATAGTTTATGTACTCATTAAAACAAAATCATCACTACTTAAAAAATAATAAATCTCAAATTGACTTTCTATTGGGCATAAAAACTCTTAGTCTGTGCTGGAAGCGTTCAAGTATGTTTTGACCAGATAAAACAGAATGAACAGTTACAGTTTAATTGCATAAAAGTGTGCATGCTCATGTACATGTACACACACCCACACACCATTATTATTGCAGCCCATTCAAAAGAATTTAAAATAGTGGACATCTATTAAAAAGTGAAGGATGTATGATTTCTAATCCAAAATGCATATTTATTACAGATTAAAAACACAATCTAATACACTTCATGCCTATCCCCTACTTTAAGATGGCCAATCTGTCTGTGCCCAGGAATGTCCAAACATAAGAATCCAGGATGGATGCATTTTGGTATGTTTGTATTTCTATTTGCATCACAATTGTTGTTACTTAAAACACCAATACTGTAAATTAACTTCCTTTGCTTATAATTGGAAGGATGAGCTCATTGTTTTATATAGATGGTATCGTTTCAACACTGGTGCCTGCATGAAAACAGTCCATTTTTAATCTGCCCAGGCTAGAAGAAAGAGGGACCCTTCCCCATTACTGCCAAGTGGGATCCATTTTATATTTGCTTGTGTAACCCCCTTGGACTGAGAAGGGAACTTGTCAAAATGCATCCATCCTGGGAAGTACAGGGGACCCTGTTGAGCATGCTCAGTGGGGAAGTGGTGGTGGCTGGTGTACCCGAGGGGCCCTGAGGACAGTAGTCAGCGGGGACTCTCGGTGAAGGGGGCAGAGTCTGGCAGGCTGAGACAGACTGTCCTGGGGAGACCACGGACTGATCAGGGCTGCGTGAGCTCTGGCTCCCGCTGCTGAAAGAGGCAGGTGTCCCGCTTCGAGCGCCAGCTGGCAAGAAAAGTGACACAAGTATGTTGGATCCATCCAGAGGCTCCAGAGAAGGTGGATTCAATCTGCTGCTCCCCACTCTCCAGTTATGCAGAGCAGTGACAATGAAGCCGGTTAATAGCTTATTCACTACTAAGGTGTGATATAATGAATATCTCTATTTGGGTTTTTTAATATCTCTATTTTCATCATCATTATTCACTGAGGAAAATTTAATGCCAGGTATCCTACACTAGGCATCCTGGTTTCTTATGTATGTGTAGTAAATGTAGAAGGGTTGTGCATTTGACATAGCATAGCTGTTCCATTTACACCACTTTAACTCTCCATAATTTCAGCCTCACAGGGCACTTCGGGATACAGTATCGCTTTCCTGGTTTGTGTCATGATACTCAAACATACAGAGCATCAACCTCATCACCAACAGCAACAGGAATGAAGCTGAGAGGGGAATAAAAATGTTTACATATTTGAGGCTAGCTTTTTCCCCTTGAATTTTGAGGAAGTATATTCTTTTGATCTTAAATCATATTTCAATTGGTTTTAACATTTCACCATGTCCTGAGCCCTCCTAGCACAGTGAAGTTTATTAATATAGATTTTTTTATTAGCAATTTATTTATTAGCAATAACATTGCTTGGATTTACTGCAAAGATGCAAAGTTATACCACTGGAAAGTAAAGTAAACCTACTGACCTCAGAGAAGTTACTCTTTATTTACAGTACATGGACCTCTACATTTCAAATATCTTAAAGTCCTGTTTTATGTGCCCAATAAAAAAGAAAACAATCAATATTATTAAGTATTGTGCCTGTGTGAATTGGGTATATGTTAAGATCAGGAAATCATGCAGGATGCTCCCAGCTGAAACCAAGAAATACAGCAGCCTGAAGCAGAAGAAGCAAAGGCAGAAGAGTCCTCCTACCACAGTGAAAGCTTTCCATTAATACCCTGTTCATGAAGGATGCCCTTTAGAGGCAAGAAAGAAGTCTACAGGCCCATTTAGTCACTGATCTCTGGATAAGACTGCCAATGTGGAAATCAAACAGTGCAACCTCATCTGGTACTTTTTAAAAGCAAGATCCCAAATTGTTTAAAACATACTACAACTAAGACAAGTCAAGGAAAGCATCTACATGTATTGAAAACATCTAGTCCCGACTCACTGAAAATTGGACTATAGTCACAAGACCCATTTCACATATGGAGTTCAAATTAAAAAGATAACCACTGTGAATGGCTGTCAGACACTAGAGACCTGGACTGGAGTAAACCTATACTGAGGCTGAAAAGAGCTATAACCAAAAAATCAATAAAACAATCTAGTATCCCAAATGGAATAAGTGATTTTTTTTAACAATAAACATAATTTACTCTAATTTAACTCCTCTAATCTAAGAATCTCAGAAAGCTTTATATAATGAAGATGGTTCTCATTTTTCAGAAGGGGAAACTGAGGCATACACAAGTTAAGCAACTTGCCCAAAGTCACATAGACAGCCATCTATGTGATGAAAACAGAATCCAAGAACCCTGAGTCCTAGTCTCTTTATTAATAACGTCCCCAGCAGCCTCCATACAAATGAATTCTAATAATGAATGCATTCTACTAATTCATACTAATGAATTAGAAGTGATTAGTGTACTACCTACCTTTATTAGTAATATTCTTGCACAAATCAACAAAGTGTGTGGTCTTCTCTAAAGTGGGTAAACAGGATCTTTAAATATCTGTTGACTATCATCAGACACATTTTAGTGCTATTTGTCTCTGGTCATTATTAGGTTAGGTTTAGCATCAAGTTAGTTAAAGATTTCCTAACTTCATAAGTTTTCCAAATGCAAACACGAACAGAGACGGTGTTATGATAAAGTGCAATAGGACAGATTTAACAACATGCAGTAAATGAGCGATCAGCGATCCAAGAGGACAACAGGAGTAGTCCTGCTTAGAGACAGTAGTGACCAAAAAGCTGCATTCTGTTATACATAACCATTTTTCAGTTGGCAAAATTTACCAGAAATGAAGGTTAATTCATACATTAAAAGAATGCAGTAAAGGGAAGGGGAGAGGACAGAAATGTTATAAAAGTAAATACTTCAAGGTGGAAATACAGCAAAATAAAATCAATTGTTGCCAGTGGAGGGAGAGAGTGTTGCTCAGATCCAGCCATATTTCATTGGTAACTCCCTTATGTATAGTTTATTTTTCACTTGGCTTTGTACACCACTAAAAATCAAAATAGACATTTTAAATTAGATCAGGGCACTTTCAGTCTGTTAGAAATACATTCATAAAACTAGAGGTGGGGGAAAGTATTTTTTTTTCTTGTTTATTAAGTGTCATGTAAAATAATATCAGGAATAGTCAATGTGGTTGCTCAATGTATTATTCATACTAGTTGCAATAAGGGTGTTAACCAGTCAGTGATACAGGAAAAAAAAAAAGAAGTGACCTAATAATGAAACTACTGTTTGAATAACACAATGCTGCTCATAGGACAGAATAAGAGCTCTTCATTTGAGCCAACATATAATTATAGAGTGCTGTTCTATTTTATCCAACTGTTAGCATTAGCTCTTGTTTTTTGACATCACCAGCTCTATTCTGTAGCTGTTTAATTAAGAGCCCAATCCTTAAATGCTTGTAAATCAGGCTTAGTCCTGAAACCACTCCCATTAATATCAAGGGCATTATGAAGAGTAGAAAATAGGGTAGCTGGGACATAACTGTGCTCAGATTTGTATGGGTTTTCTTCAACTGCTCCAAACCCCTGCGTGGAAATTCTTGTTTTGTTTTAAAAACTCTTCATTTAAGTTTTAGATTAAATCTCCTTCTGAGTTTCAAGAAACAAGTATCCAATTTTAATAAATCAGTTTTAAAATCTTACTTTCAAGGTAAACCAGTGCAAATGAGGCTATGAACAAACATTGTAAGGCCCAGGTTCTCTAAGGTATTTGAACACCATTCAAATAATTAGGCATTAACTACTTAAAAACCCTGGAGGAACTCCATCTGGATCTTTCCAGGATTTATGAATGTCTCAGGCCACTAACCCCAAATATTTGTATGGCACGAAGCAAGCTTTTAGTGCCTACTGAATATAATATGGCCAGGATTAAAAAAATACTCTTCTTTAGCCCTTTGTGGTGTTTTGTAGTTTGTTTTGGCATTTTTTTTAATGATACACACAAAATTTCTTCGTCCAATATTAAACTACCTCCCAATATCTCTGAAAGACATTCTACTTTTGATCTTGGTTCCTTTTTAATCTGATTTCTGTTATGCAGTCAAAAGAAACATCTCTGCAGGCCATTTAGATAACTCAAGGTTTGATGGCTTTGACCTGAATTTATCCATAATACACTAAGTACAGATTTAGAAAAAAATAATCAGACAACCCCCTCAACTCTTTTTCGGTTGTGTGCATTCATATGAAAGTACACATGGGGCATCCCTGAAAAATGTTACTTCATCAGTTAGTTTACTGCAGTTCATTATTTCAAACCTTTTGGCTCCTCGGTTCCCATAACTTCTATTTAAAACACGGTATAATCACCAAATATAGAAACAGAAAAAACTTTTTCCTGATACACCTGCTCTTACTCTTCTTCATCAATTTATCTTTTACTGCACAAGCAATATAAAAATGAGATAAAATCCCACCTAGTTAGGTTTTAATTTTCCTCTTGCCTCAGACTTGCCATTCATGCACCTCTACAACTCATGGGCAGCACAATTCTCTTATTAAAATAACTTAACCTAAAATGGAGAAAAGGCAGCAGAGAGAGAGATCTTACCATTTGAAATGTTTAGCATTTGAGGTCCGAACACAATCAGAAAATAAGAACTAACTGTTGAAGTAGTTTTTCTTATCAAACAAACAAAGACTCCAGAAAGATCTAATATTAAACTTAGCTGCTAATAGGAAGTTTTTTGTCTTCTCTGATGTCCCTGCACCTAAACATTTCCCAAAATAGATTCGTTTTTACATATAGAGAATATAGCAACAGCACGTGCTTTTGAGCATATTTGCAATCTAGAGGTTAGCAAACAATTTGAAAACAATCATTCTACGAACTGCTACTTGTCATATCAAGATTTATGCATTGTCCAGAACTGCTGCGCAACATTTTATGTAAAGCCTATTTGTTAGCTTCCTGTCCACAAGGGAATAGTAGTTTCAGTGGAGACAAACTGTTCAGATTTAGCTGTAGGAAGTAAAAACTGCAAAACACACCAAGGCTGAAATGCTGCTCAGGCTGGTTTACATACCTCTTTTTAAACATAGCGTATAATGTTAATTGCTTCATTACTCAGCAAGTAAACCGAAAAAAAATATATAGTATATATGGTAACTAAACAGATGGATACAGTTACTATTATGAGATAAAACTTATTGTGCTTTATTTTGTAACAACCATGAAAAGTCTATAAAGTAGCATCAGTTTGATATCATCTAAACATTTTTTTTTTTAAATTAAATCCACAATGTCTCTACCAAGAGATTCATCACATCTCATTCCTGGAGCGTTCCAAAATATTGAGAAATAAATAGAACACATTTTTACATGCTTCATTTTTAATACCAAATGACAAAGAAGTGATCCCAAATACTTATTTCTCTTTGAAAACAAATAGTTCCACAAGGTCAGTATTTAATGAGAAAAGCATCTTTTGGCAATAGAGTTCAAGGATGAAATATCCCAACAGCTATTAAAAAAAAGGAAATTTTCCAGTAATAGTCACAGTTTTATCAATATGATCAGAAAATTTGTTAGAGGTTTGACCCCATTTTATATTTTTACCTTACAAATAAACTGATTTAAAACAGCCTGTCTAAAGAACTCTGTTTTTTGGCAAAATGATTCAACAGCCATTGCACCAGGAATTGACAAGGAATTTGCTTTGTTCTTCAATTAACATACCTGTGCTTATTTTTTCCAATCGGCCTTCTTGAATTGGGAGACATGAATTTCCTATTAAGCATTACATACAATTATCTTAAATAAGCCACACTGAAAAAGAACCCGATCAATGCATCTCTTTTCTTCATTAAGACACTAAAATGTACAACCTGGACATAAACAAGTCACTTCACCTAATTAAATGAATTCTTTCTCTCTATTAAAAATTTAAAAGTGTTCCCTGAGTGTAAACATGTCACTGTGAGTGGGGAGGGAAAGAACCCTAACGCCCACGAATAATTGGAAATAGCTCCTTTAGCAAAGCCACTCTAATAGCATATGTGCACATAAATTATTCTAATTGTTTTATTATTAGTAAAGATAGTGGAAATGCAAAGGGTGTTCAACTGTTAGCAATTAAACCCTCAAGTGCTAATACGATAAAGCAAAAAGGTGATATATTTAATTGCCTACTGAGAAAGCAAGAAAGAATATTTTTTTAAAAAAATACCTGCTTTGCAGCAAGCAGAAGACAAACAATATTTCCAGATTTCCTATTCTATGAAAAGGAAAGGAAAGGTTCTTGTGCAGCTATTGCCATCATTAACTTGTCCTTTAAAGGTATATTCAGAAATCCTTAATTTTTGAATGGTCGTAAAATGTTTAAAATGAAAAGGCTTGTTTAAAACTCTAAAGCTTGTAATTCATGTTGGAGTCAGAGATCAGTCATCTGTTTATGAGATTATATATTCCAATGAGCATACCTAATTTTAGATTCCAAGAAAACATGGAAGTGAAAATTATTTTGACAGTAAATTTGAGTCTGAAAATGTAAATGTTTGCAGAAACCAGAGTTCTTTTTTTTTTTTTCAAATGTAGGGAAAGCCTGAAGCTTTCTCCGAGCTCCCTCTTGTGAGCAATTGCTAAAAATACATCCCAAGTGTTTCATTCTGCTCTCTAGAACCAACTTGAATAAGCAGCAAACTAACAATTTTTGATCAAGCTCTTTTGGCTGCTAATATGCCATGGCCTCAGTCTGAAAACACTGCACCCTGGTTCTCAGGGTATTATTTGTGTGCAAATATTGGTCCCTAGAAGGAATAGGTTAATTTTCTGGGTCTCCTGCATTGAATTGGAGAAAACAACTTCTATCTGACTTCTCCTGTGGGGTCATCATCTCTCTCTGCAGCTGGCAGAAATTAAACTTGAGGTGCTAACTTGAAGGAGATTGTGGCTCTCCTCACTTTGCAGGGAAAGCCTGGCCTCTCACAGTAAAGCAAAATCTACACGATCTAAAACTGTCAAATACCTAGAAGAGTTTTGTATACTTTTCTTTAAAATAACCAGAGGTTTAGAAATAGGTATTTATAACAAACAAACAGAAGTGTGTCGCTTCCAAGCCCAGTCTGGTCCTCAGACTCTGGTCTGAGCTTGATACTTGTCCAGGCCTTGCATTTCTTTCCTGAAAGAGCCACTTTGACCACAGTTTCATTTGTAAGATAATTAGTATTTCTCTTCTGCATGGGGACACTGCAGTGATAAATGTGGCTTGTGAGATGCTTGGGAGTTCATCAATGCTGCTAATTTGGGATTGATTTGAGGCCACCTTCAAGGCCACACCTGGCAACACATGGAGCCCCCATGCTCGACACTAGCAGCAGGCTGGCCGGCCCCAAGGTCAAGGTGCTGCTGCCACTACCACCAAGGCTACCCTGCCCTCAACTCACCTGGGTATCAGGGGCCCAAAGTCCAGGAAATCTTCCAGTAGCAATTCCACTGTGCCTGGGTGTAAGGTTTGCCCCCATTTCCTCTCTGTACTGCCAATGTACAGCTGATCCCAGGAGGAAGGACAAGCGGATTGCAGGGCTCTCCTTCAGGACTAGCAGGCACAAGGCACATATAGACAGGGAGGGGCTGCTCCTGTGGCTTGGGCTGGCTGAGGAAACCCCGCCACAGGAGTTTCAGTGTAGACAGACACTCCGATGCCGTTCGAGTGAAGGTGATATGTCCGTATGCAGAGAGCAACACAGAGGTAGAGATTTCAGTTGCTGTTGTGAAACAGCTAATACACTCATGTGTGACAGCTGAGAATGATTAAGTTTGCCTAACCTGTTGCTTTCAATATGTCCATGTGGGCAGAGACCCTCCTTGTCAGCATACGTGTGCATAAAGAAGTTGGGTGTCTGTGAACAGCTGATTTTAAACAATGTTTCAATGTTTTAATTTTCATCAGAACAGAAATGACAAAAAATTAATATTTTAATTGAAGTGTTTGTAGCCTAATATTAGAGCTGGACTGTGATTTACCAGTACATTTTTTCTGGTCTGTCTTACCAAATGTTGAAGAAAGTGTCACCAACTAGAAAACAAACAAACAAAAAACCCCCAAACCTTGTAAACTAACATTTAAAAAAGGCAGCTTGCATTAAAACGACGATATGTGGAGAAGACATTTCTCAGCCTTTTAAAAGTAATTTCTTACTCTTACAAGAAACTAACTGGCTTTCTGCACCACGTTTAGCAAAAAAATGGCAGTGGCCTTCTAAATTGCATAGATTTATTTAACGTTGCATTTCATTAACTGCTTAAATGGAAATCCCAAAGAGAGAACTGCAATTCTGACTGTCCTGCAGGAGTGAGACAGAGCATGCCGGCCATCAAATTCTAGCTGCTCATTCCACTGACTGGCAAAATGTCTGCTCGTCTGATTTCTTTTATGGGACCACATTTGAGCAAGCAAAGTTTATAGAGATGACTTACCTAATTGCATTAAGAAAATGATTTGCTATCTCAGCAAGTACTTTAATGTACAAATCTAGAAGGAAAAGGGCTTCCATAAACAGGTGTGAATGGCACGGTTTCATCAAGCATTAAATTGGAAGCGTTCCTGACAAACATTACATCTGTGCATTTGGATACTAAGATTGTGGATCAATTTTGTAAACTGTAGACAGCATTTTCACACCAAAATATTCATGGCTATATAAAGACAACTGTATATCAGCAAGAGAAAAATGTATTTTCAAGCAACATGAAATGGGTGGCTGTCTGTTTCTTATCAGTGTTGTTTCTTGCTAGGTTTCAGAAAGGCTGATTTTAAAAATGTTATCTCCAGGGGGTAGACCAGTCTTTGATATGAGGCCACAGGTCAGGTAATGCTTGAGGAAAAACAGCTGATACTTGTTGGCAGTTCTAATATTTCCTAAAGGAATAATACTTGGTAACTGAGGAAATTACTCCCCCCCATTATAATCACTATATAAATAAAGACATCCAAAGGGCATATGAGCTAGGGCCCTGATCCTGCAGTAAAGCACACACAGGCTACGCCCTGCTGTCTTTTGGGCACCTCCAAATTCAGTGATCCCACTCATAGTTTCATAGTTTCTAGGTTCAGAAGGGACCTGAACAGATCATCGAGTCTGACCCCTTGCCATGGCAGGAAAGAGTGCTGGGGTCAAATGACCCCAGCAAGACGATCGTCTAGCCTTGTCTTAAAGACCCCC
>NW_017728911.1:10588254-10619737 GCF_001723895.1 Crocodylus porosus | reverse complement strand
TGCCGATGGGAGGTGGTGGAGCCCAGCTCCCCCTGCCCCCGCTGCTAGCACTGCTGGAATGGAGCCCATGGGGAAGGGTTGGATGCAGGCTGCCTGCTGTGGTCTTTGGGCTCCCTGCCCTGCCCTGCTGCCCTCCCCCTGGAGGCCTCCGCAACCCAGTGAGCGGGACTCGCAGGCTTGGTGCCACCACTGGGAACCTCACACGGCCATGGCCTGGCGCCCGCTGCCCGCCTGGCAGCAGTGGGGGTGGCAGCGCAGTTATCTGCTCTAGATGTGCCACTCATGGGGGAGGTAGGAACTGGGCTCTACGCTCTGCTCAGGCCACAGAAGCTGCTCCCTCTCACAGGTGGTAGCCAGGGCTCGGGTGCTGCTGGGGGAGGGGTTAGGGGGCTGCAGACCCAGGTCCCTGGCCCACATATGAATCTGGGGGGCACATGTGCGCCATGCCCACCCCAGAAATTTGCACAGCAGTGGGGAGCCAGCCTCCCCTGCCACCCACTAGATGAACCACTCACAGCTGTCTCACACCCTGCCCAGGCCCCACAACTGTGCATTCCCACCCTGGCTCCGGCCCCAAGCACCACGCTGGCTGGGCAGTGCCCTACCCAACTCCCTCCCTCCCTCCCTCACTATGAGGGCCTCTATCCCACCCCCACCCAGACTTATCTGCGGGGAGCTGCAGGAACTGCTCTCCGTGCTCCCTGGCTGTCATATGCATGTGTGTGTGCACATGCACGTGGTGCCCCCTGCCAGATCGCCCTCCCCCAGCCCCTTGCAGGCAGGGACCCTGCCAGCCTGCAAGGGGAAACTTGCTGCTTTCTGCATTTTTCTTTGTTAAAGGAGAAAAATCTGTGTTTTTCTCCTTAAAATGAGAAAATCCATTTTTCTGTGTTGAACAGAAAATCCAAATCTCTGGTTATAACGTGTTTTTTCATTGGTTTAGCCTTTCCCCCTTCTCTGTGGAATACAGCTATACCCATACACAAGCAAATTCGTATTGTTATAGTTTCATCTGCCCTATAGGGTTACATCACTTGAACTGTACTGGCACAGGTATGGAGGTGTAACAGTTGTGTGCAAACATGTCATAAAAGGCTCTTTTGAACTGAGCTCCATGCAGGAAGTCTTCAGGCTAATGGCAGTTTCAGGGAGACAACACAGTGGAAAATAACTTGCTTATAGAAAAAAAATGTACCTTCCTTTATTTTAAAGCTCACTACCTTGCATCATTCCAGTGCAAAAGAAAAGTGCTATGCTTTTTCACTGGGAACTGGGAACAACTCATTTGCAAAACTTAATGGTCCTGTTTCTAAATCTGTCTCATTATGAGGAATGAGAACTCCCTTGCCTCTTATCTAACTATGAATAACCTTCAGTTGGGGTCTGGCAAGAAGGTGTTTGTGAGTAAGCTAAGAATAATGTTTACAGGCAGGTAACTTTTATAAGTGTTGGCTCTTGAAAACTGCTCAGAGATCACATACACACGCTTTTTAACATACTCCAACACGTGAATAAAACAGAAAACACGAATGAGGTGCAAGTGTTGCTTGATACTTCTTTGGATTAATCAAGAGAATTTATGCATAACTTCACTTCTCATAAGAAAGAACAGAAAACTGTGAGGAAAAAAGGGGATAATTCCAGACCAAAAAATGAACCCCTGAGGAAAAAAAAAAAGGAAGAGAATGAAGCCAGTACGGAGAGCGAGCTGAAAGTCTACCTACCAATCACTCTGCTTTAAAACAAAGTATGCAAGACAGAAAGTAGTTTTCTTAAAGTAAAAATTCAGTTTTATTTGTATTTTAATAGGACCATTACACAAAGAGGCAGAATCTTTCACAAAGACCTCTTTGACCTTGGAATGTTCATTTCTTTGGCCTCTTGCTTATAAGAACTTTGGTAAAGCCAAGCAATGCACTGCCAGCTAGAGAAGTACAAGAAAGCATACAATACCACTGGTCTCACATATATGAAGGCAAGCCAAAGTTAGCTAGGCAAGTCAATTTTCTAGGATTATGTAAGGATAAAGAGCATAAAAGCATATCTCTGGACAGAGATGTCTTCTGTGATGATTTTCAATCCTCTCCTCCACACAGGTTAAGCAGTGCCTTTTGGTAATCACCCTTTGTGTCCTGCTGTAAAGTAATGGAAAAAAAATATAAGGTATACTCTGAAAGACAGTGAAGCTTACATGCAAGGCAGCAGAACGAGTGCACTAAATTCTGTATTTCTGGGGCAAAGTAAAGTACAAAGCTGAAGCAGTTAACCACATCGCCTCCTCCAATATATTAATACTAAAATCTCCACAAGCTGTAGAAAGTAGGAAGCCATTTTTAAGCAAAAATTACTGTATGGTTTTTGACATGCAATGTAAAAGGAGGAACAAAATGGGAACTCTGGTTCAAAATTAATAAGTAAACAGCAGAAAACAGAAGAACACAAGGTTTAGTTCCTCCCTCTGGTTACCATCTATCAGTTAGCTCTCTCAGTCACTGCCAGTCTGGGTATATTTGTACCAGGGAGCTGGAGATGGAAAGGTTTATTCACCAATCCCCTGATGTACCCTCTCTAATTTGTTTCAATTAACCAAAGCAAAACACAACCCAGTTTCACCACGCTACCTCAAGTCAACTGATTTGGAATTTTACAACTCTGCTCCTTCCACGAATACAATACTACTTGGATTCAAAACAAAATTAGGCAGTACATGCATGTAGTAAAAGTTCTTGGTTTAAACTGACACAACAGAATCAATATCACTAGCCCATTTTACAGATAGGAATGGAGGCACAAATGAATCAATTGACTTGCACAAAATCACCCAATAGTAAGTCTGTTGTACAGCCAACAAAGCGTTACAATCTTGGCACTGTCTAATAATAATCATGGCCCTATTGCTGGGTTGACTTATCTAATGGTGGTCTACACACCAGGCTCCCATGATGTTGAACCTTTTAGCCAGAGCATCCATAGCTATAAGAGGATGTTAACATTTCTAATATGTAAATGGTAGATAAAAGCTTTGTCTGCAACGATTCAGTAGAAATTTATATTTATTTCCTAATGGACTATATTTTATAATGCTCTCTCACACTGAGGTATAGCCCTTTCTGTGGGAGACTTGGACTAAAAGAAGTGTGTTTGCAAAGTGGTGCAGGGAAATTCAACTTGCATATAAACTAAGAATAAGATGTCAGCCACTGCCACATCTCTTCCAATGATGCTGTAAAAATTGAACACTCTTGAACAATTACCAGGAATAGGGCATCTGGCCCAAACTCTTTCCACAGCTGCTGACACAGAGCTCCCCGTCTGGGGAAAATTACTGCCAAAACTATTATGCAGCTACTATGAAGTGTACATTTGTAGCCTCAGAAGCTAGCACGCATACTTATTTCAGCTTTATGCCCCCACCAGGACAAGCTGTTTTCCAGGGTCAGAGACAAAAACTGTAAAGCTCCTGGGAATGATTTAGGAATATGCACCATCAATTCAGGAGTATTACGCCTAACTCTTTCCTGTTAGACAATGTAGGAAACACGTTAAAAAGGGACTACACCCAAATCTGACATCTTCTTCCAGAGTTAAGTTATGTGGAAG
Source organism: Crocodylus porosus (assembly GCF_001723895.1). Classification (NCBI taxonomy): domain Eukaryota; kingdom Metazoa; phylum Chordata; order Crocodylia; family Crocodylidae; genus Crocodylus; species Crocodylus porosus. The sequence continues at coordinate 10,616,137 of NW_017728911.1, read as the reverse complement.
AGCCTGGGCCAGATAAGCTGAAGCGTTTTTTTAGCATGTTTCATTCCCCTGCACTCACCCATGCAAAACAAATGCTGGATGGGATATGACAGGATGAAGAACCTCTCACATGGTGATAAATGGGACATGTTAGTTTGGATGGGGCCCAAAATTTACATGATTAGGAGAGGCAGGTTAGAATCAACACCTAGAATTGGAAAGCCCTTGCTCTTCATTCAGTATTTTTAAAGAAGAAAAAAGCTTGAGACATATCTTCATGTCCCCTCACGGGCCAGACAGGATTATTCCAGTCCCAGAGCTAGACCAACTTCAGACAGGGCAGCTAGAATCTAGGGTTCTGTAGCATGAATGGGAGTTGAAAGCAGCTGCTTGCATGATCTCTTCCTCTATGGTCAGTCCCATCTCAAGCTCATTGGTGCTTATTTTCCTTTTGCTTCTGGCTTTGGGAAGAGCTTTCTCCACAAACATATCAGCCAGCTACAAACATCTGCACACAGTCTAAAGCATGCATATAATTTCACTGCCTATTGCTCACAGATTGTAGTCTAGTTAAAAGTTTAGGGTGAGATTTTCAAAAGTACCTGGCATTGTCCTAACTGCTCCCAATGAAACTGATGACAAAATTACTGCCGACTTCAATGAGTGCAATTAGACTGATGCTGAGAGCTTCTGAAAATCCCATGCAGTGATTAAAACAAGAGGTTTTTTTACTCACCTGGATGAAATAATAGAGGGATTTTCCATACTTCCTCTTGAATTCGCTCTTAACTTTCAGCATATCAACCTCACTGCGGGACACCATAATCCTGATCAGGACCTTGTCACGGGTTCCTTTGCCCTACAAACAGACTTACATTTACAACAGTAGCTGCTGAAGTGAAAAAACAGGACAGCCATAGCAGTGTAAGAAGGGAGACTAATCTACTGCCAAGTAGTTAAAAGTTAAAATAGATTACTTCTTTCCTCTGAAAATCTTCTTCACTATACTGTCCTCTATTTGGCTGATATATTATTGTGTATTTTCCAGTACAGCAGAAACAAAAATGTCTCCCTTGCATTTACCTCTTAATATACTAGCATTGTATCCCCATTATTTTTAGTGGAAATGTGTACTGTTTTCTCTGTGTGGCTCTGTAGTCTATTCCACAGAAGTTCTTAAAACCTGTGCAAAAGCAGTGTTTGACTGCCTTCTACTAATGTATTAAGCTACTTAAAATGCAAACCCTTTAAGCAGGGATGATCTTGGTCCACAACTGTGGGTCCAAGGGTGCTATGATAATTTATAACGATATGGCTAACCTCTCTCTGTCTCACATTCTCTCATTTTCTCTCTAAGGAAACTTTGTTTTGGGAGGTTTTGGTATTTGGTACCATCACACCAACATGCTGATACCATCTGTATGTCAAGGCAGGATTTTGTTTTTTTCATTTAGAATGAGGGCGTTCTTCACCCAGTGTTTGTAACAGTTAGACTGATCACATCTCAGTCATGAGCTATTTGAGACCAATTTAACTTGCATGTGTCTGAAAACCCTACTGTTTACTATTAGTTCAAAGAGCTCAGCATTAGCTGCCTTTAGACTTTTTGAGGTTTCGCTCATGCTTGCTTACCAGTTCTTTCCCTAGGCAAGTTTTTATAGATTTTTTATGTTAAATAAGCTCCCACTCCTTTTAATCTCTCTTGCTTCTTCTCTGGGAACTTTCCACCTACTGTAGATTAGGATTTATGTCCTGTACAGCACATAAAAGTGGCCAACCACATAAGATGCACTAGGAACACTTTCCTGTGACCTATGCTTGTCATCTCCATTTTAACATCCCACATTCTGACAGCCTTCAGATTACTTACTTTTTGTCCAAGGTTTCATAATTATCATCTCAGCACCATTTGCTATGTATTGTGGGTAAGGTACCCATTTTAACTCATACTATATAGCCTTTGTCCTGACACCTACTAATTCATGGACAAAATCCACTCCAGTTCACTTAGATGGGAATTAGATTTGGCTTTAAAATTTTACTTAAAGTTTGACACCCATGAATAATCTGCCAGTCAAGCAGTGTGGACAGATTTAAAAGTGTCACTAGCTTCTAATGGTAGTCCTAGATATTCTTATGACATAGCTATTGTATCTGTAGGTTTCTATGGGCTACAAGTGGAGCAAGCCAATTTTTTGAGGGTTAAAATTACAGTGATATTACTCGCACAGCTAGAGAAACCTCCAGATATAACAACTGCATTTGAACAGCCAATGCATGCTCCAAGGGGAAATTCCACCTCTCATTTCCAAGCGGTTGAAAGTTACATTTGTCCACAGCCTTAATAACGTCCTCATCTCTCTTTTCTAAATTAATTACCATTTAACAAAAAAGCTAAGTGCAGAGGAAAATAACTGATGCTCACTCTACGCTTCAAAGCTATGTGTTAATGACAGCAGCAGATTTGAAACAGTATCTGTAGAACAACCTTACTGTTACAGCTCTGTGGTTTTTTGCAGCGAATGCTATTCAGTCTACTATTTTCTTTCTCAGTATGTCTGTTGACATTTCTGCATAAAGTACATCAGATTAATTTCTCTATGCATATAATATTAAAGCATGCTTTTGAAGAAAACCAGCCTTGATGATGTAATTAGCTATGCCAGTGCCATCTAAACAACTGCAAAATTAATGGAGAAGAAAGAAGAAGAAACTGTGATTAGACAAGGAAGGAGAGCAAAAGATTCAGTAGAAAGAAGGCCTCTTTCAGCCCCACCATACCTTCATGGAGTCATACAATCGATCAGCAAAGTATAACTGCTTGTTTTGAATGCACTGGACTGAAAAAGGAAGATAGTATGATTGGTTACACTTGCTAGAGGTATGCAAAATGAATGATACTGCACTTTTTTTTATGAAGATGTGATGGCTAACCTACAGGGAAGGAGGAGATATACTTCCAAAAATACCACAGATACATTATTTGTGTCTGAAATGACTGTTTCAAGTGGGTAAGTTTAGGCAGTCACACAAAGGCATTTAACCAAAGCTGTGTAAGATCTGACAAATATTTTATCATCGTAGTGCTATCATATCACATTATGGTGCTCCCTCACAATTCTAGGTCTAGGCTTTGTTCAGTTAAATAATTTTGGTCACCTCCTTTCTGAAAATGCTAATACTGATGATACCCACATAGCTTTCTCCTGCAGAGTTTGTGCTTTTCCTTATGCCTTTTGCCTTAAACAGTCCCTGGCTGTCCCAGCACTGTATCTCTAAAACATTTATCCCTCTACAGTCAGTCCCCACAAACAAAGTCCATAGCACCTCTCCAAACTCCACAATTCAAAGCACCTGACTGCATTTACATTCCTGTCCATGTGATAGAACACAATGGCAAATTAAATGCCCCTAATAGCCTCCCAAAGTCCTCCTAGGTGACTCTGACAAGCACTGTTGTTCTCTTCAGTCTCTCTCAGCTCATCAGATTTCTAAAGCAGGCATTCAGAGAAAATATTTCAGGTGTGAGGTTAAGCTACCTTCTCCCATAAAGCTCAAAGGATGATTCTGTCCCTATATACCACAGAAAAAGTAACAGCAGATCATAAACCATACTTCTCCTTTGAAGAGTTGGCTACAGAGACTACTTTTAGCAGAAGACAGTACATTGATTAATTACACTTCTTCCCACTTCCAATTAAAACAGTAAAATTCATTCATAGATTCCACACTGATGACACCCTAAGTGCCTTTCCTTTCCTCTAGCATCTTCAGAGCAGTCATTATGCAAGCGAGCCTCTCTCTGCCTTCTCTCTGTAAGAAGACTGCAAGAGCATTGGAAATGGTTTTTTTTGTACGCTGCTGTTAACCTGGATGAACACGCATCAGCTTACCAAGATTAAGGAAGGCATTTTCCAGGTCTCCCTTGACCTCCTTCTTGATGCTCTCCAACATATCATATGGGCTGTAGCTCTTGTACCTCTCGAACACTATGGTAAGGAAGAAAACCATTGAAAAAACCCAAAATAGCAGCTGCTCACACCTCTTAAGTTATACACACAAATGCAGGGCACAGGTCATGTGCGTGGAAAAAACTTCACGATGCCAATAGAAGGGCCAGACTGAGAACAGCAGCAAGGTGTAAGTACCTTGTATGCTACTTTGATTTCTCTTTCAATGAATAAATTGTAACACATCAGGAAGTCATCAATTAACAGATACGTTGGGTAACATTTTGGTTTGTTTGTTTTTTTGGTTTTTTTAACTATAAAATAGATCTCCAAGTACTGAGAGCATTTCCAGTTCTAGAATTTAAACCTTCAAGAAAATCCTCACAAGAAGCTTTCTTGCATGGCTGTTAAAACCAGAAGCTACTCCTGGAACCCAATGATACATGATTAAACATGTGATGCACACAACTGGGTCTGTGTGCAGGATGGCAGCTGTGAATTTAGTAGGGGTGAACCGATAGAGATTTTTTGAGCTGATCCCGATAATTGATTTTTAAGAAGCCATATCAGCCGATACTGATGTGATATGCAGCCAGGTAGTCTGGAGACGAGCATCACGCTGCTAAATCTGGTGCTAAATCTGGTGTGGGAGGAAAGGTAGGGGGAGGGAAGGCATGTAGGGAGGCAGATTTTGGCCCTCATGGTGAGGAAGGGGGTAGGGCTGGGGAGGTACTGCTCAGCCAGGGCATAGGACAGAGCCACAAGTGGCTCATCCAGGGGGGCACAGGCTCCCGCTACTGTGGGCACCCTGGGAGGGCACAAGGGACATGTGGCCCCAGATCTGTACATGGGGCTGCTGCTGTGGGCTGGTGCCACCATCTGCCCCAAGCACAACCTGGCCCAGTCCCCGCCTCTGCCAGAAAGAGCCCGGCACAGCCCCTAGCCCCAGCCCATAGTGGCAGCCTGCCCTACCCTGCCCCACATGCAGAACCATGGGGCACACCCCCCATGTCATCCTGGGGTGAGCACAGCACACCCCAAAATGAGCTCCTCATGGCTGCACCCTGCCTTGCCTGGGCAACACCCGTCCCTGCCCCACTCTCTTCCTCACTGCGGAGACTCCAATCTGCCCCAACATGCCCCTTCCCTCCCCTTTCCTCTTTCCCCACACCAGACTTACCAGCCCAAATGCTGCTCTCCAAGCCACCAGGCTGCGCTCCTGGTCTTGTGTTGTGCTGCAGCTGCATGCATGTACGGGGCATTTATCGGGCACATTATTAGCCACAGCAGGCAAAAGCAGCCAATTTCTGATACTGTTAATTTTCCCTGTCGGTGCCAATCTGATTTCATAGACATTAGGGCTGGAAGGGACCTCAGAATATCATCGAGTTCAGCCCCCCGCCCAAAGGGCAGGAAGTCAGCTGGGGTCATAGGATCCTAGCAAGATAAGCATCCAATTTACTTTTGAAGGTGTTCAGTGTAGATGCTTGAACCACCTCCGATGGCAGGCTGTTCCAGACCTTGGGGGCTTGGACAGTAAAGAAATTCTTCCTTATGTCCAAGATATGGGACCGATATATCAGTGCACCTCTAAAATTTAGAGACCATTTTTGAAAGTGTGGTTTCTAAGATGTATTCCTGCTGCGTGCACACGTGCATGTACATGCAAAACTTCAAGCAAAGAGATGAATGTATTTACTTTACTTTTAAAGTAATGTTTAAATATTTATTTTTTCCCCAAATGGTAATGGCACAGCTGATAAACTTAAGATTTTTCTGCTTGCTGGTCTCATTTTAATCACTATTAGAAGGAAAAAATAACCATCCATTTCTAACTCCCTCCTATGGAAATGCTTTGTTTAAAAAGTACCTTTCTGGAGGTGGGGAATGCTTCTTTCAGTCATAATGTTGATCCACTTAGGAACATCAGTTCCCTTCCTCTTCACACCAGCATCATAAAGGTCCTATGGTTAGAATGAAAAGTCCTTCTGTAGCCACCAGAGGTCAAAAAAGGTAGTTGCTTCAAAGCTATACAAGTTTTCTTTGGTTTTTTGTTTGTTTTTTTTACGGTAAAAAAAGTTCTTTAGGAGCTGAATTAGATGAGAAGGCCAACATGCGTAATATACTCTTCAAGGGGACTACATAGACAAGACTAACAGATCTTATTCACAACTAGGAGAGGTTGTGCCCTGGGATAATTTCATTGAGTTCAACAGAGTTATTCTTGATGTGTGCTGGCTTCAGTGGCTGTATGCTGGAGGACTATTTACATAACATTACCAATAAATTAATCCCTTGAGATAGTTTCATAATCTTTGTAGAAATCGCTTGGGTTCCAACCATTTTGAACCCCAAGAAAATACCACTGCTCTCTTATCATTCTTGACTAAGAAATTTCCTTGTCAAAGTATGCAAGAGAAACTAAAAGCCAGATGTGTATGGGCTGTAGTTGCAGAAAACGATAAAGGGATCTGACTGATCTCTCAGGATTATAAGTAGTACATGCTGAAACGAGTAACCTGCCTATACCTTCCATCCAGTATTGTAGGGAATTTACACGAGCTCTTTCTGTATGTGCAAAAGCAAGAAGCACTGTATCATTTATGAAGTTTAGTTACTTAGCAGCAGGAGCACTTACTCTGGCATCTTGATCAATAAGTTCATAATCAACCACAGAACTGTCCTCACTTCTTCTACCCTTCAAACAAGAATAAAACATTTTAGTAGAGGTTCAATAGTGATAACCTGATTTAAAACATGCAAGCCTTTTTCCCCACAATTCAAGTTAGTCAGCATTAAGTGACCAGTTACTATAGTATGTCTCATATCCATTACACAACTCTGTAACAGACAATACTGCCTTATCAAATTACTTTCATACAGTATCCAAACCATGTTATTTCAAGTTGCTGGTTATGCAGTGGTATTGAAAGTGAATCAAAACTTGTCATCAGCAGGCAATGGATTTCTGATATGGCTAGTAAGTAGCCAACAGGCGAGTAGACTGAGAAACCTGATAAAATAAGGAAAAGCACAGCTAAAATTGCACTTGCTCAGAATATCTTACCTTTGCTAGGGCAACCATCAGCTTGCGGAAGTCTCCTGATGTGTCTGACACAATGTCCTTTTCCAGTTCTGTCTTGTACACTGGAAAACAACAAATACTTTTCTATTTATTGAGGATTTACAGTTATTTATTCCATTCTTTGTCACCACAGGGGCCTCAATCTGCCCTCCCCATGTCCCTTTCCTTCCCCCACAACAGACTTACCAGCTGGACACTGCTCTTCAAGCTGCTGAGCTGCACATCGGAAATTGGACCAGTATCGGCCGATATGCCTCCTTAAAAATTGGCTATTGGTATTGGCCCCAAAAATCTCTATCAGTACACCCTTGCTCTGTATTGCTTAAAATGCAGTTTCCTCTCAAGTTCTTCAGGAATCTATCCTAAGACTCATATATAATCTCATATATAACTATCCAGTTCATCATTTTACTATTGCTTTATCTTATGCCATGTAGCGCTTTGGTTCAGCCATTGCTACCCTCACAGAATCATTTGACAGCTATCAAAGCAAGTATGGGAGCACAATTTTCTCCAAGTATAGCTAAGTATGACAGTTGCTGCTTTACCATGAGTTTAAGCTCTGAAATTTAAAAACAAACTCAAATAGTAACCACCAAGAACAAGGCCAATGGTCAAAAGTTTTTCCTCCCACTTCCAAAGAAGTATGGAAAGGCCTAAATTCACCATGTTGAGAACACTAACACCAACTCACTTTCCCTGTAGACTCTGTTAATTTCAGCAAGCTCCTGATTTGTCCGTGAGCAGATGATCTCTATGAGAGTGTCTTCATCAGTTCCCAGGCCCTGAAACAAAAGTTTTAGCTAATTAGTTAAAATTATCAGATTTCTTGAAAGTTCCAAAATATTTTGAAGAAATTTCTTTAATATTCCCTTCTCCTACTTGAAAGTTAGAGAATATTAACATCTTTACAGCTGTTTTAGAAAGGGAATTATGTGGCATCAGAATTTTTTTATCAATGTAACTGATAGCTCATGCTATTTATTCTTATGGACCAGTTGCAAGTAGATTAGAGGCACAAAACTGGCACCAACGCATCTCAATATTATGGCTGAGACAAATCAGTATTTTCCTATATAATCTTCAGTTGGCAAGGGCAAGTAAACACTAGTACTAATTTGTGGGAGAGTAGCCACTTATCTGGTAACAAAATCTCACTTTAAAACGAATGAAATCACTTAAGTCAGAAATGGGAGGAGTTTAGCACAATGCTTGAAAAGCCGGTACCATATTAATTCTATTTTACGTATGATAATATACTGGCAGGGCAATGTCTAAGGGGGTGCAGTGGTGCAGTCATGCCCCGGGTTGATTACTGGTCCACCCAAAGTTTAAAACGAACTTCCTGACAGTGACAGTAGCATTTCTATTCAGGCAACAGTGAGGAAGTTACTTGATTTCCTGGCTCATTATAATCTATCAACCTGATTCCTTCTAAAATCTTCATTCAGAGTGTTAATGACCCTCTCTCCTTTTTAATGGTCTTGATGACGCATTAATCAAGATAAACTTTCTCATGTAATTCTGTTGTCTGTTAACCACTTCTCTTAATATAGCTCCTATTTCACAGCCCTGCAGACTGTTTTTAAATCCAGCTGAAAACATTAATTTAGGCATGAAAAAAATTATCTCATGTAAACATCAACTCAGGTGTGGAAATAGCTCAGTGAAGCATTGATACACTGTCAAAATATTGAAGACTAGATTTTTTTTTATGATTCTGAAAGAAACGTACATTTAATTCTAATAAAAACAGAAGTAAAGCTTTTAATTATTTTGGCTGGTTCATTGTGTTTTTATACAAAATATATGATATGATATAGCAAATTATTGCACATTCCAATAAAATTGTATTTGTTTTTGCTTTGATCTTAAACTGAAAAATGCAGCCCTAGGTCCCTACCATATGAATAAAGCTTCTAGTTTATTTTTACCTGGAGAAAAAAGCATGTTGTGTTGTTATATGTGATGCTGCACAATGCCATCTGCACTCCCATGTTCAAAACCCTAGATCTACCTATACATGCTGGTATTTACAGTCTTTTTCTATATGCAGTCCAATCACTTGTATCTAGTAGGTAAAATATAGAACAAGCTCTTAGTATTCTGGGTCTCTAGTCTGCACAGCTTGGTGTACTCTCTGACGTGTGGATTAGTCACTTAGGGTGCCTATACACATGCTTGCTCATGTTCTAATTTGAACAGGTTGGAGCAGACTCAATCAAGTCTGCTCTGCATTCAAATTAGAACACTTCGCTGTTGCCTCACTGTCGTACATTTTAAGCTCCCACGTGCTTCAAAATGGCTGCAGGAGTGCTTTATCTAGACCACGTCCGAGCTTTACATAAAGTGTCCCATGGCCATTTTGAAATTTGCAGGGACTTAATGTGTGTTACACTGAGCCATTTTAATTAGAAAGGCTGTCCAGTAATTGCTCTAATTAAAACGGTTCTTCTCATCCCTGAGCATGCATAAAGGCAGTCTTACCTTCTTTGACCCTCAGTCTACCTCATTTGTAAAAACAAAAAAACAAAAACAAAAAACGAAGGCTGAATACTACTACCTTCCATGGCTACTGTGAGGCTAATTCAGATATTTTTATCATGCGTTTGAAAGGCCAAACATGGAATGTGTTTAAGTGCCAAATATTATTGTAATAACCATGGGATATATTTGGTTTTAGCCAGGAGCTTTTTAACATATATTCAATATCTATCAGTGCTTCCAGATTAAGTTTAGATGTCACTGGCACTAAGCATTTGTTTCTGACCTCTCAGCTTAGAGCACTGAATCAAAACCTGACTCCAATATGTGCACATATAAAGCTGAATTGACCCTCATCATGCACATACATGAAGTCCCCTCACAGTCCTTAGAAAACATACTATAAAAATGGAAGATTTTGATGCTTTGGATAGAATGGTTTTCCTTGTCCCTGACCCAGCAAAGACTGAAGCATGTTCTTAAAATGAATATTCCTCAACTGAATTTTCCATTTAAAATTAGGTAAGTAAAGGTGAAAGTACTTTTATTTTCCTTACTCCTTCATGGTTGAGGGTGCTTGTTTTAGCAACCAACACTTCCAACTGAAAATAGTAGTTCCTTATTTTGGGTCCCTGATCTAGCAGCTAAACATGTGCTCCCAGAAGCTATTCTTATACTTGAAGCTAAGCTCAAGAACTCAGATGGATCAGGGGCTTGAAATACAACATGCAATTATTTTCAGCAGGAATGCCTGGTTGCTGATGCAAATATCCTCAAACTATGAAAGAACAAGCCAAATGAAAATATTTTCAACCTTTATTTACCTCTATTTAAATGAAAGCTTGCGAGTAATATTATTTTGTACCTGTAGTGAATGCTATGCATACTGTATATTTTTAGGCAGAAATCAATATTGTAGACTAAAATATAACTATATAACAAAATTATTACCCATGTTAGTAATAAGAATAAAAATGTCTTTGGTATGATAGACTAAATATTCAGATTGAACATGTACATTTTGAACAACCTGGATGTGTTGAAAGGACATGATAAAATATGTATTTCAAAGCCTAGTTTTGCGATCAAAGTCAAAGTTAATAATCAGGTTTCTGTATTACTTGCCTCTCTGTAGAGCAACAGTAAAACCAAAGGTAGGAACATTACTTTGAACTAAGCTGAATTACTACTGTTTAAAATGTAAATCAATCATACGTGTTAAAGCAATAAGAAAATAACTAATCCACATGAAAAGGTATCAGCTGTTAATTAAACTCTATGGGAGCCCAGATGCCCCAAAATAGTAGAGTTCAAACAATATACTCCTGGCCTCAGGCTGCTGGTCAATTGTTAATATCATGCATTTTTATTTGGAACAAAATGCTAAAGCTACTTTGAGTTTATAGCTTTTGCTAGAAAACCATCCTTGTGGCAGTGGAGCAGGAAAGAGCTTCTTTGACAAAGGAAAAAGGAGCCCAGCAATTTACCAATTTACTTAAGCCCAGCAATTTACCAAAGACTCGTGTAATAGAACCAAAAAAACCTCTCCAAAAGATGGTTCTTATCAGCTGTTGAGGAAGGGGGAAAAATTAATATCTATTCATATTTTTTGGTTTCCAAATCTACTGAGGTTCATATAAGGATCTTTTGTTAAATGGAATTATGAGCAATACAATATTGCAGTTACCATAAACATATTTGTCTTTCTTTGGAATAAAGTGAACTGTATATATGTTCTTCCTCATTTCAAACTCCCAGAGATCATTTGAAAAAGTTGCCTGAATGGGGAAGCTACTTTGCAGGAAAAACATTCAGCTAGCTTCAAATCAGACTATAACTGTGCTTGGTTTATTTATTTGAGTATGTCTGTTTACAGAGGAGAAAAAGTGCATGTACTGGCTTGCATGGATAAACATTGATTTTGCACATACAAATAAGTTATACTTGCATTCTGAGAGTACTAATTTAAAGCCAGAATTCAAAATCTGTCATTGTGTGTGATAATTTGAGGGGACTTTGTTGACAAGGTAGCAATGTCCCAAGCTACATATATTCACTTTAGACAACATAATTTATTAAACCAAGATATGGTTATTAATTCTTTATAGCTGTTTTTACATGAAAAATTGTTCTTATGCTCTCTTCTGTGCTTTTTCCTTGATGTTACACATCAGAGTAATCATTAACTCATCGTAGGAATTTTTCTTTCCTCATTTAAGCCAGGACATGCCTTAATGGCCACTACATAAAAAGTTATTCCAAACTACGCTCAAGTATAAACAGCTGAAAAATCTGACAGACTCATATCAGCCTTTGGGTCAGTGGAAGATACCATCACATGTGGTTATAAAGAGAACATAATACCCTGCCCCACCTCCAAAGCAAAAGCAAAGCTGCTCCACCACACTGGAAAAGGTTCTTGATGGGCTTCCCCATCTGGTGTTCTGCCTATCACTGTGAAACAACCTGTTCACTGTTCGAATAGCGAGGCAGTGGAATAGACTGCCTAGGGAAGCTGCGGACTCTCCATCACTGCAGGTGTTCAAAAGAAGTTGGACAGCCACTGGTCAGAGATGACCTAGGCATAGCTATGCCTACGTTCTGCTATGGCTATTTTCCAGTCTTCTGGGCGTTGCTGGTTGCCCCTGCCCCTGCTTTCCTGCTACGTATGTCAGGGTGTTTTTAAATCTCCCTCAGAGGCACTGGGCTACAGCCACAGCTGGAGACTTTGACTGGGATGTGCCAATGTTTGTGCTGGGACCAAAGCCAAAGGTTCCTGACTAGAGGGTCTTGCCCTTCTGCTTGAGGTCAGACTGATTTGCCCTATTTGGGGACAGGAAGGATTTTACCCCATGGTCAGATATGGTAAAACTGTGAGGGAGGGGTTGCTTCTGTAGCAGGAGGCATGTCCCACTACCCAGAATCTCTTGAACATATATAGACAACATTTCACAGAAGCAGGATATTGGCTGCCATGATTCCCCTGCTTTACCTGTGGCAGATTAGGGTGTTAGGATTGTGTTGTGCCAGGGGTGACAGTAGTCTTATGTGGAGTTTAAATTGTGGGTTGTATGGGATGGTTTGCATAGAGAAGATCCTGCCTCACGTAGGGGGATGGACTTGATGACCTCTGGAAGTCCCTTCCAGCCCAACTTCTCTATGTTTCTATGGCTGAGAAAATAACTGCCCATGGTTACATTCATATAATACATAAGGAAAAAGAATGAAAAACAATTGTCTTCTTGATTTGCAGTAATTTACAGGCAGTCTCTGCTTAAACCAGCAGAGGGCAACATTTGATTGTTCAAAAACCTGACTTCAATTTAGCAATTGGTTTTGTTGTTCTCTGCATCTTAATTTTTTATACGGAATGCCAAATAATTGATTTAGTTTGTTGCTACAAACTTTACTACAGGTTCTCCATTTGAACACTCTTATAAAAATAATATAGTGATGAAAAATTAAGCTGACCAAGAGTATCTTTTGAAAATCTGTCCTGTTTTTGTTCAAGTTATATAGACACAGAACAGTAGGTATGAGGCATTCTCTCAGGCTCAACTATATGATTTTGACCCTCTCTACTGTTGCAGCTATTGTGCAATTAATTGTTTAACTGCACAATTACCTTGAGACTAGCTACACATACAAAGTAGCTATTCCACTATAAAAAGCTCCAGCCAGCTTTAATTTGCATGTGTAGCAGGGGTGCACCATGCCCAGCCAGGGCTTGGAGTCCTGCAACTGAGGTCATGCAGAGTCATTCTTTAGAGTTATTTAGAAAAAGTAACAAAAAAAAAAATCATATTCACAAGTTAGATAGTTAAACTCATGACTTCTGATACCACAAGTTGGGTACTCAAAAACCAGTATGCACAGATGAGAACTGCAGAATTTGGTATAGACTCAAAATCTTATCTCAAGAAATATCATCAGATTTGCAGCTTAACTTTAAAGCTTGTTTACCTTCATGGCACCTTTCAGTTCAGAAGCATCGTACTGAGCTGGTGTCTTCAACAGGCCCAAAATCACAGTTTCCAAGTGTCCTGACAGAGCAGATTTCAGTGCTGCAGAAAGTTCCTTTTATAAAAAGAGAAATCATTAAAACTCATTTCTGATCTCCAGACAAGTCAGTTTTCCATCATTTAGAATATAAAAATCTGTTATTTCTTTTCCTATAGAACAAACGAGGGAACAGAACAGAGCATCTTTTGTGAAAGTCTAGAAAGGAAAAATGGAACACGAAAAATTTACCTCATCCCTTGAAAGGAAATTATCAACAATCTGTTTTAAACTCCAAATTCTTGCTCTTAACTATCTTTCAGCAGAGAGAAAAATACAAACAGACGTGTCCATTTCCCAGGCAGTGGTATAACTGAGGGGAAAAGTCTGGAATTAGGGTCATCATGTCATTTTCAGATCTTATTTTACTGGCACCAAGGTTAGTGTTCCTACCATGAAATTAAGAAATGCCAATTCCCTGGGATCAAATTTGGGACTAAAAGAAGTCAACTATAGCTGAAATTAAATCTGGAGCATCCAAGATAGAGAGTTGAATGCATTTAAATCACTGATATTTCATCTAAACAAATACTGGCAAAACAAAAAAAGATTACTTTGATCTTAATCAAGTAGTGAAGATGCCCAATTCAGAGAATCAAAAAGAGCCAAATGCACTTCAGCTGTCTTCCACATCTGTTAACAAAGCCATTAAATTAATCTTTCATAACATGTTCTTACAATGAATAAAATTACTCCACTACTTCACCAACACAACAAACAGGAGCTGGTGGGATGCTCTCATCCTTCGAATTTAGCAAATATTTAAGTCCTCAAGTCCTATTTAAGGGGCATTAGCCCTTTGTACAAGTGTGAAAATAGTTTTATAGACTTGAGATCAAATAATGCAGGTCCCACATGCTGCTATAATCCATTTCATTGGGGTACAGTCAATTAATTCCAATTGGCTGTGTACGAATTGCAATCTGCACACTCTGGTTGACAAGTAAAAGAAGACATAAATCAATTTATAGGGTATTAAAAAACTCGAGTATAATTCACACTATTAAAATTTTAGAATGTCAAGTTCTTTTCTTTTAGGTCATCTGCATTCCAGTACATGACACTATTTCCTTTAAACAATTCTGGTTTAGTGTCAAGAGCAAGAAGCCCAGCACAATTTCAAAGTAAAATTGACATATGTAATGTACCTCATCTCTTCTTTGGGGACAAATGTTAGCTGCACTGAAGTTTCATTTTACTAAACATCTTATAGACATTCAACCAAAGGAGTTCAAAGCAAAGAGTAAAATATAAAGATGGTACAAGGCTGCATATGCAATAAATCACCAGGTAAGTAACAATGTGTTCTGTGGTATGTTGAATGTCAGAACTAATTTTATCACTAATGAAGTTCCCTGAAGGAAAGTATTGATGATAACTGCTTGCAGCAGACTCTCTCAGGAGTTAAGAAACTTTATTTGGAATAGATTTATTCCTAGCTGGGCTCAGGAAAGCAGCTCTTTCTCACATTTCAAGAATCTGGTGTGAAGCAAGAAAGTTGTTTGTTTTAGCAAGATCCTACTGTACTGGCTGGGCACCTAAGCGTGATACTATTCCACTCTGCTCAAGCCACTGAAAAACTGTCATTACAAAGTGGAGGTTGTCCCCTTCCTCATTGCTTTTGTTGCGTCTTTGTTTTAAGGCCAAGATGATGGTGTTACAGAAAAAAAAGGGGTCCGGGGAGAATGCATTATTTGATGTTCAGAATGTCTAACAGGGAGGAATGGGATCACACGTAGGCACCTAACAGGTGGAGTAGAATCTGGTGCTATGCAAACAACTGAAGGGCTCTTCAGCATGCAAAATATGGCCTATGGGTTAGATCTGGCCTGCCAGGTAATTCCATCCGGTCTGCGGGGTCCCCCCATAAGCACCGGCCTGCCCTTCCGCAAGCAGGTGCCTCCATGCAGGAGGTGTAGCTCTGGTTGCTAAGCAACAATCCCCACCCCCAGCCTGGCCTGACCCACCCCAGCCCCGAGCCAGGGGGTGCTGGCAACAAGAAGGCTCTGCTGGGCAGAGGCTTTTGCCTGGCCACCCCATGGCTGTTTCAGCCTCCCTGCCTACAGGACTGCAAATATAGGTAAGGGCCCCACTGGGACAAAGCTGGGGCCGGGGACTCCTGCTGGGGGAGAGGAGGCTGGGAGCACAGGAGCCACACACTATGGGTCCAAGTTGGGCTGCCCCACATGCTGCCACATGTGGCCGGGGTTTGGGGTGGGAGTGGCCCTGCATGCTGCCACCATGTTTAGCCAGGGAGTCGGGAGCTGCAGCTATGGGCATAGTTCAGGCCGGTCCTGCTCTCTTCCACCATATGCAGCCTGGGACTTGGGTGGGAGCTACACCTATGGGGCTGGGTGCAGCTGGCCCTGCAACCTGCTGCCAGGTGCGGCCCAGGACTGGGGTGGGAGTGCTATTGAGCAGGGTGGGACTGGCCCTGCATGCTGCTGCCACCTGCAGCTGGGGACTGGGGTGGGAGTGCAGGAAGCTGCATGCTGTGGGGCCACTGCCACTGCCACTGCATGTGGCTCTAGGGACTATCACACTGCAGGGACTCCAAAGGGTTCCCCCCTCCCCTCCTCCCACACACACCTTCATCCTCCCACTCCCCCACCATACCCCCAAACACACCCACACCCTCCCACAGCCCCCTCATACACTCCCACACCCCCCATAACCCCACCCCAACCACATACCACACACGCCCCTGCACCTCTCCTGCCCCAGTCTACCCACCATATCCACACCCATGCCCCCCCGCACCACACACCCTACCCACCATACCTACATCCCACACCCCCTCCACACCAGACACAGCCACCCCATTCCCCCCGACACAATATACAAGAGTAAGACTACATTTTGTGCTATTATGCAATCGCCTCTAAATACACTACACAAACGCATGTAAAACTGAACAAAATATTTTAAAAATATTTAAGTTAAAATAAGTTATAGTAGCTATTTGATTGTTTTAGTATACAATTGTGGGGTTTTTTTTTCTGGTTTCAAGACGGCAACCTCCCTCCAAAGGTATACTTCTAGAGCAAGGGGAGGGATGGCCGGTGGCAAAGGTCAAGGGTTAGGGGTGGGACTTCCAGTCTCAAGATGGTGACCTGGGGATGGGGCACCTGTCAAGGGGCAGGGCTATCCTTGCCACCCTTAACGAATTACCAAAACTCATTAAGCAGCCCTCCAGCCAAAATAATTGCCCTCCCCTCAGTGATTCCCAACTGGTGTGCCATGGAACAGGTGTGCCGCAGAATTTTGCCATGGCAATTAGCTACAATAGGTATGAGGATGGGGAATGCCTTAACAGGTGTGCCACAGAAAATATTTTATTAATGTAAGTGTATCTTGAGCTGGAAAAGGTTGGGAAACACTGCCCTGGGCTATCCTGTGTGCCTTAAGTGGATATCTGTTCAGCATAAATTCATAAGTTAACAGGACAAATATCACTCAGGTAAACCTCACCAACCAAAGACAAAGTAGTAGAGCATAGGTCTGGGTTGAATGGCTAAGAATTACACCACCTCAATCATTTTTAACTGTAGCCATGGTGTCTTGGGAGCCAGTGCTATCATTGACAAAGGACCGCAATAATTTCTGGACATTCAGCAGCTGTTCCTTCCTGCCATTCTCTGCCGCTGCAAGAAGCAAATTAAAAGAGAAATAGCAGGAAGCAAATATTTGATGAACTTAGTTTTCCATAAGTCGTACATCTATGAATAGCAAATAGTTCCCAGTGAAAATAAGCATAGGAGTAGCACAATCCTAAAGGAATAGACTGCTGATGGACTTGCACCTTGTAAAGCAGGGGTGGGCAATTATTTCAGGTGGAGAACTGCTTACCAAGTTTTGGCAAGCTGTCAAGGGCTGCATAGGCAGCCCTGCCCCTTGACAGGTGCCCCGCCCCCTGGTCACCATTTTGTGACCTGAAGTCCCACCCCCTAACCCCTGACCTTTGCCAGCAGAAGTCCCTTCCCTTGGCCCCGGAAGTACTCCTTTCAGCAAGAGGTTTTGCCATCTCAGACCCAGAAAAATACCAAATTATATTCTAAAAAAGTGATCATCTACAACATTCATTAATTTGATTTCAAAAAATATTTTTGTCCTGGTTTACATGTATTTGTAGAGTGCACGCAGAAGTGACTGCACAACAGCTTAAAACTAAGTCTTACTCTTGTATATTGGGGGGTATAGGTTTATGGGGGGCTTGTGTGTGGGGAGGGTAGCTGGGTCTGCATGTATGGCAGTGCAAGGAGGGTGTGGGTACATGTATATGGTGGGGTGTGTGTGGGACTCACCCTATGAACATGCACACACACTCTGCCTCTGCCTACACACGCATGCATGCACATGCACACAGACACACACACACACTGTCCCTTCCTCCACATGCACACCCCCCCTGTACTGGTGAGGCCCCATGCTCTCTGGTCCAGCCATGCAGCTGGGCACCACATGGTGCTGGAGCAGGGCAGTGGCAGGAAGCATGGAAATAGCTGGGGGTGGGCAGCTGTCTGCTGTCTTAGACAGGCAGCCAGGAGCAGATAAATACTTTCTAAATTTTTAAGGGGTCCTGCGGGCCAGATAGAATGGCCTGGCGGGCCAAATCCAGCCCACAGGCTGTATTTTGCCCACCCCTGTTGTCAGGCAATAATGAGCAGGGCCAGTCAGAGGTCCTCAGGGCTCTGTGCAAACACACACAGGGTACCTGTACATGTGAAGGATGCCTGCTCTGATGTGGTCCACGTAGAAGATGTCAGAGCAGACTTAAATCAAGTCTGCTGGAGTGCTTCACTTAGAACACCCCAGCAGCTTTGCCACCACGTGTACCCTCATGTTTCAAAATGAAAGCAGGGGTGCTTTAACTAAAGCTCCTGAAAACCACTTGAATTAGAATGGCCCTTGCTCCCCTCCAAGCACACGTATAGACGCCCACAGATACAAAGCCTCAGGCAGACTTTGGTTCCTATCGCAGCACATAGAGAGAGAGAGGAGTTAGCACCTGTATGGGTCATGTAGACATTCTTAAAAGGAAAGGTAGCCGACACAGTGACTCAGTTTGCAAAAAACAGGAAGGAAAGTGAACCCATGAGATGCGTTATGTAATGATCTACACTGTGAGTTGTTCACGAGCCACTGCTATAAGCAGCAAGGCATAGTACAGAATAAATCAAACCCACCTTTTTGCTTTAGCTTCATAGTATATCTCCAGGGAAATCTGTAAGATCAACCCTAGATGTTTGTTTTTTGTTTTGTTTTGTGGGGGGGGGGGGAGAGCCCTGCTTCATCAGACAGGATGTGCCACATTCCATTCCTACTCCTTTGCCACCTACTCATTTGTTATCACAGTTGCACTGGAAGCTTTGCACTCACTGTTTTCACTGTTTCCTGAGGTTGCTTTAGACTTTGGTACCTATACAATCCCAAAGACTGTACGGATTACAAATTATAGTTTTTGGAATATTTAGCATGCCTTTGGGTTAGGCGAGAGAAGGATGATAAGCAAAGGCAGGAACATTTGATAAAAAAAATGCTCCAGAATTTTCCTTGAGTGTGTTTTTAAACATAGCTTCAGCAGGGCCCAGTTTATGTGCAAAATTGCCCTAATGGGATTTGCTCTCAGTCTGGGGGATGGGTGGTCGAGTCCATTCATCCCCATGTATAGATTAGTTACTGTGTGTACCTCTGTAGTCAACTTGTATGTACTACCTTGAATACAATGTGTACCTATATCAAATATGTATTAAAAAGTATTGAGAATTTTACAAATTTGCCTCTGGATTTGTATTTAGTTTTAACTAAGATTACAGGGCTGCCTGTTGGTGGCTGACAAATTCGAAAGAAATGCATTCATCACAACCCTAATTGGACTCTAAGCATACTTTTCTTCTTTTATGTTGACATAAAACTTCAATTACAGTAAAATTTTAAAACTGTTCAAGAGAACATCTCTTGACACCCTGTGAGCAAAGCTCATTTTATGGATAGACCTACATATTTTATAAGCTTCTTTTTATCAAAAGATTGGTAAACTGGATATTCTTGACAGGGTAATATCTAGTGATAATTCAGCTAGTGAGTTCACTTTGTTCAGTATCTGTATGATTCACTGCACAGCTGACTGCCAGTCATTTAGGCTGACTTCATAAATGAAATTTCTTTTCGCTGATCCATATTAACATACAGATACCCCAGACCTTCTCTCTCCCACTAGTTCTCAGAACTTCAGGCATCATATGAACAAAAGTTTTTTGCAAGCTGAAGCATATAATTTGCTTCCTATTCAAGAAAATACAAAATTGATACCATTTAAAACTATATATACAATATCATGATTGGCTGGTTGCAAGACAGTTGGCTTGATATGCTAGGACTCTCCATCTTACATTGATTTACTTTACAGATGTGCATACTCATCATTTCTGGAAGCAGGCACACAGGTACTAACTGTTGGGAGGAGGGAGCAATGATGTAAGAGCTGTTGTCAATAAGGTCCCTGACAAATGTTACATCTACCCTGCAATTAAATGGTTAATTACACCATAAATTTAGACATGCTACATATGCAAAGTAATTATCACACAATAAAAATGGCCATAAAAATGGTCAATCACAAAGATGTCTGAAAAATGTAGAACATTTGTGCAGCTGGTTTCTATCAAACGTTAATTTGAACGTGTGGCATATCACACACAGTGTGATAGTGTTTGGCCAGGTCCTCCAACATCCCTCGGTAGACTACTGCTCCACCACCTCAGGGCACTCTCCAGCTCATGCTGAACTCTGCTACTTCAGGGTGCCTCAGCAGGACATGCCACAACACACTGCCCCTCCTCCCTTTTCTCAACCAGCTTTCAAAGCTGCCTCTTTAAGTGGCATTAGCACCTCTTCCTGTGAGAAGCAAAGTAAACAGCCTCTCAACTTGGCGTGCTGTACTCGTATACAATAGGAACCTGTGGGTGCAGACAGACATAGCAGTTCCAAGAATGTCACTGATGGGTGATCCAGTTCACAAATGTCCCTGGGCAGAAGTATTCAGGTCCAAATATACCCTTCACCTTTTAGAGATTGCATTACTGTCAAAACACCACCAGGGGTGGGGGAGTACTCAGACCATCATGCTTTCCAGGGGGTCAATACCTGGAGTTTTCCCCAGGATACTCCTAGAGCAGAGTTGCTCAACTCCTGGCCCTTGGGCCAAACGCAGCATAGAGCCATGGCACCTGGCCTGTGTGGCTCCTCACTGGGCAGGAAATTTGGCAGTAGGGGAGCTGTGGCCATTAATATGTCCATCATTCCCCTCCATGGGGCCAGGCTGGGGCTGGATCACACCTCCTGCCCCCACAGGGCCAAGCCACATGCCTTTCCCCCCATCCAAAAGGCTGGATTGGGACTGGGCCATGCCCCTTCCCCCCAGCCAAGCTACACCCCTTTCCCTCCTGACACAGGGCTGGGTTCAATTAACACTGACAGCAGGACAATTCACCTCAAATCTAGTCACAAGGTGTAGAACAATTTAAAAGTACGGATGGTCCCTATACCTTTTTAGTTCTCCTCTGATAGGCAAAGGCGATGTCCTGCCTCTGTTCATTGCTGCGGTTTGTCAGAATGTTGACGATGGTGACCTCATCCACACCTATTAAGGCATAAGCAAAAGGTTATGGAAAATTCCCCCTCACGCTGGTTTCCATTATTAACACAGCTTAACACACTTGAAATGTAGCATATGCAACATCCACAGTAAGGATCATCAGCAACATCAGCACGCCACACCCTCAGAATAAGTGTAGCCAACTGCAGCCCACCTTATGAAGGTGTGCATACTTGCATGACAAATGGACTGCAAATGATGTGCTACTTTTATCTCCTATTTTCTGACTGAATACAAGTCACACAGTATCCTACTAGGATATTCATGAATATGTTGCCTGTAGAATAAACGTGAACTAGAATGCATTACAGTCCACTTGTGAAATTTTGACAGAGTGATTTAAATTAGGCTTCTTGTTAAATCAGTTGTTTTTCCAGATCACTCTGGGCACTTAACTATACTCCAAACAGAACAATGAGTACAAAGGCCACTATGTTCCCTTTTCTCAGCAGCCCACAGGCAAAAGGGTCTTGTATCTTTGATATTTACTGAGGGAATCATATTAATCATACTGCCTTCCAGAAATCATCAATAGGATAGGGGGTTATGAGGTTTTCTAGGTTGCCTATGGGATTTGGATGCTTGATTCTCCAGTTTTGTTTAATAGTTACACTACACAAGACTAAAATGTTCAGTAGCATCCTAAACAAAAGTTTCTAGATCCATGCATGTAAAATGCAATTACACCCTGAGTGCAAAAAGATCATTTGCATGTATTGTTGTTGACAGTCACATTATCCAGCCTCCTAACAGAAACTATTCCAAGCCCCTAAATTCCTGGTAGCCGACACTTACTGCTCTGCTATAGGACCTGTCATGTGAGAGTACAGATCAACCTTCCCGAAGGCATTCTCACCCTTCTGTCTTGCAAATGGACACTTCTATAAGACAAATCGAAAGCCCAACCAAGTCGGCTGCCACAGTTCTTACTGGATTTGGTATCAGGCCCATAACCCTTTCCCTAACCAACAGGAAAAGCTGAAATCTCTGTTGATCAGAGTCTATGAAATACTTCTACATTGCTAATCAATGAGATTATAAACAACTGATTATCGCATATCCAAATACAATAATTAGGTTGTGCATTCACGATCAAACTTGTAGAATTCATAATCCAAAAACTAAGTGCTAACATTAACTAACTTTAACACCCTGTTAGAACAAAGATATGGCTTGCACTGTGACCTAACCTATAGTGGAACAAAAGAAAAAAAACTTTTAAGAACATACCTCTAATCATCAGGAATAATCAGAAACCACAATAAAACCACATTCCTGTTAATAATGAAGTGCCAGAAACACTAGGAAACAAATGTTTAAAAACAGGGGAAAAAAATAGTTGGTGCACTAGCATTTTTGACACTGATTATATCTGAACAGATCTTTAGAGGTCATCTTAGTTCAGGGTACTTTGATCCAACATGGTAGGCAGGCAGTTAAATTTTTGCAAGGCCTAGAGTAAGGAGATATTGCTTGTTCAAGTGAAATCTTGTTTTCAATCTAATTTTCATACTCCATCTACTTTAACAAGCACAACTGATTTATATAGGAGGAATAATGTCCAGCTTGGATTGTACTGTATGCAGTAGAAAATATTTATCAACCCAGAGCCCCTCAATTCCTCAGCGTTCATTTGTATCCGTCTAGTTACAATTCAGGTCCTAGATAAACTGTTTGTAACACTAATGGTGTACCAATTAAGATTTTTTGGGTGGATACTGATGGCTAATTATTAGCGAGCCGAATCAGCCAATATCAATCTGATTGCTGATATGCAGAGCAGTGTTCAGCTGTTAAGTCTGCTGGTGGCGGGGGCAGAGTGGGGAGGGAAAGGGGGTGGCAGTTCAAAGTTCCTTCATTGAGGAAGGGAGCAGGGCTGGGTACACAACAGAGCTGTAAGTGGCTCGTTGGCAGGGAGAGGGGGGCATCTCCTGCCAATGAATGCACTCCTAGGGGAGCAATGGGGGGCATGTGCCCCCCAGATCTGTGCATGGGGCAAAGGCGGGCTGGGGCCTGGGGCAGCACCAGGCTCTTCCTAGTCGGGGGCTGAGCCAGGGCTGTGCTTGGGGTGGGTGGTGGCAGCGCTGGGCGGGAAGCCTATGGGGTGGTAGGCCCCCCCGCCAGTGCTGCTACCTGCCCTGCGCCAAAAAAAGCTTATTACTGATAATGTCAATTTTCCTTTTATCAGTGCAGATACAATCTGGACCAATGTATCAGTGCACCTCTATGTATTATATATACAACAGCAGTTACCTATAGCTGTCTGGACCTGCCAATCAAGCACAGACAGAAGCAGAATGCCACAGCTGTACCAAATATCCAGATACCACATTCTCCTAAAATTTAAACCAGTAACTGTAGCATATGGACAACCATGTAGGGTGGCCAGAAAGGTTTTCATAGTGCTATGTTCTAATACCAAGCTTTTTTTTTGGTTCCTTGTTCTGGTATCAAGTTTTTACTTGATGCTGGTTCTGATAATCATATGGCTTCTTTTTAAGCAAGCATTTTATAATTTTATCCTCTAATTGAGAAGCTGGGGCTCAGAAGAGGCAAAATGTGAATTTATTATTGGGGAATGTATGTGAACAGAATTGCTCTAATTTAGATACCACATTTAAAAAAATAAAGTTTGAAGTTCGTATTACACCATTAATTTTCCAAACCAGTATCAAGACACAGCTTCCTTCGCATTTCTGCATATTATAGGGCAAGCAATGGTGTCTGCAATGAATATCAGAAACCAAAGAATGGAACAGAAGTGATCAACAGAACTTATCTACTCACTGGCAAGCATCCATGAGAATCATTTTCTGTGTAATTTTTCTAAATTATTTACCTCACTAAGTGCTCAGTAAAGAACCTTACTAAGAAGCAGCATCAGACATGAGGAAGCTGCTTGGAGGAGAATACTATCAATTATACAAGTGAAAGGGCCACTGTCTTAGGATAATTAAGCAAGAGTGTCTGTGAGCTGAAGCTCCCAAGGGAGTTCCCTTGAACACCAGCCATTTTCCCTGCTTCCGTTGTTTTCACTTTTTCAAATTACACTTAAAAAAAAAAAGGTTAATTGACAATCCCATGCTGTTACTTATTCTGATCTACACTACAATTTTTTCCTGGCACAGAGTTGATTAGGCATTGGAAAAGACCACACCCCATGGTCTGTGTAGCTGGGCCAGCAAAATACCTGGTGCAGATGCTGATATGCTAACAGAAGAGGGCTTCTGCCAGCATATGCTTGCATCTATGCTAGGTGTCTCTGATAACATTACTATGCCAACACAGCTATGGCAGAAGCAGATCTGTAGTGCACACAAGCTATTAGCAACATTAGAACATGCTCATTTACCAGGCAAATTCAACTCTTTCTCTCTCATGTCTTTTGCAAATTTCCTCCCACTTAATAATTACAAGCAGTCTGGTTCAAGTTGAAAACTATGTAGTCCAAGAAAAGGTTTCCATACTTTTGAAACTACTCCAACTTCCACTTCTTGTCTTGTCTGCATGGCAAAGATAACATCCTTCTTCCTGCACCATTGCTAATCACCCATCTTTGATTTCTACTGTCCTAGCACCCAACTGTCTAAACTCTCCTTTCTCAGTCATCTGAAGGTTTGAGGCAGGAAGGTTGCATTTCTTAACCCTTAAACTAAGCCACAAATTTCACTGAAGTAATAGCAAAGCTGTGTGACATCTCTACTCTTGGGAGAGTATTAGATTACAACTAATGTTCCAAAAGTGAGTTTGGATAATAGCCTAATATCAGCATTCAAAACCATATCAACTGACATATTTTAATTTACATTGGCTTGTTATCCTACAAAAAATCCCAATCTTACTTGAAGGCAAACTAACTGGTGGTTCTTCAAAAAGTTGGCTATAACCTAGTAACATGTTTTTAAGCAGAACTATTTTCTAACAGAATTTGTTTTCCACAACATAAAAAGTGTACACTCAAAGGTTCCCTGAGCTCTTCAGCCTTTCCCAAGCCAGCGAGCCTCTGCAGCATTCAGCCAGTCTTTAGTAAAATAGACACTTTAAAAAAATCCTGGTGTTTGAAACCAACAAATAAAGTTTTCAGGCTCAAGAAAAAGAACCCACAAATGATAGTGCTCTTGTTCACATACTCTGCGGATGGAATAAGTCTATTCATTGCTCTGGCATTTAATGAAAAAATGAGTGCTTGCACTTCAGAGCAGGGAATCATATAGCAAATGGCTCTGGACAGGATGCTGACTCACATCTGCTGAAACAGGGTAGGGCAAATGGGTTCCCTAAAGAAAAAAAATAACTTTACTGTACTCTAAAAGCTCTGGAGAAGATTTTCGGGGCCCTGTTGTTAGAGCTTGTTTTCCCAACTTCATAAAAGCAAACTTCCCTTGTTGAACATATTTTGCCTGTATGTTACTATTGGTAGGTAAGAGGGAAGGCTTATCTGGTTACTTTGGATTTTATGGTTGCTTTTTAACATGAGAGCTCCTCAGGGGTTTAAAAATATGCAGTTAATATTTCAACTTGAGAGACTTTTTATGTCAATTTTTTGACATACTGACAATTCTCTCCCTCATAAAAGGGCCTACTGTTGCCATAACAACTTTGTAGTTTATAGTTTGATCAGCAAAAAAAGAGGAAGTGAAAACCTCAGACATGCAAATTAACAGCTTCAGTTGTGTTTAACTTTTTTACTTTTAGAAAAGCCACTTCTGAATTTCCATAAATTTACAGTATGGGCCCACTGTGTTAAGGAATTTATGAACTAGGAAAAATAGCAGACACAGATTTTCTCCCCTTGAAATGACTCCATAATAAATGGAGCAATACGTTAAATCTATGACTATGATATTTTAATTTCACTATAATCAGAAAACTTCACCATATAAACTGCGTATAAAATATAGTATTTGGGCCAAATTTGTCCAATAGTTTAATGTTTGGTCATTTAGTACATCTTCACAGGGAAAATGAGTGAACTGGAGTTTCCTGTAGGGCCCCCTGCAGACATGAAAACTAAAGGCACCATGGGATCTGATGAGTGATCCCCACAATCATGCTTCCTGCTATGCCTCAAATGCATGGCAGGAGGCATAACTGTGGGATTAAGTATCAGATTCCATCATGCCTTGTGCCAATATCACAATCCCCATCTCCCCCTGCACCAGCAAGTAGCAATCTCCCACAGCTAAGAGTCCCATCAGCTGATCTGGCCTCTTAGCTACAGAGGCACACCCTGCAGCTACAAGTCCCATCAGCTGATCCAGGGAAACCCTGGCCCTAAACTTAATATTTAGTTTGCCTTTAAACTTCAGTACAACCAAGATCTGACCCCTGTGTTTTCACCCCTAGATTTTTTTGAACTACTGCATTATAGTAGCTCTTGGCTGTTACTTTTCACCCTCAGTCCAAATGTCTTTCTGTGCAGTATTGTAGACTTCAAGGAGTATCTTTGAGAACATGCTAGGCAGGTTTTGCTTAAGTGCAGATCAAAGGAAGTTTCCACTAAAAGTTTGTTCCCACACAGTAAGAATTCCATTTACATGCATAGGCATGCTGGACTAGCCAACGCAATCTTCTAGATAATCTTAATGATGTAGTCACCTTCTCCAAGTTCCAGATAAAATGAATGTATTAAAATTAATTGTGCAAGCACTGACAAAGAATTGAGAAATTTGTATCCACCCAGTCATGGAACAGAAATATGCCTCGTAATTTTGGTGACAGGTCAGGAACTTTGAATTTTAAATATCCCAAGAAACTGTTCACAAAATAGCCACAGAAAAATAATTAATCAAATATGTTTTAAACAAGTGTGAGAAAGTCATTATGATTGTGAATGTTTCATATACAGGAAAAAGGCAACTATTTGTTATAAATTATTCATTATGAAGTGGGCTCTCAACTCTATGCCCTCTACTGAACTATATAGTTCCAAAAGAAATCATGTTCATGATTAAAACAGGTCTAAATATATTTATTACATTTACACTTACAATAGTGAATGTAGCTCACTGTAAAATTAATAATAAATATTTATAGCATGCTATTGATGTTCTCTATGAAGAAGCGTATTAGGATACTGACTTTGTAAATATACATCCAGCTATCTAGGACTGGACGCTTATACAAAAATATTACACCACATACAGCTCTCTATTATCCTACAAATGTTGACTGACCAACTTTACCCAAAACTGTAGCCCAAGGCCTACTCTGAATATGGTAAGGTACCTAAGGGAATTCTTCAATCTTTTTGTAGACTGAACACATGCTGTAGAAACAAAAGACATTTCATGTACTATGACATGTTTATTACACCAGCCAACTGGGAATGAGCCAAACTTGCATATATTTACTGCTGTTTATGTTAACTCTGGGCCTGTGTTGCAGTTCATTACAAGCCATTTTATGATGGCTAGAATTGCTCTTATATAATTGAGTTGACTTTTCTTCCACTATATATATTGATTAGAACTGTCAAACTATTAAAAAATTTGATCACAATTAGTTGCATTATTGAAAAAAATTGCGATTAAAAAAATTAGTTGCAATTAATTGTGATTTTACTTGCACAGCTAAAAACTCAAAATTATGTGCAGAAAAATTCAAAGTTATGCAAAATTATGCAGGTACTTTGTATGGTTGTGGGGGGGTGTGTGGTGTGTGTGTGGG